>NC_036867.1:4514357-4615514 GCF_002910315.2 Salvelinus sp. IW2-2015 | reverse complement strand
AACAGATATACAAACATTTAGTCCACACAGAGGTATGCTTCACACTAACAGATATACAAACATTTAGTCCACACAGAGGTATGCTTCACACTAACGGATATACAAACATTTAGTCCACACAGAGGTATAATTCACACTAACGGATATACAAACATTTAGTCCACACAGAGGTATAATTCACACTAACGGATATACAAACACAAACATACACCATTGAAAAGCTGCTTGGGGAGGAAACAACTAGAGTGTAGTAGATGTAGAGGTCAAGTCTGCCAACCCTGCATATCATGTGGTGGCACTAGTGACCTCAGCAAATCAGAACATTACAGTAAGGTACAACCTTATGTATACATTCCTCACCTCTCCCACCCTCACAACAACAGGCCCCCAAACCAGATCTTTCACATCTGAGGGGGGGATCAAGATGGGTTGCCTCCCCCCCCATTCTTCCATCCCCTCCACTGTGCCTCACTTTTTTCAACCTCTCTACCAGTAACACGATCTACACTAACCTCTCTACCAGTAACACGATCTACTACACTAACCTCTCTACCACATCTCCGGGTAACACTGATCTACATACACCTCTCTACCACTAGTAACATCGATCTACACTAAATCCTCTCTACCTAATATACACGAACCTCCTACACTAAACCTCTCTACCTAGCTAACACGTGATCTACACTAACCTCTCTCACTAACCATAACGTGATCTACACTAACTCTCTACCAGTACATGAATCAACTAACCTCTCTACATACGATCTAACACAACCTCTCTACCAGTACGTGACTACACTAACTCTCTACCAGTAACACGATCTACACTAACCTCTCTACCAGTAACAGATCTATCACTAACCTCTCTACCAGTAACAAGATCTACACTAACCTCTCACTACCTAGTAACGTGATCTACACTAACTCTCTCTACCAGTAACAGTGATCTAACATAACCTCACTAACAGTACGTGATCTACACTAACCTCTACTACCGAGTAACGTGATCTACACTAACCTCTCTACCAGTAACATCGACATATCCCCCCTACACTAACCTCGTCTACCAGTAACAAGATCTACACTAACGCTCTCTATACCGTACACGCTCTACACTAACCTCTCTACCAGTAACATGATCTACCACTAACCTTACCTCTAACATGTAACAGATCTCACACTAACCTCCTCTACCAGTAACAGATCTACACTAAACCTCTTACCATAACGTGATCTACACTAACCTCTTTCCAGTAACGCTGACTACCTAACCTCTCTACCAGTAACCATGAATCTAACTAACCTCTCACAGTAACATGATCTACACTAACCTCTCTACAGGTACACGTGATCTACACTAACCTCTCTACCTAGTAACCTGATCTACACTCACCTCTCTTACAGTAACATTGATTTACACTAACCTCTCTAACCAGTAACACATCTACACTAACCTCTCTACCAGTGAACGTGATCTACACTAACCTCTCTACCAGTAAACGTGATCTACACTAACCTCTATCCAGTGAACATATCTACACTAATCCTCTCTACCGTAACAGACTCTACACCTAACCTCTCTACCCAGTAACACGATCTACACTAACCTCTCTACCAGTACCACGGATCTACACTAACCTCTCTACCAGTAACGTGATCTACACTAACTCTCTACCAGTAACGTGACTACACTAAGCCTTACAAGTAACACGATCTACATCTAACCTTCTCTACCAGTAACACGATCTACACTAAACCTCTCTACCAGTAAACAAGTTACACTGAACCTCTCTACCAGTAACTGGATCTACACTAACCTCTCTACCAGTAACCCGTATACACTACTAGTCTGAGTCTACGAGTTAACACGTGAATCTACACTAGCTCCTTTACCAATACACGCGATCTACCACTAAGCCTTTACCAGTAACACGATCTACACTAACTAACTCCTACCGTGAGTACACTCTACACTAACCTCTCTACCAGTAACACGATCTAACACTAACCTCTCTACCAAGCTAACGTGATCACACTACCTCTCTACCAAGTAAAGTGGCTCTACACTAACCCGTCTACCTGTAACACGATCTACACTGACTCTTCTACCTGTAACGTGATCTACACTAACGCTCTCTACCAGTAAACTGTGAATCTACACTAACCTTCTCTAACCAGTAACGTGATCTACAACCTAACCTCTCTACTGTAACACATCCTACACTACACCCTCTCTCCCTGTAACGCGATCTACACTAACCTCTCTACCTGTCTAAGTGATCTTACACTAACCGCTCTACCAGCTAACGTATCTAAACATAACCTTCTCTACCAGTAACACGATCTTATCACTAACCTCTCACCAGTAACACGATCTACACTAACCTCTCTACAGTTAACACGATCTAACTAACCTCTCTAACCATAACACGATTCTACAGTACCTCTCTACCAGTAACGACGATCTACACTAACCTCTCTACCAGTAAACACATCTACCAACTACCTCTCGACCAGTAACGTGAATCTACACTAAACGCTCTCTACCAGTCAACAGCGATCTACAACTAACCCTCTCTACCAGTAACACCATCTACACTAACCTCTCTACCAGTAACACGCATCTACATACCGCTCTAACCCGTAACAACGATCTCCACACTCTCTTACCTGTAACACGGATTATCCACATAACTCTCTCTACCAGTAACAGTATCTTACATAACTCTCTACAGTAACACGGATCTACACTAACCTCTCTACCTGTAGCACGTCTACATCTAACTCACAGTACACGATCTAGCACTAACCTCTCTACCATAAGTGATCTAACACTGAACCTCTCTACCAGTCAGTGCATCTACACTAACTCTCTACCAGTAATCATGAATCTACACTAACCTCTACCAGTTAACGTGATCTACACTAACACATCTCTACCACAGTAACGTGATCTATCCATAACGCCTCTCTCCTTAACGTGATCTACACTACCTCTCCTACCAGTAACATTGAAATCTACACTATTCTCTCTAACCAGTAGACATGATCTAACACTAACCGTCTCTAAACCTGTAACCGATCTAACTAACGCTCTCTACCTGTAACACGCATCTACACTGAACCCTCTCCCTGTAAACGATCTCACAACCTCTCTACCTGTAACAATGATCTTACACTAACCTCTCTACCAGTAACATGATCTACACTAACCTCTCTACCAGTAACGTGATCTACACTAACCTCTCTACCTGTAACGCGATCTACACTAACCTCTCTACCAGTAACACGATCTACACTAACCTCTCTACCAGTAACATGATCTACACTAACCTCTCTACCAGTAACATGATCAGCTTCTGTGTCTCTACCTTCCTTCTCTAACTTACATTCTCCAATCTAGCTCTTTTCAACAAAACATTGGTTGCCGATAGCCTGCATACCTCAGCTTGAAGGTTGACATGTTGCGTCCTTAAACAGTGCACATAATCTTCTCTTTCCTTTTGCTTAACATACTATGTCATCTCCAGCACCTGCTTAAAGCACTGGACCGTTGTTAGTGTATACTGTACTGACATGGCCAGTAGAGGGCACAATGTGTTGGGACTGAAACCACGGTGACGGGACAGATCCAAGGTTGTTTGACAACACCTTCCTATGGCCTCCTCCAACACTCACCAGTGTGCGGTAACTTAGGACCACTGGCCCAGTAGCAGTAGGATGGGACTGCAGAATCTCAAGTACACATTTGTTTGAAGGTAGACTCAGGAACATGACATCATCATACAAAGCAAGGGGACTTCTTTCTCACAGACTTTTACAACATTTAAATCTGCCAAGACTGCTACTATTGGCACTTCCCAATGTACAGTACATACAGCGCATTCGTTAAGTGTTCAGACCCCTTGACTTTTTCCACATTTTGTTACGTTACAGCCTTATTCTAAAATGGATGAAGTTGTTTTTTCCATCATCAATCTACACACAATACCCCATAATTACAAAGCAAAAACAGGTTTTTAGAAATTGTTGCAAAGGTATACTYKCGTTCAAAAGTTTGGGGTCACTTAGAAATGCCCTTGTTTTTGAAAGAWAAGCAAATTTTTGGTCCATTAAAATAACATAAAATTGATCAGAAATACAGTGTATACATTGTTAATGTTGTAAATGAGTATTGAAGTTGGAAACGGCAGATTTTTTAAATAGAATATCTACATAGGCGTACAGAGGCCCATTATCAGCAACCATCACTCCTGTGTTCCAATGGCACGTTGTGTTAGATAATCCAAGTTTATAATTTTAAAAGACTAATTGATCATTAGAAAACCCTTTTGCGATTATGTTAGCACAGCAGAAAACTGTTGTCCTGATTAAAGAAGCAATAAAACTGGCCTTCTTTAGACTAGTTGAGTATCTGGAGCATCAGCATTTGTGGGTTCGATTACAGGCAAAACACCAGTCTCAACGTCAACAGTGAGGAGGCGACTCCGGGATGCTGGCCTTCTAGGCAGAGTTGCAAAAAAAAAAGSCCATATTTCAGACTGGCCAATAAAAAGAAAAGATTAAGATGGGTAAAAGAACACAGACACTGGACAGAGGAACTCCGCCTAGAAGGCCAGCATCCCGGAGTCGCCTCTTCACTGTTGACGATGAGACTGGTGTTTTGCGGGTACTATTTAGTGAAGCTGCCAGTTGAGGACTTGTGAGATGTCTGTTTCTCAAACTACATACTAATGTACTTAGTGCTCCAYATACTCAACTAGTCTAAAGATGGCCAGTTGTACTGCTTCTTGAATCAGGACAACAGTTTTCAGCTGTGCTAACATAATTGCAAAAGGGTTTTCTAATGATGAATTATCCTTTTAAAATGATAAACTTGGATTATCTAACACAACGTGCCATTGGAACACAGGAGTGATGGTTGCTGGTCCCTGCCACTGAAAAACATCCCCACAGCATGATGCTGCCACCACCATGCTTCAACGTAGGGATGGTGCCAGGTTTCCTCCAGACATGACGCTGGGCATTCAGGTCAAAGAGTTCCATCTTGGTGGAACCAAGATTATGGGGTATTGTGTGTTGATTGATGAGGAAAACAATTGATTTAAACTATTTTAGAATAAGGCTGTAACGTAACAAAATGTGGAAAAAGTCAAGGGGTCTGAATACTTCCGGAATGCACTGTACATGGTAGATAAAAGCCTTTCTGCACTTCCTTACCAGGTGCAATCTACATTCAAGCGATCTATACAGTCCTGTGACAATATATATAACCTAGTGTGCAAGAAATGGCACATGACGTCTTAACGTCATTGCAACCAGTTTTTCCAGTGGGAACAATGATCTGTACACCGATCAAGGGCATGATGTTGTCTCTGCAGAAGCCCCTAGTTATCTCTGGAAAAACAACTCCATCAAAACAACATTCCAGCAGGTCCAGGGGTCTAATCGGACCTCCAGTGGCCTAGATACACAGACCACTCCTGTGTGTGTGTGTGCGTATCAATGGTGTGTGTGTGAGTGCATGTGCGTGTGCGTAAGAGAGACAGTGAGAGAAAAAGAGGGAGCAGTTGTTTTGACCACTTATGCTCTCTGTATGAGGTCAACCTGGCATTATGCAACAGATCTCGTACTATTGTCCTACTGTCTGATGATGCAGATGAATTAGTGTGCTTGTTAAAATCTCACTTCTGCAATCTGACATACTTTTTTATTATTAGTGTGCTTGATGAAAACAGGAACACTACTGTTATTGGTGTGCTTGATGAAAACAGGAACACTACTGTTATTGGTGTGCTTGATGAAAACAGGAACACTACTGTTATTGGTGTGCTTGATGAAAACAGGAACACTACTGTTATTGGTGTGCTTGATGAAAACAGGAACACTACTGTTATTGGTGTGCTTGCTTCAGCAGGAGCACTAGTTTAATCAGACATACTGCCTTGTAAGTGTGCTTGAAAGCACACTACTGGTATCTGACATACTTCGAAGTCTATTATTCCGGAATCTCTTGCTCTTACATTGCTTATACTAGACAATTCAATAACTTTATGTCCCACAATTGCCATGTTCATTCATAGTAATGTATTTGACCATATGTTTTTTCCAATTCAAGACATTGCAAAGATTAACTGTAGAATAGGATTTTTTGTACAGATTTTGTACTGAGGATCTTGGGTTGTCATTTATTTACACACAGAAAGTGTAGACCACTCCAAGAACTATATTATCCAATATGGAAGAACTTCTAATACTTTTTTATTTACCAAACTGAGTATACAAAATATTAAGAACACCTGCTCTTTTCATGACATAGACTGACCAGGTGAATCCAGGTGAAAGCTATGATCCCTTATTGATGTCACTCGTTAAATCCACAGGAAACAGGTTAAAGAAGGACTTCTAAGCCTCGAGACAATTGAGACATGGATTGTGCATGTGTGCCATTCAGAGGGTGAATGGGCAAGACAACATATTTAATTGCCTTTGAAAAGGGTATGGTAGTAGGTGCCAGGCGCACTGGTTTGTGTCAAGAACTGCAACGCTGCTGGATTTTTCACACTCAACAGTTTCCTGTGTTTATCAAGAACTGTACACCACCCAAAGGACATCCAGCCAACTTGACACAACTGTGGGAACCATTGGAGTCAACATGGGCCCAGCATCCATGTGGAACACTTTCGGCACCTTGTAGAGTCCATGCCCTGACGAACTGAGGCTGTTCTGAGGGCAAAAAGGGAGCGGATGCAACTCAATATTAGGAAGGTGTTCTTAATGTTTGGTATACTCAGAGTATACGAGATGTTTGTTTTGCAAAGTTCAATGAACGTGTTTGATTGGAACCTCTGGATTTGACCTCTTCAATAAAAGCTTCTACTGAACTTCATGTGTTGCATGGTTGTTGTATATGTGAGCCTTGTTATAGAAGTATATGATCATGCAAATGGTTTTTGCACATGTTCTTACTTTTGCAAATCAGGTTCTGGTCAATTAACAAACTTGTTTTTGTAATAAGGGGAAATACACAGATGTGCTGGTGAGAGCTTAGGTTAGACCAAGGAGGTAGAACAGAGAGTGAGTGCTGCCCTAACCAATGCAAGACCCAATGCAAATGCTCATTGTCCCAGCGGAAGCACACCTTTTTATGAATCAGAGCTTAATTTCACCTTTTGTCACCTGATGAAGATCCTTCTGCATGAAAACGTTGGTCAATAAAGGTGGTAATTGGGAGCATATGCAGAGTACAGGCCTTTTGGTTCTTTTCTATTTCCAAATAACACATGACTTGCCTAGTTAAATAAAGGTTAAATAAAATAAAAATGCTTTCCCAATATTGCAGTCAATATACAGTACCACTCAGAAGTTTGGCCACACCCACTCAATCAAGGCTTTTTCTTTATTTTTCACAATTTTCTACATTGTAGAATAATAGTGAAGACATCAAAACTATGAAATAACACATATGGAATCATGTAGTAACCAAAAAAGTGTAAAACAAATCTAAATATATGATATATTTTAGATTCTTCAAAGTAGCCACCCTTTGCCTTGATGACAGCTTTGCACACTCTTGGCATTCTCTCAACCAGCTTCATGAGGTAGTCACCTGGAATGAATTTCAATTATCAGGCGTGCCTTGCTAAAAGTAAATCTGTGGAATTTCTTTCCTTCTTAATGCGTTTGAGCCAATCAGTTGTGTTGTGACAAGGCAGGGGTGGTGAGTAGGTGTGTCCAAACATTGACCAGTACTGTATATAAACATTGTATTTCTGTTGTACTCACTCCTTCTGTTCTACCTAGTTGGTCAAACTTCTCAAATCTTTTAAATTTATATATTACACACTGTGATAAATAATGTACATGTCTGTAAATAGATTGGTTGTTTTTGTGTTAAACAATGTAGGAGCCAGACCAGGATGAAGTACCTGCGGATACAGGTGTGGTAGACACTTCCAATGGTTGCCATGGGAGTCCTATCAGAGATGATTTTGGACCGGTAGGTTTACGATTCCTGCTTTTTGTCTGACCCGTCGGTTGTTTCAGGCTGGGTAAAGGACAAACTGGGAGTGGTTACATCTGTGAAAGTTTGGAGAAGTGGAATTGTTTGTATTTTTCGTGCATCCTCCACCCAGAGGCAGCGGGCGCTGTGCTTCATGCGTCTCGGGGCTCAACCTGTGTCTTGCTTTACTCTCCGGAGCAGGGAGCCGCTCAAAGGAGTGATCAGTGGGGTAGCGTTGAGTGTAATGGTGAATCAAATTAAAAATAATATTCCTAGGGCCTCCCGGGTGGCGCAGTGGTCTAAGGCACTGCATTGCAGTGCTAGCTGTGCCACCAGAGATTCTGGGTTCGAGTCCAGGCTCTGTCGCAGCCGGCCCAGCGTCGTCTGGGTTAGGGAGGGTTTGGCCGGCAGGGATATCCTTGTCTCATCGCGCACTAGTAACTCCTGTGGCGGGCTGGGCTGACCAGGTCGCCAGGTGTACGGTGTTTCCTCCGACACATTGGTGCGGCTGGCTTCCGGGATGGATGGGCATTGTGTCAAGAAGCAGTGCAGCTTGTTTGGGTTGGGTTTCGGAGGACGCATGGCTCTCGACCTTCGCCTCTCCCGAGTCTGTACGGGAGTTGCAGCAATGAGACAAGACTGTAACTACCAATTGGATACCATGAAAATTGGGGAGAAAAATAATAATAATCCTGGTATTTATGACGCACGCCATTTGGTAAGATGTAGACCCGGTGGCAATGGCGAGATTGAAAATACCCTGTGTCTTGAGCTTTGACAGAGTTTCTAGCTGATGAGGTTATATTCACTATTCTGTGAGGGCCTATGTTCTGGGGTAGAATGTTTCCAATGCTGAGGCAGTGAAGAGAGTAGAGGATAGCCCAAGGGTGAGTGATTTGACTGGGAGCCCCCAGTGAGTAGGCCTGAAGAGAGAGACCCAGAGAGAATGAGGTTTAGTAAGGTTGGATTTGTTGCGTTTATAGCCATTGTGATCAACTGCACTGCACTGATGGAGCGGAAATCACAGAAGATAGATGTGGTAGTTGCAGCAGCAGATAAATATTTGGGTGTGAGAGATTTTAGTGCAGAACATCTTCAGGGAGTAGACGGCCTGGTGTAGGATTGTTTAGGGCCAAGGTAGTAGGATGGGGTGGTGGGTTTTGGGGGTAGTGTATAGGTGCAGGATTTGATGGTTGTGCAATTTAAGATGATCCCCTTCCCTTTTCCTTTTATTTTGTGCCCAAAATTAAATTGACAACCTGAACACCGACCTGCAAAAGGCGCAACACAGAGTCTAGTTTGCCAGAAATTCACACGAAGAAGAGATTCTAGAGTGGCGCCTGAGCCTGCGTTTTCCACCACCATCAACAAAACAGAAAATTATGGAATTTCTTGTGGAAAYATAGTGTTGCATCCCTCCAATAGCGTTCCAGACACTTGTAGAATATATGCCATGGTGCATTGAAGCTGTTCTGGCTCATGGTGGTCCAATTAAGACACTTTATATTGGTGTTTATTATTTTGGCACTGACCTGTACGTGTTTGATTGTAACCTCTGGATTTGACCTCTTCAATAAAAGCTTCTACTGAATTTCATGTGTTGTATATGTGAGCTTTAATGTAGAAATATACCAGACTGGAAAGTTAGGCAAATAGTTTTGCTCATGATCTTACTTTTGCAAATCAGTTTCTGGACGATTAACAAACTTGTTTTTGTAGTGAGGGGACATACACAGGTGTGCTGGTAAGAGCAATGGATGTCTACATTAGACTTTTTGGACACTACCACTACAGTCTTACGGAAGAAAAGACTGCTCCGACACTCCAGGTTAGAAATGTCTGAATTTCATAATTTTTTAAGTTTAAATGGTTGGATTGTTGTAGAGACTAGACGTTTAAATAACATTAATGTTTAGCATGCTGCTGTTATATTTTTTTGCTTTTTTATTTTACAGTCTAAAATGTACCTAGATTTTACTTATGTAAAAGCTCAAACTATTTATTGTGAATCGTAATATTTGATTAAAACCCTTAACATACAGTAGATTAACAGATAATATCTGATTTTGAGGAGTTGTAAACAAATTACTCAGGTAAAACGTTTTCCTGGCATGATTTAAAATACCATAATACTACCCTATGGCAGAATTAAATTGCAATACATACAGAATTGAGATACATATAGAATTGCAAAATGTATCAAATTGTTATGTCTATGTATTGTGATACAAATCGTATTGTGAGGTCTCTGCCAATACTCAGCCCTAATAACTACCTTATTAACAATACAAGTCTGGTAATTACAAGGGATATTCAATTAGCTACAGTACCAGTCAAAAGTTTGGACACACCTACTCATTCAAGTGTTTTTTATTTTTAATATTTTCTACATTGTAGAATAATAGTGAAGACATCAAAACTATGAAATAACACATATGTAGTAACCAAAAAAACATTAAACAAATCTAAATATATTTTATATTTGAGATTCTTCAAAGTAGCCACCCGTTGCCTTGATGACAGCTTTGCACACTCGTGACATTCTCTCAACCAGCTTCATGAGGTTGTCACCTGGAATGCATTTCAATTAACTTCTTATGGCTGCAATCCCGTTAACGGGATGATATGACAACAGCCAGTGAAAGTGCATAAATGTAGATGATAATACAAGTTATACACATAAAATTATAGATATACCTCTCCTTAATGCAACCGCTGTGTCAGATTTCAAAAATACTTTACGGAAAAGCAAACCATGCAATAATCTGAGACGGCGCTCAGAACAAGTCAAATTAGCCGCCATGTTGGAGTCAACAGAAACCAGAAATTACATGATAAANGTCAAATTAGCCGCCATGTTGGAGTCAACAGAAACCAGAAATTACATGATAAATATTRCCTTACCTTTGATGATCTTCATCAGAATGCACGCCCAGGAATCCCAGGTCCACAATAAATGCTTGATTTGTTCGATAATGTCCGTTATTTATGTCCAATTAGCTACTTTGGTTAGCGCGTTTGGTAAACAATTCCAAAGTCACGAAGCGCGTTCACTAAAACGTGACAAAATGTCCAAAAGTTCCATAACAGTCAGTAGAAACATGTCAAACGATGTATGGAATCAATCTTTAGAATGTTGTTAACATAAATCTTGAATAACGTTCCAACCGGAGAATTACATTGACTTCAGATGAGCGATGGAACGGAGCTCACTCATGTGAACGCGCATGGTCAAAGAATGGTCACCTCATGGCAGTGGTGACTAATTATTCTCTCACTCGGCCCCCCTTCATAGTAGAGTCATCAGACAAAGTTCTACAGACTGTTGACATCTAGTGGAAGCTGTAGGAAGTGCAAACCCACTCATATCTCGCTGTAATTTCAATGGGATCTTGGTTGAAAATCCACCAGCCTCAGAATTTCCACTTCCTTTTTGGATTTTTTCTCAGYTTTTTGCCTGCCATATGAGTTCTGTTATACTCACAGACATAATTGAAACAGTTTTAGAAACTTCAGAGTGTTTTCTATCCAATACTACTAATAATATGCATATATTAGCAACTATGACTGAGGAGCAGGCCGTTTACTCTGGGCACCTCTGTGCACCTTTCATCCAAGCTACTCAATACTGCCCCTGCAGCCATAATAAGTTAAGGTGTGCCTTGCTAAAAGTTAATTTGTGGAATTTCTTTCCTTCTTAATGCGTTTGAGCCAGTCAGTTGTTGTGACAAGTTAGGGGTGGTATAGAGAAGAAAGCCCTATTTGGTAAAAGACCAAGTCCATATTATGGTAAGAACAGCTCAAATAAGCAAAGAGAAATGACAGTCCATCATTACTTTAAGAAATGAAGGTCAGTCAATGCAGAAAATTGTGCAGTCACAAAACCATCAAGCACTACGATGAAACTAGCTCTCATGAGGACCGTCACAGGAAAGGAAGACCCAGAGTTACCTCTGCTGCAGAGGATAAGTTCATTAGAGTTACCAGCCTCAGAAATTGCAGCCCAAATAAATGCTTCACAGAGTTCAAGTAACAGACAAATCTCAACATCAACTGTTCAGAGGAGACTGCATGAATCTGGCCTTCATGATTGAATTGCTACAAAGAAACCACTACTAAAGGACACCAATAATAAGATACTTTCTTGAGCCAAGAAACACGAGCAATGGACATTAGACCGGTGGAAATCTGTCCTTTGGTCTGATGAGTTCAAATTTGCGATTTTTGGTTCTAACCGCCGTGTCTTTGTGAGATGCAGAGTAGGTGAACGGATGATCTCCGCATGTGTGGTTCCAACCGTGAAGCATCGAGGAGGAGGTGTTATGGTGTTGGGGTGCTTTGCTGGTGACACTGTCTGTTATTTATTTAGAATTCAAGGCACATTTGACCAGCATGGCTACCACAGCATTCTGCAGCAATACGCCATCCCATCTGGTTTGCGCCTAGTGGGACTATCATTTGTTTTTCATCAGGACAATGACCCAACACACCTCCAGGCTGTGTAAGGGCTATTTGACCAAGAAGGAGATTGATGGAGTGCTGCATCAGATGACCTGGCCTCCACAATCACCCGACCTCAACCCAACTGAGATGGTTTGGGATGAGTTGGACCACAGAGTGAAGGAAAAGCGCTCAGCATATGTGGGAACTCCTTCAAGACTGTTGGAAAAGCATTCAAGGTGAAGCTGGTTGAGAGAATGCCAAGAGTGTGGAAAAGCTGTCATCAAGTCAAAGGGTGGCTACTTTGAAGAATATAAAATATATTTAGATTTGTTTCACCCATTTTTGGTTACTACATAATTCCATATGTGTTATTTCATAGTTTTGATGTCTTCACTATTATTCTACAATGTAMAAAATAGTAAAACAATTAAGAAACTCTTGAATGAGTAGGTGTCCAAACTGTTGACTGGTACTGTAGCTAGCAACTTTCTTAAATATAAGGTACATTTGTAATGTGTGGCTGTCTATCAACTAAGAAACACATGTTGATGGATTGTTAAAATATCACTCCAAGAGGAAATGTTTGTCCTTAATATTCACAGATCTCATTCTCAACAACTGGGAAGTTATGAACACCTGAAATACATTTATTTCATGACTATTTTTTTGTACCCAGCACCTGCAAGTCACTGGATGGGTGTATACTACTTATTGAAAAGAGATGAACAACTCCATAGAAAGCAACACTACTCTCCTCACCAAATATGGTCTCTATCCATCTATGTATATAATTTACACTGCTGCCTACACCATCAACCTCTTCCTGGGTCTCCCCACCAATCTCTACGTCCTGTGGCTGATAGTGACCGGAGCAGGAGGGTTGGTGGCTTCAGATTTCTTCACTCTCAACCTCGCTGTGTCTGAAATCCTCTTCTGCCTGAACTGTCTGTTGAATATAATCTACATTTACTTCCAAATGAATGGTGCTGTACTGAGCGTTATAGGATTCTGTATGGGTTTCATCAGCACTGGTCGTCCTCTTTTCCAGTGTAGTGTCTGTGTGGAGCGTTACTTGGCGGTGGTTCACCCTGTAACCTTCCTGAAGTACAAACCCCTGAGATACAGGGTGGGGTGCTCTGGGCTGGTCTGGCTGGTGGTGCTTGGGTCCTGCTTTGTGCATGTGCTTAATGAATTCCAATTTGCAATCAATTACTTTATTTTGGGGTTTAACTTGGTTGTGTTTTCTGTGATGCTCTTCTGCTGCCTGGCTGTTCTCAGGGCGCTGAAACGCCCTGGGCCGGGGGAAGGAGACAGGGAGAGAGAAGGGATAAACATGAAGATGAGGGCCTTTAGGATAATTGTAATTATCATGGTGGCAATGCTGATTAATTATTTTACTATTATAGTAGCAATTCCACTTCAGAATTTCTTAGAAGACCGTAAGCTTGGTTTGGCATTCTCCATTTGTTTCTCCATCATTGTGGTCTTTGGGTTTGTGCAGCCCCTTCTCTACTTGCACAGGGTTGGGAAACTGCCCTGTATCAGGGGTCCCTGAAGAGATCTCCCTTAAAAGGAGATGTTTGCTTTTTTACAACCAAATCCCAAAAATGTATGTAAATGGCATGTTATAGAAGGGGCTAGACATTATTTCTGCGATTTCACTTGTTTTTCAGAAACTTACATCAACCAGCGATTCATTTCCTCATCCTCATTGCGCAGTACGGGGACTCAGAAAAAACATTTAACAAATGCTCCAAAAACACCAAAATACTTTAAGAATTGGAAACACTATCAGTATGGTGATGCAGAGGTCTTTAGATGTTGTACACATGAAAGTGTGTCATTACAAACTTTCTCTGCAAGTTATATTCCATTTTGTGTGACTCGAGTCGTTTCCCCTATCCAGGTGCTCCATTGTCCGTGTAGCCTGCTGCTACAGGTAACTGCCAAAATAAAGAAAATACCAACAAAGTGTCTTAATAGGGAGTTGAGCCACCACACACCACCAGAAGAGCGTTAATGCGCCTTGGCATAGATTCTACAAGTGTCTGGAATGTCCTGTGTGAAAGTACCTGCTTTCAATATATTTTTGTATCTCTCCTATACTCAAGTGTTTCCTTTATTTTGGCAGTTACCTGTAGAATTGACAAAGACGTATGGTTCGAGTCGCAACAAAATTGAACATAACGTTGCGGATAAAGTTTGCAATTACACAATTTCATGTGTACAACATCTAAAGATCTGTATCAATATACTGAGAGCTTTTCCATTTCTAAAAGGACGTATTTGGGTGTTTTTGGAGCCATTGTTAATGTTTTTCAGAGCCCCCGTACTGCACAATGAGGATGAGGAAATTAATCACTATTTGGTGTAAGTTTATCAAAACCTAAAAATAAAACAAATCGGGAGAAGAAAAAAAAATGTCCGGACCATTTACATCAAAAAGAGAGATTTGTTTGTAACAAGGCAAAATTCTCCTTAATATGGGCTAGATTTAGCATTTCTACATGCAAATAGTGCTAAATGTTAACGCTATATCTCCAGTAGTAAAATAATACAATTCCATGATATAAACATAAATATTAAACGCTGTCCCTGCAGCAGGTATTTTTGAGATTATGATAAGGTAAAAAAAAGTAGTGCAATGCTATTTTAGGCATTTGTAAGTCGGGTTTTTTAAACGCAAAGAAATCCAATCTATTGCTAATTGTGCATGTAGCTCCTTTAATTACTAGGTACAAGTTGTTGTCTTGTGTGAGTTTTCTATACCATCACAGGAATTAATTACAAAAGACCTTTGGAACCTAACGTTAATATAAAGGTTAACATTACATTTATTATCCTGAATGAAAATAGTTTGTTGTAATTGTTTGAGAGTAGCCAATTTCATTTGTGTACTGCATTTACATTTATATATTGTGTGTTAATGGATTGTAATCATACTGTGTGTGGTGAATTTAAAAAAAGCATATTTATAGAATTATTGAATAATAATGAGTTAGCATCAATCTAATAACGGAATTGTAAATGTCTTGTATTCAACCAGTCTTTCAAATGTCATTTTCTAATGTTGAAACTCACTGTATGCTGGCCTTGAAAAGGTATTTATTTTGAAGATAACATTGATTGCTTGATACTCAAGAAATGATTCCACTGAACTTCGATAGTTTCTGTCCTAATAGATATATTACAATATGTACAATCATATACTGTATATGCTTCACCTTGAAAAAAATTGACGACTTCAATAAAAGCTTCTGCTGAAAGTCATGTTTATTTGTTGAATAATACACTGCATGACCAAAAGTATGTGGACACCTGTCATCTTACATCTTATTCCAAGATCATGGGCATTAATATGGAGTTGGTCCCCCCTTTGCTGCTATAACAGCCTCCACTCTCCTGGGAAGGCTTTCCACTAGATGATGGAACATTGCTGCTGGGACTTGCTTCCATTTAGCCACAATAACATTTGTGACGTCGGGCACTGATGTTGGGCGATTAAGCCTGGCTCGCAGTTGGCGTTACATTTAATCCCAAAAATGTTAGATGGGGTTGAGGTCAGGGCTCTGTGCAGGCCAGTCAAGTTCTTCCACACAAATTAAAAAAWATATATATATTTTACCTTCATTTAYCTAGGCAAGTCAGGTTAACTGCCTTAACTGCTGACAAGGTACAGATTTGTACCTTGTCAGCTCGGGGATTTGAACTTGCAACCTTTCGGTTACTAGTCCAACGCTGTAACCACTAGGCTACGCTGCCGCCCCGATCTTGACAAACCATTTATGTATGCACCTCGCTTTTTGCACGGGGGCATTGTCATGCTGAAACAGGAAAGGGCTTTCCCAAACTTTTGCCACAAAGTTGGAGGCACAGAATCGTCTTGAATGTCATTGTATGCTGTAGCATTAAGATTTCCCTTCACTGGAACTATGAAAAACAGTCCCAGACCATTATTCCTCCTCCACCAAACTTTACAGTTGGCACTATGCATTCAGGCAGGTAGTGTTTTCCCAGATTTGTCCGTCGGACTGCCAGACGGTGAAGCATGATTCATCACTCCAGAGAACGCGTTACCACTGCTCCAGAGGCCAATGGCGGCAAACTTTACTCCACTCCAGCCAATGCTTGGCATTGTGCATGGTGATCTTAGGCTTGTGTGTGGCTGCTTGGCCATGTTGCGTTTATATTTTTGTTCAGCATAGATCATCGAAGTCTTCCGAGGTGAAATGAGCACCGCATACAGTAGACGTGCCCACGGTTCCTATACTCCAATCCGGTCCCACTTCAAAGTTAGCTTCTCGTTTTTGTACCACAAATGAGTCGTAAAAACACGTCCTTGTGGGTATAACTGCAGCCAGCAACAACACACTTTAACTTGAAAAGAAAACGACTTTGACACAATTAGAAATGCGTAATATCTGAAAATGTAGCGATCTAGACTCTTTTACCCGCATACATGGATGGACACTTTCCCTCTCTTGTCATGGTGAACACATATGCAGTTCTACTACGTGATATCTTTCAAAAAAGACGCGTTAGACAGGATTACCTACACATACTGATCAGCTCAAATAGACAGAAGCGTGCAACATGGCATACCAATCTGAACTCATCTCTCGGCATGTCCAGCACACTCATTATCTCAGCCAATCATTGGGTAGCGGGAAGTTTGCTGTTTTTAGTATTTACAGATGGCATACAAGTTTGTTATTAAGGCACATGAAAGTTTACATGTTTCAGAAGGCATTTTTGCCCAAAAACATTTTGATTAAAAAAAWATATATAATTTACGCTCAAAAGGCGCTCCTCTGAAGTAGTGATGCACGACATACGCCTAGTTTCCTGAAACAAGTCACATATGGGAAGGCAATGATGCCAAATACATGTCGAGATGAACTCGTATTTGCATTTGATTGCCTACTTATCTCAACAGTCTCAGAAAAAGAGTGAAAATACATAGGTACATCCAGCCAAATGTTAATGGAGGTGAAGGTCAAGGGTTGAAAGAAATTACAGCGCGAAAGCGGAACTGGCTGAATCTACAGAAAGTCTACAGAAGGTCAAAGCCACATTTGTTGGTGCAATAGATCACTAAGGGAGACTTTAAATCAGTGTGCTAATGCAAGTACTTCTCGTTCTACATTGGGCAATAAATAGTTGCAAGAGGAAAAGCCAGCCTTAACGGTGAGTAAAATGACAGAGTGTGTGTGTGTGTGTGTGTGTGTGTGTGTGTGTGTGTGTGTGTGTGTGTGTGTGTGTGTGGCAGGCGACTGGGAACGAGCTTTGTGGTGTTACATAAGTGTTGCCATTAGCATCAAATCGCCCACACTGACGCCTTCCATTCTCACACATCCAAATGTAACATAACAAGAATGCTATGAAATCATTCTCAACACATTTTGTGTGCTGTTGAATACCCTTTCTCAGTCTCTAATAGTCTATGTGCCTGGGGGACTAGGGTCAGTCTTTCCTATCTAGTGTAATTAGGTTAGATTACTTGTTGGTTATTACTGCATTGTCGGAACTAGAAGCACAAGCATTTCGCTACACTCGCATTAATTAACATCTGCTAACCATGTGTATGTGACTAATAAAATTTGATTTGATTTGATTTAATTCTCCTGTCTTATCTGCTGTTCTGTGTGATCTTAGGTATGCTCCCTCTAATTCTCCCATATCCTCTACCTCCCTCCCGCTCTCCCCGAGGACCTGAGCACTAGGACCATGCCTCTGGACTACCTGGCCTGATGACTCCTATCTGTCCCCATCTCCAGTCCACCTGGTCATGCTGCTGATCAAATTGCTGTGGTTCTGCCTGCGGCTATGGAACACTGACCTGTTCCCCGAACGTGCTACCTTGTCCCTAATCTCCCTATCTCACAATTCAATTCAAAGGGCTTTATTGGCATAGGAAACCTATGTTTACATTGCCAAAGCAAGTGAAATAGATAATCAACTAAAGCGAAATGACAATCAGAAATTAACAGTAAACATTACTCACAAAAGTTTCAAAGAAAGAGACATTCAAATGTCATATTATCACTATGTACAGTGTTGTAACAATGTGTTGAAGTACAAAAGGGACAATAAATAAAATCTATTTACAATGTTGGATTGTTCTTCACTGGTTGCCCTTTTCTTGTGGTAGCAGGTCACAAATCTTGCTGCTGTGATGACACACTGTGATATTTCACCTAATGGATATGGGAGTTTATCAACATTTTATTTGTTTTTTGAATTATTTGTTGGTCTGTGTAATCTGAGGGAAATGTGTCTTTCCATGGGAATTAACGGGAATATATGGGAATTAATATTAGTACCATTTAAATGTAATGTTTTTTTACATTGGATATATTTACCATATCATATGGAGACAGAAAAATAAATATTTTACCTTATCATAAGTAGACATAATTGCAAATGATTAAATCCTTCCAATAGGGGAAAAAAACAATTTCGTTACGAWTTGAACTTTATTTAAATTAGTTGACTCTTCACATGGGATAATTTCACTGAACAACAAAAGGGAATATTGAATGATCCCCAATGATCCATCGCATCTCCCAAAAACATCTTCAATATACATCTGTAAAATTATTGTCTAGAAACTAAAGCTTGTTTGTCTTCCTCTCAGGCTTCCATGTCTTCTCCCTGGACTTCCTCAATGTCCACCTCTTGAACATCAGACTATGAGGCCTCATCTTCACTGTCACTTTCCAACCTTGTTGAGGATGGCTCGTTGTCAGGCTCAAAAATCCTCAAATTGGCCCGGATGGCCACCAATTTTTCAACCCTTGTATTGGTCAGCCTGTTGTGTGCTTTGGTGTGTGTGTTCCCAAACAAGGACCAGTTGCGCTCTGAGGCGGCTGATGTTGGTGGGATTTGGAGGATGATGGAGGCAACAGGGGAAAGAGCCTCTGATTCACAAAGTCCCTTCCACCAGGTGGCTGATGAGATATGTTGGCACGAATGCCATATTGTATCTCCATTCCAAAGCCCTTGCTTGGAAGTGTACTTTGCCAGACCACCAAGAACCTTGCCCTCATCCAGGCCAAGGTGGCGAGACACGGTAGTGATGACACCATAGGCCTTGTTGATCTCTGCACCAGACAGGATGCTCTTGCCAGCATACTTGGGGTCCAACATGTACGCTGTGGCGTYTATGGGCTTCAGGCAGAAGTCTTCACGCTTTTTGATGTATTTCAGAACTGCAGTTTCCTCTGCTTGGAGCAACAGTGAAGTGGGRAGGGCAGTACGCATTTCTTCTCTTACATCTGCAAGCAGAGTCTGAACATCAGACAGGATGGCATTGTCTCCCTCAATCTGTGCAATGGCTACTGCTATAGGTTTCAGGAGTTTCAGGCTGCTTACCACCCTCTCCCAAAATACATCATCCAGGAGGATCCCCTTGATGGGGCTGTCCATATCGGCAGACTGTGATATGGCCATTTCTTGGAGAGACTCCTTCCCCTCCAGYAGACTGTCAAACATGATGAAAACACCACCCCAACGGCTGTTGCTGGGCAGCTTCAATGTGGTGCTCTCTTCAATGTGGTGCTCTTCTCACTTTGCTTGGTGAGGTAGATTGCTGCTATAACTTGATGACCCTTCACATACCTAACCATTTCCTTGGCTCTCTTGTAGAGTGTATTGGTGTGATATGAGGGTAGACGTTAGACCAAGCAGCCTTCATGTTCGCAGCATTGTCTGTCACCAGTGCAAATACCTTCTGTGGTCCAACATCATTGATGACTGCCTTCAGCTCATCTGCAATGTAGAGACCYGTGTGTCTGTTGTCCCTTGTGTCTGTGCTCTTGTAGAATACTGGTTGAGGGGTGGAGATGATGTAGTTAATTATTCCTTGCCCTCGAACATACGACCACCCGTCAGAGATGATTGCAATACAGTCTGCTTTCTCTATGATTTGCTTGACCTTCACTTGAACTCTGTTGAACTCTGCATCCAGCAAATTAGTAGATCAAGCATGTCTGGTTGGAGGGGTGTATGCTGGGCGAAGAACATTCAGAAATCTCTTCCAAATTAGTAAAAAAAATAACTAAATACAGTTCCACATACAGATAAATAGTTAACCTCTAATTCCTCCCAAACCCGGATCCGGGAGCACCCCCCACAGTAAAAAAGCTGACTAGCATAGCCTAGCATAGCGTCACAAGTAAATACTAGCATCTAAATATCATTAAATCACAAGTCCAAGACACCAGATGAAAGATACACATCTTGTGAATCCAGKCATCATTTCTGATTTTTAAAATGTTTTACAGGGAAGACACAATATGTAAATCTATTAGCTAACCACGTTAGCAAAAGACACCACTTTTTTTACTCCAGCCAGTTTTTTTACTCCACTCAGTAGCCATCATAATTCGAAAAATAAAGATATAAATAGCCACTAACCAAGACGAACTTCATATAGATGAACAGTCTGATAACATATTTATTGTATAGCATATGTTTTTTAGAAAAATGTGCATATTTCACGGTTAAATCACAGTTCTACATGCAGCTGCAATCTGAAATAGTGCCGAAGCTGCCAGAATAATTAAGAGACCAACGTCAAATACCTAATTACATCATCTTAAACATTTCTGACAAATACACAGCGTACAGCAATGAAAGCCCAACATCTTGTGAATCAGCCAATATGTTCGATTTTTTAAAGTGTTTAACAGCGAAACACAAATATAGCATTATATAGCTTAGCACAATAGCCAGAAACCCAAGCAATTTACCAGCAGCACAGGTTAGCGATCGTAACAATACAGCAAAAGATATATATTTTTGACTAACTTGATATACTTCGTCAGATGAAGTCCTGTAACATCATATTACACAATGCATATGATGCATATTTCAGCACAAATCGTGGCTATACAATGTGATCAGTGGAACAAGTCATGCATTCTGGCCGGCGCCATCTTGGAAAGGCACCTTAAGTTTACGATTATTTATCGTATAGATTGACAAAAAAATACAGGTTGGACAGCAAATGAAAGATGCATAGTTATTAATGCAACCGCTGAGTTAGATTTTTAAAATTAACGTTACTAGACATACAGTGTGCGTTACAGCCAGCTAGTGCCGCAATAATGGCGGACAAATGCGTTTACATTTTTCCACATAAATACGGAATAACATCATAAATAGCTCTTATTTTGGACGAGCTTCCATCAGAATCTTGGGCAAGGTGTCCTTTGTCCAAAAGAATCGTTGCTTGGTTGTAAAACGTCGTCTCAACTTCGGAATTAGCAGTTAACAATAGCTATGTGGCACAACATGCCCAAATCCCCAAAACGCAATACTAGGAAATTCCGAAAATAGCAATATACTCGCATAAACTGATATAACTCGGTTTAAATAACTTCGTTATGATGTTTCTAACACCTATATCGAATTAAATTACAGACGGATATAGCTAAGGCCGATAACTGAGCGTTTCAAAATGCCATCTTGAGGTCTTGCTTTGCGCAATGACGAACGACGAAAAGAGAGCTCACTCTTCGTTCCTTGGCCTTTTATAAGCTCTGAGAACTACGTAGACACTCCATTCCATTCTCATTGGTTACTGACATCCAGGGGAAGGCGGGTGCAGTTATGTCGACCCATAGGATACATACAGAGCTTTAAACTGATTGAGACAGAGCCTCGTTTTCAGACCTTCGCAGTTCCTGTCATGGATTTCGCTGCAGAAAGAGTTCTGGTTCACCCACAGACATAATTCAAACGGTTTTAGAAACTAGAGATTGTTTTCTATCCAATAGTAATAATAATATGCATATTGTACGAGCAAGAATTGAGTATGAGGCAGTTTAATTTGGAGACGATATTTTCCAAAGTGGAAACAGCACCCCCTAGATTGAGAAAAGGTTAACCAGTTAGATCAAACAACTCCTTTGTAAGATAAATTATTAAAAATAAAACATGTATGGAAACAAGTGAATTAACACTCCTCAGTTAGTAGGCTCAAGCAAGCTGAAACCCACATGGTAGCAAAAACTAGCAGAAATTGTTAACAAGTTAGAAATGATTTAAACACACTTTGCTGTAGGGTACTATTCACTAGTTAACAAAAAATAATGCATGTCATAAAATATATTCACCCCACCCAGTATTGTACTCAACTTACCAGAAAGCATGTAGTCCTTGGCTCAGACAGTGTAGTAGGGTGGGCTCAATAGTATCTCATTAGTGTGCAAGATCTTGAGAATCAACTGTACATGTGATGGAAGAGTGCACTGCACATGTGATGGAAGAATGCACTGTGCATACAGAGAGTTGCAATTCCATTGAATTGGGGATAGTTTACCAAAATATGCCCCAAGACCTAGAATTGCCTTATGTGTATCCCACAAAAAAAGGTTCACTGTTATAAATTAACTTTTTTTGATGAATTTAATCAGAATTCCCAGGCTTAACTTCCCATGGATAAATCTACCGGAAGGTTTCCGACCCTTTGCAACTCTACATTTGAATGCAATACCCCTGCTGAAGCCAAGAGCATTTCCCAAATTAAAGCAGTAGGTGGAGAGCTGAACATTTTAAAACATAGTAATGACACCAATAATAAACAATAACTCCTCACCATAGGCACCTGACTGTGTTTGAAAGTAAAGTGGGGGTGCAAAATCTTGGGAGGGGGGATTCTGGGTGACCTCCCCCAGAAACTTTTAGCATTGAATAATTTATTTTTCTAAATTAACAGGGGGAATCCATATTTCTGAACTAAATTATATTGAAAAGGGGTTTTAATTACCAAATTACTAGTTTACTCCATTCCCTGACAATCCCACCCCCYATAATGAATTGACAGGTCTGAAACACTGACAACCCTGTAACTCTCACAAATAACCTGCTCCTCCCCTGACAATCCCACCCACAGTGATCGATTGACAGGCCAAACTGTTAAGAATGTAGCCGGGATAATGCATGAGAGTGAGGAAATGAAATTGAAAATGGGAGGAATAATATTGTTTTACCCAATATGGATTTGAACGTTGTACTTGGTAGGTTAAGAAAAAGCATTGTTAAATTGCACATTCAGTTTTCATCTCCTTTTTGTCACAAATAATGTTATCCCAATAATGTAGTACAATTAGAAATGTGAACTTTTTATTTATCTTTTAACAATTTTCTTTCTCAATATACCAGTGTTATCTGGTAGATCTGGAGGCGAAAGAAACACACACCTGTTTAGGCGAGGTGCTGGCTAGCGGAGTAGAACACTTGAAAAAGAAAAGGAGAGCCACACATTTTAGGAGCTCCGATGCAATCAATTMAATAACCTAATAACCAACGTTTCGACAGACAAGCTGTCTTCATCAGGGTATAATAACAAACACTGCGGGTCACTAGTTTATATAGTGTCAAAGTACACAGGTGTCTGTAATTATGATGAGGTGTGGCTTGACATCATTGGTTAATTTTCAGATATAAATAGAACATACAAAAAACATGAGTGGATAGCATGGGATCATAGATACAATTTTGCTACATAGGCCTACAAACATTACAATGAATAGCACAATCACAAGAATGGCTTCAGATCAAAGTCTACATTGAGACCGAAGGGAGCAAGGGTCTTTAAATTAAAAATCCCGGCAGCCTCTCATTTTAACAATAAATTGTCACGGTCACCCCCCTCTCCTAGGGAGGGTGACGTGTTCGATGCCGATATAACGTAGGGAAATAAAGTAAAGCTCTTATAAAATGCCACTTTTTGGGAAAGGTGGGGGCAGCATAGTGAGGAGTATGAATCTATGAGTCAATGGTGGGATGTGGGAAAAGTCCAAATGTGTCTTTTCTGTCAACYGTATACAGCTCTGTCATCCTCAGAGGATAGAAGAGTATTGGGGGAACTCGAGCGTAGTATCAGTGAAGAGCGGCAAGGCAATGTAGGCCTCCAGGCTAATTTAGCTAAATCATGTAGGGACCTGGGCAGTTTTTTCCAGGTTAAAGCAGAGGGAGCTAGGTTCTCCATGCTCAAGGAGATGGATGCTCCCAGCTCCTTCTTTGGTTTGGAAAGACAGAGCGGTGAAGCCAAGGGTATGCATTGTCTGCGGCTGTCAGATGGGCGGGTGACCTCTGTGATAGGGGAGATGCGGGGGCGGCCTGTGGAGCTTTATCCTGTTGAGGCCAGGGGTGCCGCTAGCGCCACTCCTCCCACATTCCACTGAAAAGGCAGAGCGGCAAATTCAAAAAAACCTTTTTTTAAAATATTTAACTTTTACACATTAACAAGTCCAATACAGCATATGAAAGGCAGACATCTTGTGAATCTAACCACCATGTTCGATTTGTAAAATGTTTTACAGGGAAGACAAAATATGTAAATCTATTAGCTAACCACGTCAGAATGTGACCTGTCTCTTATACACATCTAGATGTGTATAAGAGACAGGATGGATGCTACCAGCTCCTTCTTGGTTGGGAAAGACAGAGCGGTGAAGCCAAGGGTATGCATTGTCTGCGGCTGTCAGATGGGCGGGTGACCTCTGTGATAGGGGAGATGCGGGGGCGGCCTGTGGAGCTTTATACTGAGTTGTATAGGGTATAGCCTGTCTCTTATACACATCTAGATGTGTATAAGAGACAGAGCCAAGGGTATGCATTGTCTGCGGCTGTCTGATGGGCGGGTGACCTCTGTGGTGGGGGAGATGCGGGAGCGGACTGTGGAGTTTTATACTGAGTTGTATAGGGCAGAACTGTGTGATTCTATGTGTGCTCAGGTTTTGTTTGCAGATCTCCCTAAGCTCTCTCTGGCACAGAGGATGAAATGAACTGGCAGAGGCCATAACCCAGACTCTCCTGCCCAAAAAGGGGACTTGTGTGAACTTAARTGGAGGCCTGTGGCATTGCACTGTGAGGACTACAAGATATTTGCCAAGGTCCTTGCTAACAGACTGAAATCCCATCTGGACTCTATAGTACACAAGGACCAGACATATTGTGTACCGGGACGCTCAGGGACATGTTGGACTTGTCGAGAGTTTCAAATGTGAACTTTGGACTGGTTTCTCTAGACCAAGAGAAAGCTTTTGATAGAGTGGACCATGGCAAGTATCTGTTTAATGTGATGTCTGTGTTTGGGTTTGGGGAAAGATTTTCGGCTTGTGTGAAGATGTTGTATGCTGAGGCYTCATGTATGGTCAAGGCGGGAGGGAGGCTCAGTAGGCCAGTCTGGGTGAGGCGGGGCATTAGACAAGGATGCCCTCTATTGGGGCAGTTATATACACTACCCATTGAGCCTTTCCTGTGCAGGAGACTGCAGGGAGTGTGCTGGACAGGTATGAACGTGTTGACAGGCATAGCAGGGTCAGCTTACGCAGATGATGGTTCTGTGATGGTCAGGGATGGGCAAGATATGCAGGCACTAGAAAATACTCTGAAGGTGTACGAGTGAGCTTCGTCGGCCAAGGTGAATTGGGGCAAGAGCAAAGTTCTGTTATGTGGGGCATGGAGGGATAGCTTCCCGGGGGTTTGTAGTGGTACAGGTATTCGAATAAGGAAAAGGCCAAATGTGTGTTGTTGAATTTTCTGTTTGCTCAGGCAAACTTGGCTATTTGGCTAAVAAGGAGGAACAGGGTCAAAGATGGGGGATAACAGATCCTTTACTATTATTTAATGGGATGGTCTCTGTGCGCCTTAGGGTGGAATTTGAGTTCTATAAAATTATAAAAAGTGTGGAGATGTTTAAGGACATATGGTGTGTCGGGGAGACCGTCTGTATAGCTAGGGAAGGTGGGTTGGATATACGGTTGTAGAAATGGTGAGGTTTTGGTTATTGTGATGTGGGATGTGGTTTTGTATCGTGGGGTAGAGGGCAAGGTGAGTATGCAGCACAGGGGATATTTGTTTTTTAAAGGGGGGTGGGGCTAGTGAGGTTTAATGAAATGAGGATGTATCATAAAAAATGATCTAAGTATCTCTCTCTCTCTACAGAGAGGGGTTTCAGCTGCTCCGTTTGCTCCATTGCTCAGGCGCCTATGCACCTCACACAATCTCAGGTACCGTAACACATAGCYACAAGAGCAGTAGAAAACTGTAACAACACAACTTGGAGATAGATTATAGATTAACAGGAATCACTTTAGTCCATGTCAAATGAGATTTCAGTCTTTTTTAGAACTGCAAATATAAGCTAAAAACTGTGACAGACAAAACAAATACAAATGTCAAATGATCCATAGCAAACAAAACAAACAAAATCTAACAGCTGTAGAGCTTCCTTGGAATGGAATAGAGTACATTTAGTGTGTGTCACAAGGCAGTCATTAGCAGCAACTTTTCCTCTGGGTCAAGACTTTGGGCAAATGTGAGGTAAACTCCAGAGACACAAACACAAACTCTGCTGATTCACATTATGTCAGTATCCACACTAGGTGAGTTACTTTTGCATTGCCCAGTGCTCCGGGTGGGTGGAGATTTTAGGACCAATGGAATGGTCTAAACTYCACAAACTCCGCCCACACGGGTCACCGGGGTATTGCAAAACGAACTTGCCCACTGATGCAGTAGGACTCTGTCAAGGGAGGGGAGGCGATATATCGACCTATGAAATGACCAGACTATAAATACCACAGAGAGAAAAGTTGATATTGAACTAAGTTGGACTGTCACAAGGTCATTCCAGTGTATCCCAATGTTTTGCCTTCCAGGTCTAATGGTACCAATAGCGGAGGTGCATAAAGATAGCAGCCCCCATGCACTTACCACCAATTCCTTGTTTTGCTAAGTTCACTGTATTATACTTTGCTCTCAGTTACTTCTTTTTTTATTGTCATTAGCAGAGTATATAGGATCCCAATTTTAGCTTCCAGACACCCGCAATTTGAAAAAAACTGAACGGTTGARTGTGCTGTACTTTACAAACTCAGTGGATAGTGTTAAAACAATGAATTAATATCTGAATTCTCCCATCTTTATGCAGAGGGCCTGGGTGTTGCTCTGGGGGTATTTGCAAAATGCCTGTAAAACTTTAAAATAATCTAGGGGAAAGACTGGCTCTATCTAGCAATCATAGATGATACAGAAAACTCCAGTCTCCACAACCATTACACCCAAATGTCAAGTGTAATGTAGCTGTTCTCAACAGACAGGCAATGTATGCATGTTCTATATGTATCCCAATTATGTCATTTACATGTTTTTCAAGTCAGATATTGTGTTAAGGTTTTAAAAAAAAATGGTCTCTGGATTTATGGCAGTTTTTTAATGAGAGCAGTCCATGCATATGTCTACAGGAATTTAAAGGCATACTTCAGGATTTTGTAAATGAAGCCCTTTATCTACATCCCCAGATGAACTCGTGGATACCATTTTATGTCTCTGCGTGTAGTTTCAAGGAAGTTGCTAAATAGCGTTAGTGCAATGACTGGAAGTCTATGGTAACTGCTAGCACGCAAGTTGGCTCAGGAAACTACCTCTAACTTCCTTCATACTGGATGCGGAGACATACAAATGGTATCCATGAGTTCATCCGACACTGGGGAAGATTACACCGACAAAGCTATTAATGAAGACAATGCTACTAAACGTCTCATTAGGCCTTCTTTAGGGTGAGAGGTGAAAAAACAACAATGCCTTTAAAATAGTATGTGTGGAAAGAAGCCATCGCTTTTAATATGGTACGTGTGAAAAAACAACATGGCTGACCAGAGGGTTGCTGGCATCTGCCATTGCCTGCTGTTGTGCCCTTGAGCAAGGCACTTAATCCCAGCCAACAAAAGCTCCCTGGGCAACCATTGTGGCAGCCCAACTCACCACTCCAATACAAACTTGTTTTTGGAAGACAAATTTCAGTTGGACAATTGACCAATAAAGTGATCTTAATCTAATGGCAACATATATCAATTATATGAATAACATAACAGCCATGAGTTAGCTAGAATTGTGTGATAAATTATTAAATCGTCACCCTAAGGAGGACCTCTCTATGCCACTATAATGACAAAATAACGGTCATATTCCAGAGATCTACACACCTGGTACTTTAGGTAAAAAAAAGAATTAAAGGCATGTCATCCACCTATTAAACACTAAACTCATGTACTTGGTCTTATAGCTCTACTTATGTACTTATGTCCTCTGAAATGAGGCYAACGTAAAGGGAGGCAACTGCAAGTCAATGTGTGGGAGGTGAGAGACGAAAGGCTGGCAAGCCGAGCAAAAAGTACATCCCCCCCCAGCAAGCAAGTTCACCACCAGTCCGCCAGAAACAACATCTCCTCTGACAACAACAATATCCATCTCTAGACTATAGAATACAAATTCATTTAATGATAAAAGGCATCATTTAGTTGCATTCTATGTCAAATGATGATGGATCCCACAATAATACCCATAGAACAGCATATCCACACTGTTCACCTGACACAACCTATAGGAGCGAGCATCACCCCCTCAACCACATGCCCAATACACAACGCAGGCATTTCCGTCTACCATCCTAAAACAACCTAAAAGGACACAAACACTAATTACCACAGAAGCAGAGGAACAATTTGAGCCATATTGTAGTTTCTATTCCCTCCCCCCATTCACACACATACTGCTCATATGTGATCGACCAGAGTTTGAATCTGTTTTTTCCTGCGTGCCACAGTACTATATTAGCCTTTTGAGATAAAACCTAGGCATTAAGTTGTGGCGCTAACACAACTCTACAGGTTTACATAACATAACAGTGGTTCACAGAACCAACGCTGTTAGGGTTAGAACAACTGGTCTTACCTTTCCTGGCCCTGGAGAAGAGCTTGATGCTGACGGGAGAGGTGGAGTTAGAGTCTCTGGAGGAGGAACGGAAGATGCCGCTGAAGCTCAGGCGACGAGGCGACTTGGGTGGGGAGTCCTGGTGGGACGAAGTGTAGGGGAAGATGGTTTTGGGGGAGCCCGGGCTGTTCTTGGTCCTAGCAGGGGCCGACTTGGGACTGGAGGGCCGACTGAAGGGCCCCCTCGTGAAGAAGCCTTTGGTCGGGCTGGCTGAGTGGCAACTCCCATCATCCTGAGGTAGAAAACAAAGATTTTACTGATCGCTTTGTAGGAAACAAGGCTTTTTTGCTCTCCTTCGACAACACAGCTTTACAGCAGTGACACGAGAGAGTATTGATTAAGATCTAGACAATGTTCAATCACAGAGAATAAGCACTTTTGGTGGCAACATGCCAAATGTACATAAAATGCACAATTCAATATAGCCATTTGACTTCTCAAATTAGACACAGCTGGAACCTATCAAGGACGAATGAGAAGAGGGAAGGGGCTTAACTTTTATTTCACGTCATTCCTGGTTGAGAGGAAATAGCTCCCATTCTCTATTTCAAGAGATAGACAACCAGGTTGAACATGTTTTCTTGATTTTATCTACCACTTTGCCATGCATGGGGTTGTCCAATCTACAATGCTCAAAGGCAGGACTTTGCAAAGCCAAAATAATTGATTCAATGTCAAAAGTATACTGTCCTGATTTATAAGTTCCTTGTAACGTTTTCCTCGTCAGATAGAAAACTGGTTACTAGTAACACTATGAACCCTTAAAAAATCTGGGACCTTCTTGAAATAATTGAACATWTGAATTTACGTGCCAAAAAGGTCTACTGTAAGGCTCCCGAGTGGCGCAGTGGTCTAGACACTGCATCTCAGTGCAAGAGGCGTCACAGTACCTGGTTCGTATCCAGGCTGCATCACATACGGCCGTGATTGGGAGTCCCATAGYGCGGCGCACAATTAGCCCAGCATTGTCTGGGGTTGGCCGTCATTGTAAATAAGAATTTGTGCTTAAAACTGATAGAAAATACTGGAAATTTGCTCCTTTCAGTAAACAATAGAGTTAGAGATGCAATGAAAACAGTCTGTTGTGCTTTCCCCTAGGTGATATGTTGCAGAGTGTAGTTTCACTGTCTAAGTGTCTGGAATATCAAGATGATTCCCAGAAATGTATTTCAGGTCTTCGCTGAATAATTACAAACGTTCAAGCAGTTTTGACTTGAGGGCAAATATAGTCCATTATTATTATCAGATGAGAGCCAAAGGCTGCTGAGACGATTCACCCAGCATAATCAATGTGAGGAGTGATTCAACCTTTATAAATATGAATATGCATATGGACACAGATGGCTTCAGCGTTGTATCAAATCATATACAAAGCTTTTAAGCCATGCAGTAAGAATGTAGAAATMTAAAATTATACATATGAAGAAAATGTTATCAAGAAAAGGTGAGTGTAGTTTGAATGGACTGCTCATTCTTGTAGTGCTACTTTTGGAATGTAAGCCACTAGGGCTGCCTTGACGCAGGAAGCCCAATTCTGATATTTCTTCCACTAATTGGTCTTTTGACCWATCATATCAGATCTTTTCACATCAGATCTTTTTCAGAGCTAGTCTGATTGGGAAAATAACAATCTGGAAAAATATGAGAAACAATGCTTGGGCTTTATTTACTATAAACTTATTATTCTGTATCATGTACAGTTCAGCAACTCGGGGTACAACAGTCAGTATGGGAATAAAACAGGATACGTACTAAATGTACTAAAATCTTGGGAGGAAATCAACAAAGGGAAATGAATAAATGTGATCTACTACACTCCATTTCCTTGAAAGCTATCAGCTTATCTTTTTCAACAGCCTTCACTGGTTATCTTGTTTTTTTCCTGATTCACTGTCGGCCCTGTAGCTTCTGCTACAAAACCAGGAAAAAAGGGTCCGACCTTCATGCTCCAAGGTGAGAGACGCAGGGCGACAGAGAAGATTCTGTCTGAGGTAAGACCTAACTCTTGAGCCAAACAAACACTGCATTAGAAGGGAACCACTGGCAGTGCTCTTTCTGTTGTTAACATTCCAACGCACGCACCTTCSCTCAGGCAACAAAACAATGGAGCAGGAAATGTATAGGTCTACCATACAACAGTGTTTCATCCAGCATTGTACCGGCAAGACCTCTTTTGCCATCCACTTAAAATAGTTTGGCTTCTATTGATTTCAATTGATCCTATTGGTGCTAGGATGTTTCTTTGAAGCTGTTTCTTTGAAGCTTTTACCCCCAGTCTGGAACATAATGTAGGGGATAGACTGCCAATACATTGTTAATGGATGACAGTCTATAAAAGTAGGTTCAACAACACAAAGAGTTAAAGACTTCATTCAAAACCAGGTTATTAGAACAGAGTGTAGCTTTATCCAATTAAGAATAATAATGGAAACACTTAAATGAGGACACTGCCATTTGCACAATCAGGTGTGAATGAGATTATTGATTAGATTGGGAACAATGCCAAATGTAGAGACATCCATCTCCGCATGGCAACAGGGAAATATACAGTCCCTTCATTGACAGGTAGGCCTGCTGTAACATGTCTCCTGATGACGTCTCTGCCACATTCTTAATTTGAAAATGTACAGTGCGTGTGCATGCACATGCACATATCAGATTGTGCAAGTGAGTCTTGTGAGTTTGCGTGTGAAGGTTTAGATCAAGGCCACCTTCGTCAGCACCAGGGGCATACACACTTGGGAGCCAGGCCCACCCAATCAAATAAATAAAATATATATTATGCTCTTTACTTGTCACTAACTAGGTTTCCATCTAATTGGCGACGTATTTTCATTTGAATATTTTAAAATCTGCATAAAAACAATATGAGCATTTTCCCACCAGAGATGTCATTCCATCAAAATGTACTTTTTATTTTTTATTTAACCTTTATTTAACTAGGCAAGTCAGTTCAGAACAAATTATTATTTACAATGACGGCCTACCTCGGCCAAACCCGGACGACACTATGTTGCGGATAAAAGTCTGTGTCACGCCCTGACCATAGTAAGCTGTTTTTTCTCTGTGTTGGTTGGGCCGTGATAGTGACTTGGGTGGGTCATCTAGGTGTTTTTGTATTTCTATGGTGGCCTGATATGGTTCCCAATCAGAGGCAGCTGTTTATCGTTGTCTCTGATTGGGGATCATATTTAGGTAGCCATTTCCGGTACATGATCGGTACATCCGAACATCACACCTGCGGTACAGGTACAGGATGGCAACAACAACTGCCCGAGTTACACCAGGAACGCACAATCCCTCCATCAGTGCTCAGACTGTCCGCAATAGGCTGAGAGAGGCTGAATTGAGGGCTTGTAGGCCTGTCGTAAGGCAGGTCCTCACCAGACATCACCGGCAACAACGTCACCTATGGGCACAAACCCACTGTCGCTGGACCAGACAGGACAGGCAAAAAGTGCTCTTCACTGACGAGTCGCGGTTTTGTCTCACCAGGGGTGATGGTCAGATTCGCGTTTATCGTCGAAGGAATGAGCGTTACACCGAGGCCTGTACTCTGGAGCAGGATCGATTTGGAAGTGGAGGGTCCATCATGGTCTGAGGCGGTGTGTCTCATCGGACTGAGCTTGTTGTCATTGCAGGCAATCTCAACGCTGTGCGTTACAGGAAAGTCATCCTCCTCTCTCATGTGGTACCCTTCCTGCAGGCTCATCCTGACATGACCCTCCAGCATGACAATGCCACCAGCCACACTGCTCGTTCTGTGTGTGATTTCCTGCAAGACAGGAATGTCAGTGTTCTGCCATGGCCAGTGAAGAGCCCGGATCTCAATCCCATTGAGCACATCTGGGACCTGTTGGATCGGAGGGTGAAGGCTAGGGCCATTCCCCCCAGAAATGTCCGGGAACTTGCAGGTGCCTTGGTGAAAGAGTGGGGTAACATCTCACAGCAAGAAGCAAAACAGCAAATCTGGTGCAGTCCATGAGGAGGAGATGCACTGCAGTACTTAATGCAGCTGGTGGCCACACCAGATACTGACTGTTACTTTTGATTTTGACCCCCCTTTGTTCAGGGACACATGATTCCATTTATGTTAGTCACATGTCTGTGGAACTTGTTCAGTTTATGTCTCAGTAGTTGAATCTTGTTAAGTTCATACAAATATTTACACATGTTAAGTTTGCTGAAAATAAACGCAGTTAACAGTGAGAGGACGTTTATTTTTTTGCTGAGTTTACTTTACACTAATAAAAAGGTTGGATGGAAACCTAGTTAGTATTCCCAACTGGACATTATTTGTCTTTTTACCTAAACATACAAACACCATCAGATAGAATTCATAGCAAGCTGGGTTAGTCAGATTTGATCAAATATAACAGAACAGAATGACATTCACTCTCACGGGAMGGGTTGCCAAAAAGAACTAACTGAAAGCCACACCAATATGCCAYGCCAAGAATATGACTGCATTGGGGCATAATGTCACTGTGCTTCTATGGCTATACGCACCTATTTAATTTGTAATTTAGCAAACAAGACAGCTCATAATCCAGTGCTTTTATCACAGTCAACACAACCATTTTCCTGCTTTAATTCCCTTTAAAAACGCAACATTTTCTCTCTGCCCCATGGCAAAATCTGCAGAATAGCATGAGATTAGCTATAAAACTGCACATTTTTCTCTTTGCCCCATGGCAACTAATTTCTGGCTACGCCACTGGTCAACACCAGAACTCTCAGGCCCTGCTCTAACCAGATGACTCAGCACCAAAACTCTCAGGTCCTGCTCTAACCAGATGACACACCAGAACTCTTGATTGCCAGGTCTGGCTCGGCTTATGTCATCAGTGTGACTCACCCCATTATCCCCACAGAGGACTCATCCGATCAAAGGTGTCATGGGGTTTAGCTCAGGGTGAAGTTAGGGCCATTCCCCGACTTTAAATAGAGACCAAAAGCCAATGTCAGTGCTGCAATCCCCGCTGGAGCTACAGTAGGCGTACAATTATGAGATGGCATTTTAATATGGTAATGATGAAAATMAAAAGATAAGGTTTTAATCAAAACTATGTTAATTGCGATGAGGATGCTTTTAATTTATATGAGTCGCTCTGGATGAGTCGCTCTGGATAAGAGTTAAATGTCAAATGTGCCATTATTGCGCAACAGTGCAAAATCACTCAGCAGGAGGCTATTGGTGACATTTCCCTCACACAAAACAGCACTGACCAAATTATGGCCTTTGTGATGAACCCTAGCCTGGACCCAAACTGTAAGTAATGTAGCCAACTATATCACTATATTGTTGAAAAAACACAAGAGTTGGCTGAAGCACATCTAGACTAGACCATCAGTCTATAAATGAACCCCATCCATCGCTGGATTCTCAATAATCGATATGAACAGCTGAAAATATAAAAAAATATTGATATTTTCCCAGAGCACACTGGTAGTGGTGAGGGTGTGCCGGGCTTGGGACATCACTGTACCTTCTGTATGTCGGCCTTATCCACATGGTCGGCATCTCCCTCCAAGAAGGGCATGGCAAACGAGCCGAGGTCCTGTAGATCAAAGAGAGAACGCCGGCGTTAGATAAACATTGGCATTCGTATTGGACTCGTGGCAGCCCCGCCTCCCACCACCCCCGCAAAGAAAACACTGCCTTCACAAATAATTTATCAGCAAAGCCAGAATCCTTTTTCCACCGTTTGTATAACATAACATTTGATTCCATAAGCATCTACTGCATATAACATCATAAAAACTTACAGTATACAGTATCTAATAATATAATCTTTATGATCATCTAAATCAGAGAGTTGACTTTAGAAGCACACACTCAGTTCCCAAGATCTTGTTTGTGTTAATGACAATGACCTCCAACAATCACCTTCAGATGTGCAATGTTAAAACCGGTTCTTTGAAACCCAATTCCATGAGAAAGTGACTGCCTTTCATCTCTCCCCCACCTAACTGTCATGGTTTCCCCTGATACCCGTCATCATTTTACTCCATCGAATGGAACTATCCTTCTCTCCTTTCACTGCCAAGTCCAAAAGGAGTACCTGCCTTGAACACTTCTCCAGAAAGCTTTAACTTGGCTAGCCTGGTCCCAGATTTGTTTGTACAGCCTTGTCACGCCAATGACCATAGGAGTTGGCATGAAAGCACACACAGATCTGGGACCAGAATAATAATTGACACCTCAAGACAAAAAGAACAAGGGCATTGATTTCAGCTTCTAACTAGAAACGGTTTATATATATAAAAATAGTTCATTTACACTGAACAAAAATATAAACGCAACATGTAAAGTGTTGGTCCAAGTCATAGACTGTTCTCTCTGCTACCGTATGCCAAGTGGAACCAATGCAACAAGTCTGGAACCAACAGGACCCTGAACAACGTCTACCACCAAGCCATAAGGTGAGTGGTAGACGTTAGTTAGTTAAATAGCTACCCGGACTATTTGCATCGACTCATCACATACACTGCTGCTACTGTTTACTATCTGTAACTTTATATGTACATATCTACCTCAATTACCTCGTACCCTGGCACAGTGACTCTGTACTGGTACCCCTTGTACACRGAACAAAAATATGAACGCAACATGTAGTGGTCCCAAGCTCCCACAAATTTTCCATACACACATAAATCTTATTTCTCTGAAATGTTGTTCACACATTTCTTTACATCCCTTTTAGTGAGCATTTCTCCTTTGCCAAGATAATCCATCCACCTGACAGGTGTGGCATATCAAGAAGATGATTAAACAGCATGATAATTACACAGGTGGACCTTGTGCTGGGGACAATCAAAGGCCACTCTAAAATGTGCAGTTTGGTCACACAACACAATGCCACAGTCTTAAGTTCAGGGAGCATGCAATTGGATGCAATATCCAGATAAATTCATTTTCATTTCTCTACCGTAAGCCATCTCCAACTGTACCGGGCAGATGGCAGACAGTGTGTATGGCATCGTGTGGGCAAGCGGTTTGCTGATGTCAATGTTGTGAACAGAGTGCCCCATGTTGGTGGTGGGGTTATGGTATGGGGAGGCATAAGCTATGGACAGCGAACACAATTGCATACTCACCAGACATGTCACCCATTGAACATGGTTGGGGTGCTCTGGATCGACGTGTACAACAGCGTGTTCCAGTACCCACCAATATCCAGCAACATTGCACAGCCATTGAAGAGGAGTGGGACAACATTCAATCAACAGCCGGATCAACTCTATGCAAAGGAGATGTGTCGCGCTACATGAGGCAAATGGTAGTCACACCAAATATTGACTGGTTTTCTGATCCACGCCCATACAAGGTATCTGTGACCAACAGATGCATATAGTATCTGTATTCCCAGTCATGTGAAATCCATAGATTAGGGCCTAATGAATTTATTTAAATTGACAGATTTACTTATATGAACTGTAACTCAGTAAAATCTTTGAAATTGTTGCACGTTGTGTTTATATTTTTGTTCAGTGTATACAGTGCATTCGGAAAGTATTCAGACCCCTTCCCTTTTTCAACATTCTGTTATGTTACAACCTCTGATCAATCTACACACAATACCCCATAATGACAAATTTATTTTTTACATAAGTATTCAGACCCTTTGCTATGAGACTCGAAATTGAGCTCGGGGGCATCCTGTTTCCATTGATCATCCTTGAGATGTTTATACAACATGATTGGAGTCTACCTGTGGTAAATTCAATTGATTGGACATTATTTGGAAAGGCACACACCTGTCTATATAAGACCCACAGCAGGATTGTGTCGAGGCACAGATATGGGGAAGGGTACCAAACCATTTCTGCAGCATTGAAGGGCCCCAAGAACACAGTGGCCTCCATCATTCTTAAATGGAAGAAGTTTGGAACCACCAAGACTCTTCCTAGACTTGGCAGCCCGGCCAAACTGAGCAATCAGGGGAGAAGGGCCTTTGTCAGGGAGGTGACCAAGAACCCGATGCTCACTCTGACAAAGCTCCAGAGTTCCYCTGTGGAGATGGGAGAACCTTCCAGAAGGACAACCATATCTGCAGCACTCCACCAATCAAGCCTTTATGGTAGTGGCCAGATGGAAGCCACTCCTCAGTAAAAGACAGCCAGCTTGATTTTTGCCTAAAGGCACCTAAAGGACTCTCAGCAACGCTCCCCATCCAACCTGACAGAGCTTGAGAGGATTCAACAAAGTTCTGCTTCAACAAAGTACTGAGTAAAGGGTCTGAATACTTCTGTAAATGTGATATTTCCGTTTTTTATTCGTAATACATTTGCAAAAATGTCTAAAAACCTGTTTTTGCTTTGTTATTATGTGGTATTGTGTGTAGATTAATGAGGGGGAAAACAATTTAATCCATTTTAGAATAAGGCTGTAATATAACAAAATGTGGAAAAAGTCAAGGGGTCTGAGCACTTTCCGAATGCACTGTAGGACTTGAGAAACATTCTTACCACTCAATGGTTAGAATTGTGTCAGGAGAACAAATCTTTCCTAAATACAAATCCCTCCTTGTTGCCGATAACAACTGACTGACAGGTCCAATCTTGAGTGAACCAACCATGTGCATAAATGCCAGCCCCTTACCCAATTGCATCAATGATGACAGCCACAAATGAATGATGACCTCATAAATCCTACAGATCGTTAGTGTCGGTGACATCACGGCCATAAAGATGAACTTCAGCGCTAGTGGCTCTCTGGCCACATCCTAAAAGTCTTTAATCATTTCTTACCCTAGTTGGCATGAGGAAAGGGCTAAAAAGGAAATAAAAATATGAAATCAACTAGGTACTTTAATCTATTAGTGGTTATTACAGAAAGGATAATGAGGAATTGAATCAATTCAACATATTGGGAAACATCCTCTGTCATCCTACTGTTCACTTCTGTCTCATTCTTACTCCAATCCCCCCCTCTTTTCCCCCCCTCTAACCATATATTTTTTTCAAGTATCTCGGCTAAGAAGTCCATCCAAAATTAAACAAATGAAAATGTGTATCACACACACACACACAAGGCCACTGTACCATATTTGGAGTGTGTGCATCTTAACCCTGATCACAGATCTATTTGTGCTGTCTTGCCAGAGTGGTCCAGGGCCATAAACAGTTTGCAATACAGCACAAACAGACTCGGGACCAGGCGATCTTAACCACACGACATGCTGTTCCCAGCTGGTCCAGATTGGTTGACCTTGCACTCATTCAAGATCCAACCTCATCTTTATCTCAAATCTAGAGACAGTGTTTGTCAGTTGAACCTTGATGCCTGTGCCAGACCCCCTCTTGTTGTCTGTGGTCTACAGTACACACTCTTAAAACAGAAATAGGACAGCCCAAGATACAATTCCAAGTTCGACCACTCCGCTGAAGGCCAAATGAAATCCGGGAAAGGCTTGAATTGTATACTGTGCACTTAGTTTTCCTAAAAGTCTACACACTGATAATAAATGCATTAACATAGTTCTTAGTCCGGATTTTATTATTTTGCACATTGTATCACATGCTTATTTAAAAATACCTTCACAATTAAACGATTGTAGATAATGCAACTTTTTTTTTAAATGAAATACCCTGGGAATCAGTGTGTTTGTGTTTTCATTCCACTTCTACTAATCAACTAATCAGTCTTTAACCAAGACATTGATTCGAAAAATGTCATGTAAAATTGACAATGTACATCAATCAACATTTCTGTAAATATTTCCATCTGTAGATCCTGGGATCAGCTGTGTTACTGTTTTGTTGGAACAAAAGCCTGCACTTAATCCTGCCCTTGTAGGGCAATATTCCCCACCCCTGGTTTACAACATAGTGGGAGAAACAATTATACGTATTGAAATGAATGGAAAATTGGAAATTGCATCATTGGATCCAGCTACTACAGTGGATCCAGCTACTACAGTGGATCCAGCTACTACATATTCGAAGCAAAAAGTAACAAATAGAACCTTGTAACAAATATTCCCCACAGGACTTTGATTTCTCTTCTCATTCCAATCACCATCTCCTCTTCGCATGTCTTCAGTTTAGAACACAAACCCAACTCCAGTCCAACACACACACTTTTTAATTTACCTTTACTCCCAAAGTGCAGAACAACCAGCAAAATCCCCTCTGCCGTGCATATGTTTCTGAACCACTGCCTGTTCTTATCTACGTGCAGGCAAGAGGAGAATGGCAAGTGAAGAAAAACTTCCTTCCCCCAAGATCGGAGCTCACTTTGACCTTCCTCCTCCAGCCTTGAAAAGCAGAGTCTGGAAAAAAAACCTGCCTTTCAGTATCGAGAGAAAAACCAATCGCCAGTGATGCTAATCTGTTTGAGCTCTAAAAATCACAACTCAAAGTCTAGCTGCCTAAACAGTAGCCTTTCCCTGAGCGCAAGGCTAGTCCAGTGTTGCATAATGAGTATTTAGCTATGCTGTAATGAGATAGTCAACAAAAGTGCTGCCTCAAGCGCTTACAAATCCTATTTGATGAACCTCATAGGGGAGAGAGATAAAGGATCTTAGTCCTCCTCATCCCCCCCTCCTCCATCAATCCCTGTTCCTCTGTCCTACTCTTCTCTATGGTTGAGTGTAGTTGGATGACTCAGCTAATGGATAACTGGCTAAGGCCCGCAGACTGTACAATTGTAACCGTCTAATGCCTTGATTTTGCAGTCCCAGACAAATTTTACATTGTGGGCAAATTCTTAGGTCTGAAAACAATTGTCGGACGTCTTTGCTCGTTCATCGTGACAGGGTGTAGATCTGCTGATTAAGTACCACTGCGTGGAGTCGTAGGCTCTGACAGAAATGTTGAGACTTTATCGTATAGTGTGGCTGTTGTTAAGGCGTCAGCATGCTTCTGTTCGGCTGAACCGAACGAGTGTGCTCACATGCTCCCTTAAAAAAACTCCGCTTCAAAAACGAGAAAAAAGCGGCAATAGTACTGTCTGTCCATTTTGAAACACTGTAGCCAGTATACATTTCTTCAGAATAGTCAGAATTAATTTAAAATAACTCAAGAAATCTATCATTAATCTTGACGTTTTTACTGAGTACATCTTAGTCGCGCAATTTTACATCTAAGATGTTTGGTGCAGTATTTCTTAAAGAAAAAATTTGCATGAAAACGAGTCGTCTCTCGGTAATGACAACAAAGACTTTATTGAAGAATCCCTACTGCTGACCAATCACAGACGAAGGGGCGTAGACTTCGGCTCTGAACTTCGGCTTGCCTCTATAAAAAACGCAGTGTGCCCGAACAGCCGAAAAAAATCATAATTGAAGTCCAGAACTAACAAAAACMAACAAAATGTAATCATAATATATGCACAAACTCTTCCGAACTGTTTCGGCTGTGAAGCTTACAAACTCTTCCGAACTGTTTCGGCTGTGAAGCTTGGGGACGCTTGAACAACAGGAACACTATGGGCAATGACCCCATGCTTTTTTAATTCAAAATTAAACTATAGAATTCACACATTATATCATGAAAAGTTGGTGCAAGTAATAGGCTATGTCTAGAAAAAAATAACAAACACACCTCGAATATTCAAAATTGCAATGCTTGCATTGAGTAATGGCAATAATTATGTGGAGGCGGAGATCACATTCAAGCTATGGGGCTTCTATTTGGAGTCAGCGTTTCCATGTTGTGATGTCTCTCTTCAATTTGAGAGGTGAGCTTTTCATTATGAGGAATGCACGGTTACAGAGGTAGGAGGAGCAGTGTCTGTCAATCATCAACAGATTCTTATTGTTCTTTCATGCCACAGATTATCCATTATATTGACCAGATACTCTATTGGCAGCTCTAACAATGAAAATACATGTATTCAAAAATGGAAGGCAATATGGAGGAGGCAAGATCAAGTGGGACCATTTTAGCCAATGAGACGGCAGATACACGTGTGAACAACAGGCACAACACGTGTCCTACTTATATCAGTCCACTGGTAACAATCTAATCCTTGCGAAACTTCTAGTTGATCAAAAAAGTCACACGTAGCAAATAAACCATTGCATTTTTTGTTAACCAAATTCAACACTCTCTCATTGACCTCCATACAAAAACTCCTTGCTTGGTGAGCCCCTTGCTCGGTGAAATAAGAAGCCACCTACTGGAAACGACAGATTTTGGGCCTAGTGATCCCGCTCTTCCTCTCTGGCCATGCTTGATACGRCCAGTCAGAGAGGAAGAGGCAAGAATAGTCCCACCTGTTCTTGCCTCCTCCCGACTGCCTTCCATTTTTAAGACATTTATTTTCATTGTTAGAGTTGCCACTTGAGTATCTGGTCAATATAATGTAATCTGTGGCATGAACGAACAACAACAATTCACAGGCATGACAGTTACTGTAAAATAATGGTCCCACTTGAAACTAAACATACGTTTTTAATTAAGCCTTTGTAAAAAGCCTTTTGTCGGGGCTCTATAAATGCTTCAGATATCACTCCGAAACAAATATCACTCCGAAACAACACTAAGGTTGAGAATAGGGTTAGGCCACATTTGGCTTTATAGGGTTGGGTGATATTTGGGAGACCTCTTCTAAGATATGCTACTCCAAATATCGTGATATCCGATATAATCATTCTGCACCGGTAATAACTAGATAATTCCAAACAGTGCAATTTGTGCTTATTTACTGTAATATTGTCACAATCTTATTAAATAATCTTAGTATGGCAAAAAAAATAAAGCTTAGTTAGACTTAATTTTCAACATATTGATACAGCCTAAAGTTGTAAAGTTCAAATAGTAGTCTTGAACATCACGATTATTCGTCTTGCACTTCACAATATATTGTCATAGTCAAATATCATGATATTGGATTTAATCATATAAAATCGGCCAAACCCTATTTGGTAAATTTTATGTCACCCTTTATAAAGTATGAATGTACTTATGAATAATTTGTGAAGCATCTATGTGGGGCTTATGAAGACTTGGATGCTTTCATACAGTTTTGGTGGATGAAATCAAAATCGGTTGAGTGCTTTGAAAAACACACGACCCACATTATGTTCATGAGCTGTAGTTATTGAAGGGGAAATGCCTTCATTTAAAATAATTGCTTCAACTCCATTCCATCATTGGTTTCAATTATGCCCAGACTCTATTCTTTTGAGTTCCTCTGTTTTTTTAACGAACCCTTTCATTTGCCAGCCTAGATGTGTCATTCTCCGAGAAAGAGTCTCCTTCTTTGAATACTAACTCACTTGCTAGTTTGGAAGACATTGATAAGAAAAAAACAGACTGCGCTGTGGGCAATGCATTTTGTCCGTCAAGCCTTTCAAGTTCAAACTGCCACCTTTGTTTATTGTGGGTAAAAGCTATTAATAGACGCCGATTGTTTAACCTCCAAACAGTTTAAGCTGAACAAACCTCGCCTCGAATTCTTCATAAGTATTTTAAACCCTGAGTCAATCACACCACACTGTATCAAAGTCCACAGATGTTCTATGAAGAACCCACTGTTCTGTTTCGGATGTTGTTCTGAGGAAAATTCAAAATCAGGCAGAGACTCCAATGCTCCTCCTATAGTAGCTTTCTCAACACTTGTTCCTCAAGCAGAATTTGTATCATCATCTCAGTGTTTCCATAACTTTGGGCTTTACAACTGTGAAACACTGTGTAGGATGTAGGTCTATATCTGAATGTTCTGGAGATAGCAAATTCGAAGAGTGCATTCCGTTGAACAGAAGAATATACCTGAAGATTTTGACTTGGTTCCAATCTGACATTTTTTYTGTAGTCAGAGGATGACCCCTTTCCCCCCAAGCCAAACCCCATAGCAAAGAAACAATAATGTCATCACAGATGGATTCTCCAAAATACTGTTTTTGATTAAACACAAGGAAAAGCTGCCATGTGTTATTATCACTCCCATTGACCTTACTTTGACCACTCATGATTTTAACTGGCATACATGCATAAAACTAGATCTATTTTTATGGCAATGCATATTTTATCACTGAAAACCTGAGCATTTGTTGAAAGCAAGACAATTCAGCACTTACTGACCTATTTTTTTGTCAGACAACTAATGTGCAGGTATCCTTTACCCAACAAGCATTAACCAGGCATTGTTTAAGACATGGCATTGTCGATTATCGAAATGTCTCACCACTGCACTGTATAAGGTATTTATTGAACTAATGTATTACAGCCAACATAAATATATATTGACACACTAGTGAAACGAAAGACATACACATATCTAAATTGGTCACATTTTTTWATTAACTAGGCAAGTCAGTTAAGAACAAATTCTAATTTACAATGACGGTCTACTCCGGCCAAACCCGGACGACACTGGGCCAATTGTGCTGGATCCCAATCATGGCTCCCAATCATGGCTGGATGTGATACAGCCTGGATTCAAACCAGGTACTGCACTGAGATGCAGTGCCTTAGACCGCTGTGCCACTCGGGAGCCCATAATATAATACATTGTAACTTTTTTGCCCCAATAGCATCACTGTACCTCATGATGTGTAGTTACATGGGAATCTTTGTCCAGGACAAATGGAACATTCCAACAAGATGCATGTATCTCCATTGGGATTTTAGGTTGAATTCCCCAGGCTAAGTATAAATGGCACAACCTTGACCTTGGTTTGAACATCTACAACATGAGAACATACAATATTATTTCCCATRAGACAAATAGTCCATAATTGTCTAATCCATAGTTCTCAATTTCCTCCATATGACATCTTATTTAATTGCATCCTGTAAGGACATGCTATTATCATGCACGTAACCAACGCATTAATGCTACCTTAACTGACTAAACTACCAATTAGTTGGCAGGCCCGTAAAAAAAATACATTCAAGCACATTACGTTAATAAGATACCTCAAACTAGAAATGATAGCTCCAAAACACAATGAGAAACTAATATACATGTACGCAATTGCTAACATCTGGAAGAAAAAAAACAAACAGGTCCATCTTTCCGTAAAGTCTATCAATACAGACAAACACATTTCCTCTTCCGCACACAGACAGAGGAAGAGGGAGTTGCAGATAAGCCCCCTGCGTCATCTGCTACACATACATACCTCACTGTGTTGGTTAAAATGGAACTGACAGGAATACCAGCGGGTATGGAAAACAAAACCTTGGATTACAAAATAGCCTACAGCCTTTCAGTACAACATATATTCATTATCAATTGTAATTGAACGCCATCCCTCGCTTTGGGGGCGAGAGTCCCTGAACTTCAAAGGTCTCTTTACAAAAGGATTCGTCACACACGCCTTAAAAAAAATACTTAAAAAACTAAAGTATTTTGTGCAGTCAAATGTTTTCCAATGCAAATTAACCCAACAACAACACAGAATCAACATTACACCGTTCCAAATTTACACAAGTATTTGCACAGAGGCACGGCCATAAACACTGCACCAGCCTATTGTCAAGACACAATACAACAAAAGAGAGGTAATTATTGTCACCATGATCCATTGTGGACTCATTGTCCATGGGGAGCGTATATGTACGTATACAGCCATGTATCTATTTTTCAACATACTTTTGATATGTACTCTTATACTGTATGACAGAGAATTGTATGATCAGAGAAGTAAATGTGTACATGCATTCATTCTATTAGAACAAGTTTTTTCCTTTCAATAGAATAACGAAAACATGTAAGAAGGAGCAAAAGGTGAAAAGCACATCTACATTTTTATCCAGACAAAATGTAAAATGGGCATCTCCTGAAATTTGCATCTGATTCACAAGGCGTGCATTATCAGTCTGTCAATAGTAGCCTAAATATTGACCAATGGAGATAACCCATGCTCCTACCAAACAACTACTCCACTCCAAAAACACAACAGCACTGTGCAAAGCCTGATCAATACTACTATCATCACAATTAATAAGAAATATAACCCTTTCTCTGTCTGCTCCTAGCTTAAAATCACCAGCAGCAGAAAACAAAGAGAGTAAACGTTGCCAACATGTTCCATTGTAAGACACATCACTGCTTCCCCTCCTATCCGAGCCATACCATATCCACCCAGCAGTCACAAACCACATAAGCATACCCCTGCAAATTAAGAAAACATACCTCAGATATGTTGTAGGCTAAATGTATGTGCCAGTGGTATTTCAAAAATAGCTATATGGATAAAATACAAATCAGATTACTATCACTAGTTGTAAGGATGTATGGTGATCCACTGTCTCCTAAGCATGTCTGGTGTCACGTATAAAACCCGTTGCCCAGCATCGCACATGATAGAGAAAGAGGGGAATTCTTTACGCCTACACTATAGAACTGACATAAACCCAAGAGTGACCTTGTCTTTTGTGTCAAGCAGGCTTAACGGCATCTGAGTCAATATGAGGCAATCTAACGTAACAGTGAATCACACAAATCAGTGTGTAACTTCTCAAAATCAACACTCCTGCATTTGTTTGGTCAACATACTGCACTACAGTTGGACATTATAAGTAGACCTACACGTATGGAAGAGGGGATACGCAGGCAGACCTATTCAAATGGAGGTTTTTTGTTGTTATTCAACGATAAACACAAAAGGAAACAATTTCCCATGTCTATGTGAACAGGGCAGAGCTTGTTACCGTTTCCACAAATGTAGGACATTTGGTTTTGTACATTTATCTTGGCATGTCATAGAAATAGCATAGTGGCACAAAGGAAGATAAGATAGATTGAAACGGTGGGAACATCTATTGTCATCACCAATAATAATTGAGCATCAGATTCCTGACCAATGGAATTCTATGACTTTTCCTTATCACTACCAGGTGTGACAGTCCTTGGACGTCAGGTAAAAACATCACAAGTACCTGTAGAACTCGTCAAGCTTGTCTGAAGGGTATGGCCAAAGGTCGGTGATCTGGCGCACATATAGGCCCTGTCCAGAAACAACCTAACAAGAAGAAGAGCTGAAGAATATGGATTAATTCCAAGCCAAGCTCTCTTCCCTAATCCAATAAAGCCCTCTTCCCTCCATCTTAGTAGCTCTCTAGTGAGCTTGGTACACCATTACTAAAGTTATTATTTATTCAGGGGAGCCCAATTGAGACCATAGTCTCATTTGCAATGGTGCACTGAGAACAAACAACTCTCAAACATAGTTCAATAAATCCATAAAACAGCAAAAAAAAATATCGCAGGATACAGTAATAACACAAATAACCCACCACAATCTACCACAACACTAATAACCCACCACAATAAACCACAACACTAATAACCCATCACAATGTACCACAACACTAATAACCCACCACAATAACCCACCACAACACTAATAACCCACCACAATCAACCACAACACTAATAACCCACCACAATAAACCACAACACTAATAACCCACCACAATAAACCACAACATAATAACCCACCACAATAAACCACAACACTAATACCCACCACAATCTTACCACAACCAACACCACTAATAACACCACCACAACACTAATAACCCACCACAATAAACCACAAACCACTAATAAACCCACAACACTAATAACCCACCACAATACCCACAACACTAACTAAACCCACCACAATCTACCACAACACTAATAACCCACCACAATAAACCACAACAACTAATAACCCACCACAATAAACCACAACACTAAACCACCCACAATCAACCACAACACTAATAACCCCCACAATCTACCACAACACTAATAACCCACCACAATAAACCACAACAATAATAACCCACCACGATAATAACCCACCACAATCACCCACAACACTAAATAACCACACAATAATAAACTACCACAATCAACCAAAACCTAATACACCACCATAAATCAACCACAAGACCTTGCAAAACCTCAGTGAATTCATCCCTCAGCCGTGTTCTAAACTGACCTATTGGCACCAGGGGTTCAAGATGTAAGGAGGTTTGTAAATTATTCTAAACATGGGGCGTATTCAAGTTGAAGGCTGCTTTACTTAGGTTGGTAGAGACACAAAGGACCTCAAGAGTTAACCAACCCTGTGAGCGGGTTTGGTGCCCCGTATTTTTCTATGTTAATAGAGAAGTGAGATATGTTCGAAGCTTGTGCAGCAGAGCTTTGTATACAAAATGTAGAGATGAAGTGATCTACTGTACATTAATTACACTGTAGTTCTACAAGGACAACCATTTCAGATCGCTGAGAAGCAGGCCACAAGGGCAGAAAGAGCAGAGCCTTGTCAATTTGGAATCAGGCCTTCTGCTCTTTTGCTCCAAAAATAAAACACCATCTTGTTGAGGGAGTGCAGATGGATGCCCAGCAGGTCATTGGTTATAAACTGTCTGTGACCACTTCCTTTATAACACATGGTGAGCTTGGAGATCCATGAGGAATGGCCCTAAATCACAGAATGTTCCATGATGTGAATTTGCCTTAACATCAACATCACTGATTTGAAGGTCATCCCTCTTCTCAAGGGCTGGGATTTTGCATAACAGCAATATCACTGACAATAATGACAGCATATATCTCCACATAAGTAAATGTATGTGTCTGTGTGTGCACATGAATATGTGAGTAATGATATCGATTGCCTATTAGTATTCACATCATGAGGCATGATCCCTAGTATCTCCACTAACTATTGTCACCGGTCACATCAGCAGTAAACCGTGTAATTACAGGATATATGTGCAGTGCCGTTGGTCTAGCTGATATCATACTGACTTGGAATGACTCACGATGACTGCTGACCTCAAACTGAATACAGATGTTATATTCTCTCTCCTACAGCCGAAGAGGAAGCTCTGAAAACCTCTTGAGTATACTACTACCGAGTTATGTCACGATGGCTATAGAATTAATATTATTATTATAATGGCCCTGAAAATATATTATTATTATAATGGCCCTGAAAAGAAACAAAGGCTTTGTGCATGCTGTAAACATAAATTGAATATGGTTCATAAAATGTAACCTACACTCAGCATGAAGACAGGAATCTCAACGCAAACAACTGGGCTAACCCCATAAATATGGAGATAACTAAGCATGTGTGTTGTGTTAATCTATTTTCTGCATGACATATGCCACAGATTCCGAGCCAGGCATTCTTTACCGCGGATTTATTGTATACACATTCAAAAGTAACACTATGAAGAACAAAACAATGTCGCAACAGTATCTTTCACTGAAGGAAACACGTACCACAACCCCGCCCACGTGTAGGCCACATGCCCAACTTCAGAGCACGAGCGAACATAAATAGTAAATAGGCTATCATTTCGCCCCAATGAATATGTCTGAAGACAAAAACTTACGGGCATGTTCAATCGAAGCGTCCTCTTCTTTCTAGGTGTCTTCACGTCTCTCTTCTTGGAGTCATTTGCTGTGCTTCCCATATTTTTCTAGAATTCTCTAAACAACTGGACTCATTCAATCGTTTTTAAAAAGCGTTACTTTGGCTACTCTGGTGCTAGATAGACTGGCAACAGTGGAAGTGTGGTAAATGATACCAAAACAATCACTGCAAAAACATTATTTTGATTCTGACAGATGTCCTTATGGCAAGTAGGTCCGTGTACTGTACGCATTAATGTGCTCCTCCACTCAACTCGTGTGTTGATGAAAGTTATCGGCTTGAGATCGGATATATCAGACCTGACAAAAAAATACACCGCGCAGAATGCGATTCACTTGGCATAAAATGTAGCCTTCCCTTCTGGGTGGCTTATGACACGCGCTGATATTTCAAACGACAACAAACTGCAAGAGTAAATCCACAATTGAAACAAGGAAGGTCGTATTATAATGCCAATGCAGACGTTCCCAGAAAGGATTTGATGGGTTCACGCTTCACAGTGGAGAGACAAGTACGCATGCACGTTGGTTGGCCAGTGGCCACTGGTACCAGCTCGGGCTCATCGTGGGACCAGTGCCAGTGGGTGCGTCAAGCTTTGCGCGCAGCTCCGAATTGTCACATGGCTGTGTTTACGTTGTGGCAGCAGCATGAGGAAGCGACTGACCTATAATTGAGTAAATGTGTAAGTATTATATTTTCTTGACGTTACACCATCATATTCACCAGCTAATAAGCTTTAGACTGATTCAGTTCACAATCCTTCTACAATGGCCAACATATGGCGGCCCTAGTTCACTCTTATGATCTGCAGTCATCATCATAATTAAAGTCCCAGCCTCTCCGATATGGCCACCATGTGGTCTCAATGGAATACTACACTTGATATATTTTTRCCCCCCCTTTTCCCCCCCAATTTCGTGGTATCCAATTGATGTGATAATTTGGTATACATGGGGCCAATATCAACAGTAGAAAGTGGCTTCTTCTCCTTGTCACATCTTCCTCATCTTAACTGGTTTGGCCGGACAGGCCTGTTCGAAACTCAAACCCAATTCATGAATAGGAACGAGTTATCAGGAATTCATTTAGCTTTCACCTGTTTTCAGATCAGTTTAGTTGAAGGAAAGGATGAAAATACATTTAATATTGAGGTCCACCCATTGTTGAATTTATACCTAGAGTGATTTGTGATTTAATAACAGGCAACTTAAAAAATATTTCAGCTAAATATGAGACACATTACAATTCCCACAAAGTGGGTTAACCTTATTGGCATGATGCGTATGATGTTTGCCATTCACACCAGCAACCCAGGTTCGCTACATTGGTGTCAGAAGAGGGTTGGTGACCATTTGGCCATCGGAACGCACGGCCCGGGATGTGTGAGGGGGCTGAATAGTTGACACACAGGGATGTGGCTTACTGTTTGGAGAGAGCAGTGTAGGAATCCTCGCTCTATGAGCCCAATAACAATTGGCGCGATGCATAAGGTGTTTGCCTTTCACACCAGCAACCTGGGTTCGCTTCCCCGCCATTCCACAATATTTTAGCCTGAAGATTGCATGAAGATACAAATTAGAAGTCATTTTCCAATACCTGTTATGACTCGGTCCAGAAAAATGCCTAGCTTAGTCTCTACCTACACCCAGGTTGGGTAGGTGTAAGCAATATGGTAAAAATTCCACCTAACCCATCTGAGGCAAGGTGGAGCTACAATCATATACAGTGAGCGCCAAAAGTATTGGGACACATTGTTGTTGTTTTGGCTTTGTACTCAAAGAACTGTGAGGTGCAGTTCTGTCAGCTTGTGCAGACTGTCAGCTTTAATTTCAGGGTATTACCATCCATATCAGATGAACCATAGACATTACAGCACTTCTTGTACATAGTCCCCCCCCCCCTCCCCCTCCATTTTAGGGATCAAAAGTATTGGGACAAATTCAGTTATGTGTATTAAAGTAGTAAAAACTTAAGTATTTGGTTCCCATATTCATAGCACGCAATGACTACATCAAGCTTGTGACTACAAATTTGTTGAATGTCCTGTTTGTTTTGGTTGTGTTTCAGATTATTTTGTGCCCAATAGAAATGAATGGTAAATAATGTATTGTGTCATTTTTGAGTCACTTTTATTGTAAATAAGAATAGAATGTTTCTAAACACTTCTACATTACTGTGGATGCTACCATGATTACAGATAATCCTGAATGTATCATAAATAATGATGAGTGAGAAAGTTACAGACGCACAAATATCATGTAATATATAATTCAGGTTTAAGTTTGCATGTACAAATACAGAAAACTCACAATACTTTCACTGGATGGCCCTATCACTTTCTAAAGTGTTACACAGTGCTTTCACAGACTAGGCCTAGTTGCTGGCCCAGTTCAAAACGTACCAAAAACAGTGACAATTTCTTTTTAAACAGTTATCTAATGCACACTTACAAATAAACAGTAAATAAACTCAGCAAAAAAAGAAAAGTCCTCTCACTGTCAACTGCGTTTATTTTCAGCAAACTTAACATGTGTAAATATTTGTATGAACAAGATTCAACAACTGAGACAAACTGAAAAAGTTCCACAGACATGTGACTAACATAAATGGAATAATGTGTCCCTGAACAAAGGGGGGGGTCAAAATCAAAAGTAACAGTCAGTATCTGGTGTGGCCACCAGCTGCATCTGCTCATGGACTGCACCAGATGTGCCGGTTCTTGCTGTGAGATGTTACCCCACTCTTCCACCAAGGCACCTGCAAGTTCCCGGACATTTCTGGGGGGAATGGCCCTAGCCCTCACTCTCCGATCCAACAGGTCCCAGACGTGCTCAATGGGATTGAGATCAGGGCACTTTGCTGGCCATGGCAGAACACTGACATTCCTGTCTTGCAGGAAATCAATCACGCACAGAACGAGCAGTATGGCTGGTGGCATTGTCATGCTGGAGGGTCTTGTCAGGATGAGCCTGCAGGAAGGGTACCACATGAGGGGGGAGGATGTCTTCCCTGTAATGCACAGCGTTGAGATTGCGTGCAATGACAACAAGCTCAGTACGATGATGCTGTGACACACTGCCCCAGACCATGACAGACCCTCCACCTCCAAATCGATCCCGCTCCAGAGTAAAGGCCTCTGTGTAACGCTCATTCCTTCGACGATAAACGCGAATCCGATCATCACCCCTGGTGAGACAAAACCGCGACTCGTCAGTGAAGAGCACTTTTTGCCAGTCCTGTCTGGTCCAGCGACGGTGGGTTTGTGCCCATAGGCGACGTTGTTGCTGGTGATGTCTGGTGAGGACCTGCCTTACAACAGGCCTACAAGCCCTCAGTCCAGCCTCTCTCAGCCTATTGTGAACAGTCTGAGCACTGATGGAGGGATTGTGCGTTCCTGGTGTAACTCGGGCAGTTGTTGTTGCCATCCTGTACCTGTCCCGCAGGTGTGACGTTTGGATGTACCGATCCTGTGCAGATGTTGCTACACGTGGTCTGTCACTGTGAGGACGATTAGGCGTCTCACAGTACGAACATTGCAATTTATTGCCCTGTCCATGCCTCCTTGCAGCATGCCTAACGCACGTTCACGCAGATGAGCAGGGACCCTGGACATCTTTCTTTTGGTTGTTTTTCAGAGTCAGTAGAAAGGTGTCCTAAGTGTCCTAAGTTTTCATAACTGTTACCTTAATTGCCTACCATCTGTAAGCTGTTAGTGTCTTAACGACCGTTCCACAGGTGCATGTTCATGAATTGTTTATGGTTCATTGAACAAGCATGGGAAACAGTGTTTAAACCCTTTACAATGAAGATCTGTGAAGTTATTTAGATTTTTACGAATTATCTTTGAAAGACAGGGTCCTGAAAAAGGGACGTTTCTTTTTTTGCTGGGGACGTTACCTTTAGGGAAGGTGCTCTCAATAAACTTGTTGGACCCCAAAGCCATCAAAACCTCTCCATCAAAACCTCTCCAAACAGAACATAATAAGCAACCATCTGAAAACATTATTGCAGTGGAATAACTTTCGAAGCATTAAACACTTGGATTTTGTCAACCTTAAAATCAACAAACACTGATACAAATAAAACATACCTTCTGAACACATGTCGCCTTCTGAACGCATATCACCTTCTGAACGCATATCGCCTTCTGAACACACATTGTCTTCTGAACACACATCACCGGCATGCTACAACGCCGCCACCGCACGCGCACACACACACACGCACACACACGTTTTACTATCCTTGTGGGGACCTCAAATGTATTTCCTTACAAAATCCTATTTCCCTAACCCTAAAATAACATTTTTCCTCGGGGGACCTGGGAAATGTCCCCATGAGGGAGAATATTCCTTGTTTTACTATCCTTGTGGGGACTTTTTGGTATTTCGTTACCCACGAGGATAGTAATACAAGTGCACGTGCAAGCACAGACAGACAGACACACACACAGAGAGACACAGAGAGACACAGAGAGACACAGAGAGCTTTCAGCTGAACAGGAGACATGTTTAATATATACAGTCATTGGCTTTTATACCTTTTACATGTAAAGCACTAATTAAGGTCCCCTGCAAAACATAATTAGAAAGCATGGTTCCTACCCGGTTACATAATGGGAAACACCATTTTTTTCACCCCACTTACTTCTTGATACCAGAGTGCCTTTCATAGCAGGTTAGGAGAACTTACGCAGCAGGTTAGGAGAATTAACATAGCAGGTTAAGAGGCTCAGGTTAAGGTTAGAAAAAGGGTTAGGCTTAGCGAAAATGCTTTCCTAACCTACAATGAAAATTATTTTGTATCAGAGTGGCATGAAATCACAGCTCCCATCTTTTCCTCTGATGTGAATAGTCTACAAACTCATCAGTTCATCAATTTTATCACTTTCCCTAGGAATTTCTAAAAACCTATCAAACCTATGTCTTTCTATAAAATTCTTACATTGTACAAACGGGGTCGCTCTCACCTTAATTTTTTTTGTCTGAAGAAGGAAACTGCTTGTCCTCACCTCAGTGGTCCACACCATAGAGAATCATAGAGACCTCTAGTGGCCCTGTTGGAGTCATGTCCAACCAGGTCATCAGGAGGGATCAGCCAATCGTGAAGAAGAAAATGGGATTGCCTCAATGGTTCTGCCCATGCTGTCACATGATAATATTAGCGTCAGGATAGCAACACTAGCTGGATCCTATCCACATTAAGACTTCCGGTTTTCATATTTTGACTTAAAAATAAAAGTCCACGGTAAAACGCTAGGTGCATGATACGAAATGAATATTTTTTGCAGCTTCACATAGGGCATAATGTTAAAATTATGTTGAAAAAATATTATAACTGCATGTGGGAAAATCTAAACTAAAGAGAATTACTACTTTATATAAGATAACAAATATTATAAGGTGGAGCACATTGAGAAATGCTAAGAGCTTAAGTAAATTAATGTCAAGAACATAATAGCCTACTGGTAAAAAATATACAATCAACATTTTCAATAATAAATTATAATTTTGATTGTATGATTCTTGTTTATTTACTGGTGCTATTGTTCGGAGATGCAATTTTGAAATGTAATGTTTAAGAAAGGTGGGGTGGGAAGGACTCAGTAGGGTCTGTAGAATCTATATATGGTACCATTTCATGGGGCTCTGAATAATACAGAGTGTTGCTGGACTTTTACTGTGGTCTAAAGTGTGGTGCATGAACACTAAATGGTACAWATATAGCACTGTACAGGAAAAACGATCCAGTCTACTCAGTAGAATCTCTAGAAATCAAAACAGGTGAGTTTGAACAAAAAGGTAGGTCATAGGAAGCTTTATGTTGACATTTGAACCGTGAGACATATCAGCACCATGGACAGCTACCCTTTTAGAATGTTATGTTATCACAATTACTCAGTTGGGGTTCTACTAAGCAAATACGTTCCGTTTTTCAGGGGGGGGGGGGGCTGTGTCGAACAGCCCGCTGGTTATTACACTGTCTTTCTTGTAATGCCTTAATTTAATCCTGCATGTTATATTAATTGACTGTTTTTGTGTTGAATATCAGTTGAAAAAACAAAACACCTTAACACTTTAAAAAAAATCTTACCCTGGTGTGAAATAAAATACCATTCCATCCATGACTTTCATGCATTCTTGCCTTGCGCTAATGGAAGTGCCAAATGCACTCTTAGAAAAAAGGGTTCTTTGGCTGTCCCCATAGGAGAACCCTTTTTGGTTCCAGGTAGAAACCTTTTTGGTTCCAGGTAGAACTATTTTGGGTTCTATGTAGAATCCTCTGGGGAAAGGGTTCTACATGGAACCCAATAGGGTTCTTTCTACCTGGAACCAAAAGGGTTCCCCTGGAACCAAAAAGGGTTATTCAAGGGGTTATCCTACGAGGACAGCAAAACGATGAAGCAAAACGGTACAAACAGAGAATGTAAATGAAGCTCGGGTTCAAAACCTATTGCCTGTGGAGAGTTTAAATGAGGGAATGTCAACTGCTCAAAGAAGACTTCCACATATGTTAAATGTACACAAGTTTGAGGATAAAGATCCTGCTTCTGATTTTCATCCTGATGTAGCCAAGAGTTCGTATGAGGAAATGTCAGTGGTGCAGCACAATCAAATCTGACAAATAAGATATTGGGAAGGAATACTACCACTTAGAGACAAAATGTTGTGGTAGAGGTTTATCAGATGAGGAAATCGTAAGCTCTATGACAACCGAATAAGATGAGCAGTGTGTAACTGGAGAGGTTTAAGTCGAAATAGGCGAGGATACACTCAAATGTGTTTCTTCAGATGAGGCAAATTTTGGAGGGTTCAGGCATACCACTCTAAATAATGGTGTTAACATTGAATCGTGATGAATGGGAGAAGTCCATTCGGAGAGAAGTGGTAAGTATTTCAAAAAGTTGTCATGGGTAGGCCTATTTGCAGGAAAGATTCAAGAGCCAAATCCTTAATGCATGTACATTTTCGACATCATACATTTTCAGTCACTCAGAAAAGGATATATATATAAAAATAATGTTGAGATCCAGAGAGGGAGCAACTTGCATTATCATTACATAACACTGCCGCACAAACGCACAAATAACTTATTGGATTCTGATTAAATAAAGTCACTGCAATTACTGTACTGAAAGAAAAAGTTAAGAATGAAACATCAGCACAAATAATCGTTTTTCCTGTACAGTGCTATAATTGTACCATATAGTGTCCAGGCACAACACTTTAAGCTGTTTGACCACAGTAAAAGTCCAGAAAAACGTTGTATTATTCAGAGCCCCATTAAATGGGGCCCCACCATATATTGATTCTACAGATCCTACTGAGTACTCCCCCACCCCACTTTTACATCGGCACAAAATAATATATTTTTCTCGAATAAGCCCATATGTATTCCATATGCAGTGGATTTACATTGTGGCCAATTGAATGGGTGGAGTAAAATGCCAGCAACACTGCATATTATTCAGTGCCCCTTGAAATTACACCATATATGGGTTGTACAGGCTCTAATGAGTATTCCCTACAATACTTTTACTGCGACATCTAATATTTMTTTTTGCTCTATAAGCCAATATGTATTCAGTATACAGTGATTCGCATTGAGAGCGTTTATTTGACCTTGGAACATGTTTTAAAACCAAAAAAATGTTTAACCTTTAACTAGGCAAGTCAGTTAAGAACAAATTCTGATTTACAATGACGGCCTACCCCAGTCAAACACGGACAAGGCTGTGCCAATTGTGCGCCAATTTGTGGGACTCCCAATCACAGCCAGATGTGATGCAGCCTGGATTTTAACGAGGTACTGCAGTAATGCCTCTTATACTGAGATGCAGTGACAATCACAAGGATAGGTGAAACAGATCAGGATGTGACACAGTAAAATGGCTCTTTGGATAGCTTTAACTACAACCTATATCAATGAGCGTTAGCATTCTAGCTAACAACTGCTGCATCCAAAATAGTTATTTTGCAAAGATCACAACCAAATATAATCTTAGCGACTGTTCAAGCAAGAAACAAAACATAATTGTAAGTGTATGACATCCTAAAAAGGTTATTTTGTTTAGAAGTAATAAAAACGTAAATGTTTGTTGAATGGGTTTCTCACTGCCGCTAAGAGTCGCGCTAATCTTTGCGTGACGTCAGTGTGCCCTTGTACTGGAAAATGTCTACAATGGCACAGATACAAAGATGAATCCTCTATCAATCTCTATGCTTCACACTAGTTGACTGCAGGTTTGTTCGAGTTTTGATTGGTCGGAACTGTGTGAATTGCTCATATCTGATTGGGTAATCCAGTTTTAGCAACTGCTAGTATCACCGCCACTGCACAGACCCACACAATGTAAGAGAGACTGCACTCCAAGGTAATCCATTAGAACTGGTATCTAGCTAACGTTAGCTATAGCCATTTTACTTGGTGCATTTGGTTGTTGTAAACCGAAGTAAAATAATGGTTAAGCAGATAGGAAAGGATTTGGATGGGATCATTGGGGTGTATGTAGTTTTGTGTCACGAGGGTGCTTGTTGCGTTGTGTAGTAAAGGTGGGGAGGTAGCACTTGGGTCTTGCTGCCGTCTGTTTACCTAGCCAACTGAATTTGCAACACCAGCATATACACATTAGGATGTCCATGAAGCAAGTTCATCGTAAGTTTACATTACACTTTTCATTTCAGAAATGTTGGCATGACAATCTTCCTTCGAGTTGCTTCGGGTCTCGCTCATAGGCGATTTGAGGGCTCGCGATATATAGCTAGCGGGCAGCAAAACTAGCTGACGTTATTTGCTTATTGCTTGTTATCACTGCAATGAATGACCATAATTACATGTCAACTCATGTGTTAGTTAAAGCAAAGTAACTAACTTGCTAGCGTGTCTTGTATTGCATGTTAACTAACTAGCTAGAAACTAGAACTTTGCCACTCAGCTTTGCTAAAGATAGATATAACTAAATTGCTATGCATATTATCAGCCAATAGCGATTGTAACTAGTTTGCGTACTACTGTAACGTCAGTGTACTATTGATCCCTGGCAACTAACTATAACGTTACCCAACTAGCTAGCTTGTTAGTTGACCTTACACAATAGCCAACTTTAGTTAAAGTTAACTACTTGTAGATATTTTCCTGAATGCACCCATGCATTATGTTTAGCTACCATATAATAACAAGTTAGTGAAGTTTCTGCGCGTGCAGCTACGTCAGTATACTAGCGTATTAATTCTAGCTAGAACGTTAGTTACACCGAATTTCTAGCGTCCTCTAAGGCTATAATGCCACGGAGGTGCATTGAACCTGCCTGTGAAAACACTGCCGATGGTTGACAAACCAGCTCTTCATGACTAAAACGCTCATATTTTAGACCTCAAACTAAGGATATCAAGCTAGGTAAAAACAACCATGTATTATAATACAATGCAGAAAAATAAACCAGATTGCATGGGCACTAGTCTGTTAATCTTTCACTGGTTGGGTGTGATCTAACCCAATAGTGGGGACGCCAGTAGCAGCACACCGAGTAGGGATGTGTTTGTGTCCAAAGTTAGTTGGAACTGGATGATCCTTTTAAAGACGATGGTGCGTGGAGAAGGATGGAAGCGGAATGCCAGAGGTCCATGCAAAAGAGGTGGTGAATTTATTAACTGAAAGAGTTACAAAAATAAGGATGAATACATGTAAAATGAAGGGTCCCAGGATATGAGAATGACTTAAGAAAGCTTAATTCATTGGAAGAAAGAACGTTTATACAAAAGTCTCTACAACCTCAGAACAAGCTGCGCCCAGCTAAATACATACACAGCCCTGCCCAGCTTGGACTGACCATTACTGCAGTTAAGTAGAGGGTAGGCTACACAACCAGAAGTTCAGGGTAAATGCTTTCAAACATGATCACAATAGGTCTTGAACATTTAGTTTTACACAACATCAATGTCATCATAGTAGCGCAATACATTATTCAATATTTATGCTGCAGTAACATGATTTTCAATAGCTATGACACTAGGCCTTTAAACTAACTGCTTTAGCGGCTATTGACTATAGTCAAAACAAATGTTATTTGTCACATCCGCCGACTACATCAGATGTACACTTTACTGTGAAATGCTTACTTACGAGCCCTTTCCCAACAACGTAGAGTTAAAAAGTATGAACATTAGCATAAAAAGGAAATAATAACAATAATGATGCTATATACAGTACTGAGTCAATGTGCTGGGGTACGAGGTGATTGAGGTAATATTTTCATGTAAGTAGGGGTAACAGTGTCTAGGTAATCAGGATCGATAATAAACAGGGTAGCAGCAGCGTGTGTGTAGTGCAGTGGGGGTGTGGGTAGAGTCCAGTGCCAGAGCGTCCGTGCCATACCAAGTGGTGATGCAACCTGTCAAGATGCTCTCAATGGTGCAGCTGTGAAATTTTGAGGATCTGAAGGGCCATGCCAAGCGTTGTTGTGCCCTCTTCACGACTGTGTTGGTGTGTTTGGACCATGATCGGTCCTTAGTGATGTGGGCACCGAGGAACTTGAAGTTCTCAACTCGCTCCACTACAGCCCCGTTGATGTGAATGGGGGCGTGCTTGGCCCTCCATTTTATGAAGTCCACGATAAGTTCCTTTGTCTTATTGACATTGAATCAGAGGCGTTGTTGTCCTGGGACCACACTACCAGGTCTCTGACCTCCCTATAGGCTGTCTCATCGGTGATCAGGCCTACCACCATTGTGTCATCTGCAGACTTAATGATGGTGTTTACGTTGTGCGCGGCCACGCAGTCGTGGGTGAATAGGGAGTACAGGAGGAGATTAAGCACACACCCCCGAGGGCCCCCGTGTTGAGGGTCAGCGTGGCAGATGTGTTGTTGCCTACCCTCACCACCTGGGGGCGGCCCATCTGGAAATCCAGGATTCAGTTGCAGCGGGAGGTGTTTAATCCAAGGGTCCTTATCTTAGCGCCCTCCAAGCTCATCACTATCAATCAAATTTATTTATAAAGCCCTTTTTTACATCAGCCGACGTCACAAAGTGCTATACAGAAACCCAGCCTAAAAGCCCAAACAGCAAGCAATGCAGATGTAGAAGCACGGTGGCTAGGAAAAACTCCCTAGAATGGCAAGGAACCTAGGTAAAAACCTAGCAGTCCTCTTCTGGCTGTGCCGAGTGGAGATTATTTACATTTACATTTAAGTCATTTAGCAGACGCTCTTATCCAGAGCGACTTACAAATTATAACAGTACATGGCCAAGATGTTCAAATGTTCATAGATGACCAGCGGGGTTATAATAATAATCACAGTGGTTGTAGAGGGTGCAACAGGTCAGCACCTCAGGAGTAAATGTCAGTTGGCTTTTCATAGCCAATCATTCAGAGTTAGAGACAGCAGGCGCGGTAGAGAGAGAGTCGAAAACAGCAGGTCCGAGACAAGGTAGCACGTCCGGTGAAGTCAGGGTTCCATAGCCGCAGGCAGAACAGTTGAAACTGGAGCAGCAGCATGACCAGGTGGACTGGGGACCAGTCAGGTTATCAGGCCAGGTAGTCCTGAGGCATGGTCCAAGGGCTCAGGTCCTGAGAGAGAGAGAGGCACCGGATAAGACAGGAGAAATACTCCAGATATAACAGGCTTACCCTAGCCCCCGGACACAAACTATTGCAGCATAATTACTGGTGGCTGAGACAGGAGGGGTCGGGAGACATTGTGGCCCTGTCCGACTATACCCACAGACAGGGCCAACCACTTTGCCAAAGCACAGCCCCAAAACCACTAGAGGGATATCTTCAACCACAAACTTACTACCCTGTGACAAGGCCGAGTATAGCCCAAGAAGATCTCCCCCACGGCACGAACCCGAGGGGGGCACCAACCCAGACAGGAAGATCACGTCAGAGACTCAACCCACTCAAGTGACGCACCCCTCCTAGGAACGGCATGGAAGAGCACCAGTAAGCCAGTGACTCAGCCCCCGTAATAGGGTTAGAGGCAGAGAATACCCGTGGAGAGAGGGGAACCAGCCAGGCAGAGACAGCAAGGGCGGTTCGTCGCTCCAGTGCCTTTCCGTTCACCTTCACACTCCTGGGCCAGACTACACTCAATCATAGGCCCCACTAAAGAGACGAGTCTTCAGTAAAGACTTAAAGGTCGAGACCGAGTCTGCGCCTCTCACATGGATAGGCTGACCATTCCATAAAAATGGAGCTCTATAGGAGAAAGCCCTGCCTCCAGCTGTTTGCTTAGAAATTCTAGGGACAATAAGGAGGCCTGTGTCTTGTGACCGACGCGTACATGTCGGTATGTACGGCAGGACCAAATCGGAAAGATGGATAGGAGCAAGCCCAAGTAATGCTTTGTAGGTTAGCAGTAACACCTTAATCAGCCCTAGCCTTAACAGGAAGCCAGTAATATGATAAAAAAATGTGGGTCTAGTCAAGCCGGAAAGTAGAGCATTGCAGTAGTCTAATCTAGAAGTGACAAAAGCATGGATACATTTTTATGCATAATTTTTGGACAGAAAGTTTCAGATTTTTGCAATGTTACGTAGATGGAAAAAAGCTGTCCTTGAAACAGTCTTGATATGTTCGTCAAAAGAGAGATCAGGGTCCAGAGTAACGCAGAGGTCCTTTACTGTTTTATATGACACGACTGTACATCCATCAAGATTAATTGTCAGATCCAACAGAAGATCTTTGTTTCTTGGGATCTAGAACTAGCATCTCTGTTTTGTCCAAGTTTAAAATTAAAACATTTGCCGCCATCCACTTCCTTATGTCTGAAACACAGGCTTCCAGGGAGGGCAATTTTGGGGCTTCACTATGTTTCATTGAAATGTACAGCTGTGTATCGTCCGCATAGCAGTGAAAGTTAACATTATGTTTCCGAATGACATCACCAAGAGGTAAAATATATAGTGAAAACAATAGAGGTCCTAAAATGGAAACTTGAGGAACACCAACATTTACACTTAATTTGTCAGAGGACAAACCATCCACAGAGACAAACTGATATCTTTCCGACAGATAAGATCTAAACCAGGCCAGAACTTGTCCATGTAGACCAATTTGGGTTTCCAATCTCTCCAAAAGAATGTGGCGATCGATGGTATCTAAAGCAGCACTAAGGTCTAGGAGCACGAGGACAGATGCAGAGCCTTGGTCTGACGCCAATAAAAGGTCATTTGCCACCTTCACGAGTGTAGTCTCAGTGCTATGATGGGGTCTAAAACCAGACTGAACCATTTCGTATACATTGTTAGTCTTCAGGAAGGCAGTGAGTTGCTGCATCTTTTTACATTTTTTTGATAGGAATAGGAGATTCGATATAGGTTGATTTAAAAAAWATATATATATATATTTTATATTTGTGTCGGAATTGTGTCGGAATTGTAGTTCACATGGAGCCAAATACAAATCTGATTACTGACCATGGGACTTGTGTGTGTGAATGGTTAAATTTGATGTATTTTCCGTGAAGTTTTTTTTATTTGCCCTCAATCTTGTTGCTTGTTAGCTACTCTGTGAATTGTTTACAAACAAATGAGTGAATGTGCTAGAAAGCTAAATGGCTACCTAGCTAGCTAGATGACTGCTGTGGCTAGCCAAAAAGTTGGATCATCTTATGACTGGGGAAACGTCCATGGCAGGCATTGTCACCTACGCTTGCTACATAACTTCTGAGTGATGGGAAGCACCAACACCAATCAGCCTAGAACACTGTGCGCACACCCATCGTTACTATGACAACTGGCGTAGCCATGTCAGCAAATGAATGCTGTCTGAACACACACATCCGATTTGAAAAACAAAACTGATTTGAGCACTATGGCCTGCAGTGTGAACAAGGCTTAAGTCTCTCACACACACACATACACACAACAACAATCTGCAAGGGAGAAAATCCCCAAATCCAGATGTGCAAAGCTGTAATCGCTGCCAAAGGTGCTTCTGCAAAGTATTGACTCGGGTGTGACAGGCAGCCATACAGTCCAAATCACCGCTGCAATATGGCAGCTTCAGATTATACTAACGGCATGTTTTTGTTTCAGCTGGAGAAAGGCTCCAGGTGGCTAATTATAGACCACACTGTGTTTTTTTCCTTTTCTAGCCATTAATCTTTGTAATGGGGCCAGTTCAGCATATTTGAAAAAAGTTGTTATTCATGTAAAAGTGTGGGGTGTGTGTGTGACGGGACTACGCTAGAGAGAGAGACAGACTGCAAGTATATTTGAACTTGCTCGTTCCATTTTCTAAATTGAAACCAGAAGGGAACTGAATTAGCAAGGCTCTGTTCTCTTTTCTGTGGTACAATTTAAAACAGCCTTGTCCCTCTGGACCACTGTGGCTACATCTGATGAATCCCATTTAGCTCGGTGCCAACTTTAATTTACAGTCATCTCAAATTGAGAAATTTGTCACCTTCATCTCAAATTGAGAAACTCTGGCCTCAAAAAGCACTTAACTCCTCCTTCGTGTGAAACACCCGCATTCTTCTGAAATGAATATTGATTTTGTTAATAAATTCAGGCAGTCATTTTTAAAGTTAATGTCCTTTCCACTTCTTTCACACACCATCTAAGCCTTTTCCATTTAGAAAGTGTCAAGAGAGCAACTCGCCTAATTTGTGACAAGCATTGAGCATTCAGGCCTCAATTACTGTCCTGAAGTAGCATTAGCGCACATAGCCTAGGTCTAACTCTCATTAATGTTTAGGCTACAGTTAGCAGCTATTTTGCGCTGGCCCCTTCAGCCATGGATCAATGGGACAGTCTGGAGCCCTGATCCACAGACATACTGTAGTCAACCTAATGGGACAGTCTGGAGCCCTGATCCACAGACATACTGTAGTCAACCTAATGGGACAGCGCTAGCCACAGTTGATTGTCCTGTTATTTGACCAGCTGTCAGAGCTCAAGAGCAAAAGTACTGTCTATTGCCTTGTTTATAAAAGCATGGGGTGGTTTGACATTGAGTCAAAAACATGAGAATATGGGAGATGATACTCTATGCAAGGTACAGTACGAAGACCAATTCCTGGAGTGCACGCTGACAGACAATCAGAGAAGAGATGTTATAATAACCTCAATGAACAGTCAAAATGTATTGTGATGATGCAGAATCTGTTAATCCATATAGGATTATAGGACACCTGGATTTAGACATTAAATGTTACCAGGCACAAAGCCTAGATGGCCCTTCAAGAGTCACTATTAGATAATGAGGCAGGTTGACAGGCTTCCCTGGGTAAGGCCTTCCACCACTGGTGTTTTAATTGTTGATGACTTATTGAATTTCTCGTGTTGCTGTGCTCAATGGCAGGGCAGGGGGTTAGGAACTGGAGCCAGGCTGCTTCTCTCCTAACCGTGTCTCAGAGATCTCAAATTCTCGAACGTTCCCTTTCATAGTCCCCTCCCTGCCCGGCTTGGTCCCTCTGATTCATTTGTGGTGGCGTGGCGATGTAATTTTTGTGCTCGATTAAGCTAAATGAAGTAAATGCCACACATTGTTTACAAAGAGAATGATTGAGTTCCTAGCCCTGCCAAGGCAACAGTCACATCTGAAAAAGACCCGTGGGCATAAATAGGTCGGTAGAAGCAGGATCTGAGGTCAGATGGCACCTCATCTCCATAGCGGGTGGTGTCCCTCCCCTCTTGGCATCATGATGTAGCAGGACGACTGGTCTCCAGTTACGCTCATATATTTGTTGTATCTTTTTGCAACGTCATTGGATCCAGGCTATCATGAAATAACACTGGGTATCAGTGAGTAGTATGAGTGTGTATTTTGACATTTTGGGACTATAAAGGTTCTAGCTGCATTTTTGTCAAAATGTATTTATTGACATAGCCTTGTACTCTGAATAACCCAATTCATAATGATACTAGATAAGTATTTCTGACACCATTCAAACCAATGAGGGTTCGGAACTTTATAGCCAGTTATCTCAATCGTCTTTTTTGCAGATAGAACCATATAGTCCCAAGCCGTCAAATAGTCATCTAGCGAGCCTAAATCATAGCCTTAGATCGCCTTACTAACTGGTTTATTCTGAAGCGTGTTCATTGTTTTTATACTTTTGAAATACAACTGCTTAGTTTAGCAAAGAATGATCTAGTATTCTTTCCTGAATCGTCTCTGGTTTGTTAAATCAGTAGCTGGTCACCCCAGCCTCAGGTCAGCTCACTTGAGACCAAGAGTAGCTCAGGGTTTTCCTCTTGAACTAGGCCTATTTGGTTATACATTTACGCTAATCATTTATGTGTTTAACAGACTTGTTTTGCTGAGTACAATAGTTTTGTGTTAGCCTAGTATATGAATCTTGGCCTAACTATTCATATTAACTTTTTGGGGTTTATTCTCTCATGCATTTGTGTGTGTGGGTGGTTAATGGTTAACTTGTTGGTGAAATTCAAAAGAACTTTGTCCTTATAACGTTCTCTCTTTCTGGGAAATAAACGGCTATCAACATTTTAACATCAGCTATAACTTTTTTGTTATACTACTGACCGCAGAAATATAAACTAGTCTAGCATATAAACTAGTCTAGTCTTTACTTGCCAAAAAAAACTATACCTATAACCGATATTTAAAAATGTTTAAGCATTCCAGTACAGTTAAATAGTTAACACACACACACACACACACACACACACACGGACGCAGCGGTCTGAGGCACTGCAGCTCAGTGCAAGAGGTGTCACTACAGTCCCTGGTTCGAATCCAGGCTGTATCACATCTGGCCGTGACTGGGAGTCCCACAGGGCAGCGCACAATTGTACCAGCGTCATCCGGGGTAGGCCGTCGTAAATAAGAATTTGTTCTTAACTGACTTGCCTAGTTAAATAAAGGTTACACACACACACCACACTGACCAAAAAGTTATTTTGTTGGCATTTACGTATGTCCCCATTACCAGTAAAACATAATCAAAACCTATTTCTTTCACTTACTTGCTGTGCTGTTTCGTTGTTCATTTGTTTCATTCTCAACCAGGATTTCTCATACTATGGAACACCGTTTGGGTCTTTGTGTGTCAAATAACACTATTTGACGTGTCAAATAACACTATTTGACCAATCAGGACCTGAATATGACTGCACATAATAATTTAACGCGTTCATTAATTGATGTAGTTATTACACATAGTGTAATCAATCACTCGGATTTCATATGTCACAACGATTCATCGATACATATGCTATGATGCTGGTAAAGTTGTCTCGCACAGTGCTGGTTATATATATATACAAAAGCTAGCTAGCTTATGGATGCAAACAATGTTCTTCCCCAAAAACATAACACAATTACATCTGTTTCAGTAGCTATAGTTAGCTAGGTGTCATCTAAAATAACCCTAAATTATAAGAGCTTTTATTTGATTAATGGTGTTCAGACCCATCTATGTGAATCTAGCAAAGTATGTCATTGACAGTGATGCAAATGACTAAAAATAGTAGAATTATGCCATAATTGAATAGATCATGCTAAATGAGGTTGGAATGTTTATATAAAATCAACAAAAGACAATTTGTTAATTTGACAATCTGTTGAAATCACACTGGATGTATTATACTTTAGAATTGCATTGGGGGCATATTTATTTCACTGTACAGCCTTACCTATGGATTGTGGATCAATTGCATGGAGTATCAGTCTACTCAGTGACACCCAGAGAACATTAGCGTTGTAGCTCTTATTGCAGGACTCATTTATTGTCAACCTATGTGTATTGAACACTATTCCCGAGGAAAAACAATACGGTGTGGATGTTTTGAAGTCTGATAACTGGGGGAAAAAATATGTATCTTGGGTATTGAGTAGACTGATACCCCATATCATTGATCCCCAATCTTTAGGTAAAGCTGTACAGTGCAATATGAATGTCAATAAATACACACAATAGGCTGACTGGGAAGGTGATTTGTCACAGTCCCGCGATAAGAGCTACAACACTAATATTTGCGTAAACTCTTCACAGTTTTGGTCTGTGGGTGTCACCGAGTCGTCTGATACACCATTTCATTGCTTCACATTCCAACTTTGTTTAACATCTAGTCTAAATATGGCATGATTACACCAATTGTAACCTTCTGCATCACTTTCAAAGAGGTGCTTTTATTTTGAAGGCAAACCGCAAATTCCACTATTGTGCCTAATCCTTATTGTGGCTAGCTTCACAATACATAAGTCTGTCCAGTCGAGCATCACTAGCCAGATGAAGCTAGCTGGCTGTTTATAACGTTAGCTTTGGGCAACAAGGTTAAGTAGCTGGCTAGCTATTTTCAATAGGCAAGCAATTTCAATAGGCAAACAACAAGTTCTACCTAGCTAATACTTACTCACAAGGATTCCTAAATCATTGCTAAAATAATGAATGACTGCAGTTTTTACTAGTCATTTGTTTTCAGGCTGGTTGTATTGGTGCAAGCTAAAGCTAGCTACTCCAGAAGTTGCGATCAAACAAATAATGCTTTATTACCAACGCGGTATTGTAAACACATCGTTCATGGTCAGTGTTTGCTTGTTTGCAGACTTTTGTACAGCTTTGACAGTGCTACTGATAGTAGTGCTGACGCTTGGCTTGCACGTGCAAATTCAGAATACACAACATTCTATAATAGAACTCTTATTTCACGTGTCAAATTAAAAGCTTATTTGATGCGGTTTTTGACCCGCAAAGACCCAAACGGCGTTACGACGCTATTACTGTGTAACTCCGGTAGGCCATTTTTCTTAATTTTTTTTCTTACTCTTTCAAATGACTGCTCGACTTGTTGACTGCTCGATCCACACAGCAGACATTGTGGGCTAGGTTAGGAATGCTGTGTTGCACATTGTAGTGCAACATTTTACGTGGTGTCATTATGTCATATAGGTGTGCGCGTCAGCTTTGACATCGGTTTTGCACATCAGCGTTAAACTAAACATATCAATGTTGGCATTTTTATCTAATATCGTCCGATTCCGATATTGTTGCATTCCTACTAATTTCCTTAGTTTATTTTACGAAAGTAGAAAGTATTGGAATTCTTTCTCATACTTTGGTACCACCTAGATGTGCTGATGCAAAAAACAATTCCCACCTCTTTAAAACAATGTCTTTATTTTGGTCAAAAGGCAGTGGGGCAGTACAGGCTACATATGGGCTGTGAGTGGCGGCACTAACCACTAGACCACTCACCTCTTGAGGTTGGCCATGGGTTTGCCATAAAGCATGTTGCACTTGGTGTCTTTCCTGTAACATTTGGCAGACTGTGAGTCTGTCCACTTCAACTAGGCCTAATGAGTGATTCCTCATGAAACCAGAACAAAAAAAAGACCATGATTTGGGTGATTTCCCAAAATGTAAACCATATAGTCCCTTGGAGGAAGGATTGTTGACATTTTGTATCTAAAAGCATAATTGAGAAAAAATTGGCATACAGTTGAAGTCGGACGTTTACATACACCTTAGCCAAATACATTTAAATTCAGTTTTTCACAATTCCTGACATTTAATCCTAGTAAAAATTCCCTGTCTTAGGTCAGTTAGGATCACCACTTTATTTTAAGAATGTGAAATGTCAGAATAATAGTAGAGTGATCTATTTCAGCTTTTATTTCTTTCATCACATTCCCAGTGGATCAGAAGTTTACACACTCAATTAGTATTTGGTAGCATTGCCTTTAAATTGTTTAACTTGGGTCAAATGTTTTGGGTAGCCTTCCACAAGCTTCCCACAATAGGTTGGGTGAATTTTGTCCCATTCCTCCTGACAGAGCTGGTGTAACTGAATCAGGTTTGTAGGCCTCCTTGCTCACACACACTTTTTGTTCTGCCCACAATTGTTCTATGGGATTGAGGTCAGGGCTTTGTGATGGCCACTCCAATACCTTGACTTTGTTGTCCTTAAGCCATTTTGCCACAACTTTGGAAGTATGCTTGGGGTCATTGTCCATCTGGAAGACCCATTTGCGACCAAGCTTTAACTTCCTGACTGATGTCTTCGGATGTTGCTTCAATATATCCACATCATTTCCCTCCCTCATGATGTAATCTATTTTGTTAGGTGCACCAGTCCCTCCTGCAGCAAAGCAACCCCACAACATGATGCTGCCACCCCTGTGCTTCACGGTTGGGATGGTGTTCTTCGGCTTGCAAGCCTCCCCCTTTATCCTCCAAACATAACGATGGTCATTATTAGAGGTCGACCGATTAATCGGAATGGCCGATTAATTAGTGCCGATTTCAAGTTTTCATAACACATTTTTTTTAAACACCTTTTTATCCTTCATTTAACTAGGCAAGTCAGTTAAGAACACATTCTTATTTTCAATGACGGCCTAGGAACGGTGGGTTAACTGCCTTGTTCAGGGGCAGAATGACAGATTTTTACCTTGTCAGCTCGGGGATTCAATCTTGCAACCTTACAGTTAACCAGTCCAACGCTCTAACCACCTGATTACATTGCACTCCACGAGGAGACTGCCTGTTACGCGAATGCAGTAAGAAGCCAAGGTAAGTTGCTAGCTAGCATTAAACTTATTTTATAAAAAAACAATCAATCAATCATAATCACTAGTTAACTACACATGATTGATGATATTACTAGTTTATCTAGCGTGTCCTGCGTTGCGTATTCGTGAAAAAGGACTGTCTTGCTCCAATGTGTACCTAACCATAAACATCAATGCCTTTCTTAAAATCAATACACAGAAGTATATATTTTTCACGTCATATTTTTAATCCTGCATATTTTGCTAAAAAGAAATCCAGGTTAGCAGGCAATATTAACCAGGTGAAATTGTGTCACTTCTCTTGCGTTCATTGCATGCAGAGTCAGGGTATATGCAACAGTTTGGGCCGCCTAATTTGCCAGAATTATGACATAACATTGAAGGTTGTGCAATGTAACAGGAATATTTAGACTTATGGATGCCACCCGTTAGATAAAATACGTAACGGTTCCGTATTTCACTGAAAGAATAAAAGTCTTGTTTTCGAGATGATAGTTTCCGGGTTCGACCATATTAATGACCAAAGGCTCATATTTCTGTGTGTTATTATGTTATAACTAAGTCTATGATTTGATAGAGCAGTCTGACTAAGCGATGGTAGGCACCAGCAGGCTCGTAAGCATTCATTCAAACAGCACTTTTGTGCGTTTTGCCAGCAGCTCGTCGCTGTGCTTCAAGCATTGAGCTGTTTATGACTTCAAACCTATCAACTCCCGAGATTAGGCTGGTGTAACCGATGTGAAATGGCTAGCTAGTTAGCGGGGTGCGCGCTAATAGCATTTCAAACGTCACTCGCTCTGAGACTTGGAGTGGTTGTTCCCCTTGCCCTGCCCTTTTGTGGAGCGATGGGTAACGCTGCTTCGAGGGTGGCTGTTGTCGATGTGTTCCTGGTTCGAGCCCAGGTAGGGGCGAGGAGAGGGACGGAAGCTATACTGTTACACTGGCAATACTAAAGTACCTATAAGAACATCCAATAGTTAAAGGTATATGAAATACAAATTGTATAGAGAAATTGTCCTATAATTCCTATAATAATGTATTTAAAATAAGTGTTCATTCAGTATTGTTGCAATTGTCATTATTACAAATAAAGAAAATAAAATTTGGCCGATTAATCGGTATCGGCTTTTTTGGTCCTCCAATAATCGGTATCGGTATCGGCGTTAAAATCATAATCGGTCGACCTCTAGTCATTATGGCCAAACAGTTCTATTTTTGTTTCATCAGACCAGAGGACAATTCTCCAAAAAGTTGATCTTTGTCCCCATGTGCAGTTGCAAACCATAGTGTGGCTTTTTTATGGCGGTTTTGGAGCAGTGGCTTCTTCCTTGCTGAGTGGCCTTTCAGGTTATGTCGATATAGGACTCGTTTTACTGTGGATATAGATACTTTTGTACCTGTTTCCTCCAGCATCTTCACAAGGTCCTTTGCTGTTGTTCTGTGATTGATTTGCACTTTTCGCACCAAAGTACGTTCATCTCTAGGAGACAGAACGCGTCTCCTTCCTGAGCGGTATGATGGCTGCGTGGTCCCATGGTGTTTATACTTGCATACTATTGTTTGTACAGATGAACGTGGTACCTTCAGGCATTTGGAAATTGCTCCCAAGGATGAACCAGACTTGTGGAGGTCTACATTTTCCTTCTGAGGTCTTGGCTGATTTCTTTAGATTTTTCCATGATGTCAAGCAAATGGCACTGAGTTTGAAGGAAGGCCTTGAAATACATCCACAGGTACACCTCCAATAGGCTAATTGACATAATTTGAGTCAATCAGAAGCTTCTAAAGCCATGACATAATTTTCTGGAATTTTCCAAGCTGTTTAAAGGCACAGTCAACTTAGTGTATGTAAACTTCTGACCAACTGGAATTGTGATACAGTGAATTAATCTGTCTGTAAACAATTGTTGGAAAAATTACTTGTGTCATGCACAAAGTAGATGTCCTAACCGACTTGCCAAAACTATAGTTTGTTAACAAGAAATTTGTGGAGTGGTTGAAAAACAAGTTTTAATGACTCCAACCTAAGTGTATGTAAACTTCCGACTTCAACTGTATGTATGTCATTTTGGCCATGTGACCCAGGCCTCCTTTAGACTCCATAACCTCCGTCTGTACGTGCTAGAAAGCTAAACTTGTTGTCGTATGGAACTTTACCGCTTACTCTGTAATATGTAGACCTATTATATACGTTTAATCCTTTCATCACATGCAGTGCTACTGCTTCCATTTTTATCTACCTATGGCTTTGCACTTGTTCCATCTCAATGACTCTGTATCTGTCAGTGTCTCTGTCTTATTTCTCTGCTTATCTTCCCATTTTCAGCTGTGTTTCTTGACATTCCTTTTCACTGGTCTGACTAACGAGCCACTAAGTGCCACAGCAAAACAACACTGTGACGTCCGTGTGCATCTTGTCACCAATTAATCATGCTTAGGCCTTAGTCTGTTTTTCAGAGGACTCACCTTGTTTCCACCCTGCTGTCCTTATCTGACAAATTGTGATGGCGCAAATACCCCAGGCTTGGTTCTTTTGTTGTATTCAATGTTACTCTTAAGATTTGTAAATATATTTGAATGCAGTGCCAAAAGCCCACATAATTTCAACCAGACTGGTTGAAACGCACATATCTGAAATTCCTTGTTTTTCTGCCGGGGATGGGGGGGAAAAGAGTAAGGCGTAAATTATTCGGGATGTTTGTGGGTAATAAATAGCTGTGCGTTTCCAAAGCGTTTTGTGTTTGAAGTAAAATCCTCATCTGGATAATTTATTTACATTTTTTCCTGAGAAGACGTGATATTTCTTTCATGTGTTTGTCTATAAAGTTCAGGCTATTCATAGAAATTATTGAGCAGATCTGAGTTCATTGACGTTTCAGAGTCAGCATCTCATCTCTCAGGTATAGTGATCCCTCTAATATTAATTAATTAATACTAATATTAACAAGTGATCCCTCTAATATTAATTAAACTTTTGTGTCATTTTATTCTATCCTCTACCAATCCGAACCCCTGTCAGATATGGTTATGGACGACTTTTTAGATAACTTGGATATCCCATCCATTGACATGGACATGAGTAAAGTTCTGGACAACCCTCTGCATCTTGATGAGATAACAAAGGGTCTAAAGTTAATGCAAAGTGGCAAGGTCCCAGGCCCTGATGGCTTCCCTGTCGATTTTTATAAAACGTTCTCAGATCAACTCGCCCCATTACTATTAGATATGTTCACCGACTCGTTATCACAGGGCTCTCTACCCCCGACGGTAACTCAAGCCTCCATCTAACTTATACTTAAAGATAAAGATCCGGCGGAATGTGGTGGATATCGGCCCATTTCACTTTTGAACGCTGATGTTAAACTATTAGCGAAGGTTCTAGCATGCCGGTTGGAACCCTGCCTTCAGGATGTCATATCTGATGACCAAACGGGTTTCATCAAAGAGTGACAACTGTTTTCCAATGTATGCCGGCTTTTGAACATTATACTCTCCTATCTCTCCAGACCCCAAATTGTTGTTTCTTTTGATGCGGAGAATTCTTTCGACCAGGTGGAGTGGGATTATTTAAGATTTTGTTTTGGGTCCAATTTCATCTCATGAAATATGTCTGCTCTATTCTGCTCCTACGGCTAGCGTACACACCAACATTCAAAATACTTCCCCCTCTCCAGAGGGACCCGTGTCCCCCCCCCCCTCCTTTTTGCTCTTGCATAGAACCGCTTTCCTTGGCCTTAAAAGTATCACCATAATTCACTGGAATCCACCGAGCTGGTGAAGAGCACAGTGTTACTGTATGCCGATCTATTATATCACTAACCCTGTAAACGCTGTCTAACATAATGCATATTTTAAACACGTTTGGATCATTCTCAGGTTACAAATTGAACATTCAGAAAGTGAATGTTTTCCGATCAACCCTGCTGCCAAGCAAATTCACTTTGGAGCTCTGCCTTTCTGTCTGTCGCCCTCTGGTTTTTCCTGTTTGGGTGTGGATATTACACACACTCTGGCTACCCTCCATAAAACTCACTTTTCAAGCCTAGTTACACGAGTTAAAGCGGACTTTAACAGGGATAGTCTGCCTCATTAGCTGGCAGAATCCAATTTGTTAAAATGAACATTTTACCTAGGTTTCTATACCTTTTTTCAATATCTGCCGAAGTCATTTTTTACCAAGTTGGATAGGCTCATCAGTCATTTTATCTGGACAGGCAAATCACCTAGGATACGTAGAGCAATACTTCAAAGACGAGACATGATGGAGGTTTGGCACTTCCAAAATGTACTGCTTTACTATTGGACAGCCAATATTCAAAAGATGGTCTGGTGTAATGCTCCAGATACCAACTGGTGCTCATTAGAGGTGCACTCCTGCCAATCATCCTCCCTTTCTGCCCTCGCTTGTGCCCCACTGTCCTTGTGTCCTTCAAAGTATACTGGAAACCCCATTTGTGTGCTTTACTTTGAAGATCTGGCAACAATTTTGTTGACATGTTAGACTTTCTGCCCCTTCTCTTCTAAGCCCTATCTGTAACAACCACCTATTTTTACCCTCCACATTTGACCAGGCTTTTGTTTTGTGGTGTGAGAGGTTTGGTTTGTTTCAAATATGTATTTTTAGATGGGAAGTTTGTCAATTTTAATGATCTTGTAGCTAAATCTAATCTGGCTCATTCTAATCATTTCTGCTATTTTCAAGCCCATAACTTTGTTCGTTCTCATTTTCCTACCTTCCCTCAACTACCTCCCAAGACGTTGCTAGAGGAGAATTTGTCCCTCCTGTGGAGTCGGCAAGGTCTGATTTTCTAGATTATATGACATTATGCTGTCCTCTGGAACCCTCTACAATAAACAAAATCAAGAGGGACTGGGGTAGGGAACTTGACCTTGCAGATGACTGGTGGGAGGAGGTCCTTCTTAGGGTTAACTCCACATCCTCATGTGCCCGGTTAAGTTTCATTCAGTTCAAAGTCTTGCACAGAATTCACTACACCGAAGAAAAACGTTCTAAATTCCTCCCAGAAACGAATGACACGTGATAGATGTTCATTCATCCGGCATACCACACCCATGTGTTCTAAGCTGTCTGTGGATTGCTAAACCTTTTTTAATACTCTCTCTAAAATTCTAGATATTGACCTGGAGCCTTGTCCTCTAATAGCTATATTTGAGTTCCATCTTTGTTGTATAGTCTCTCTAAAAGTAGAGCGGATGTTGTAGCGTTTGCCTCCCTTATAGCCCGCCGGCAGATCTGTCTTAACTGGAAATCCTTCAAACCTCCCACTGCATCATCCTGGTTGAAAGATCTAGTGTCTCTTCTACACCTAGAAACAATGAAATACACTCAGAGGATGTACTGATAACTTTTTCTTGAGATGGCAACCTTTTAATTTCCTTTTTTGAACAGTTGCCTTCTATTGATCAGGAGTAAGAACTTTGGCCAACGGGATAGGGGAGGGTGTGGGGGAGGGTGTGGTTGGGGTGTAGGGGAGGGTGTGGGGGAGGGTGTGGGAAGGAAGGGTTAGTATGTATTTTTTTTGTGTACGTATATTTATATATTATTTCCAATTGTAAATGTATTTTATTTTTGTATGTATGCTGCTTTTGTTAGAGGGAGGTGGTTCAATAAGTATAGGGGGATAAAATGATGTATCTGTTCAATTTGTATTTCTTTATGTCCAATAAAAATAAAATAAAGATTGCATGAATTTTGCTGTAAAGTGCATATTTTCTCTACCATGCATGGCAAAAAGTGCAGATTTGCAGGAAATTAACTTTAAAAGTATTTTTTTCTTCTTCTCCGCTGTCAAGGGGTGGGGGGGCGCTAAAATGGAGTCAGTACGGCCCCTCACGATGAGGTTCCGTTTTTTTGTGGCGCCCACCTCCATCAATGTTGCCCATCCCTGATCTTTAACCTGTTATCTCTCTCTGGTTTCCTCGACAGGGGCCTGAGCATGGACCACCGACAATGCTAGGGCTACCATGGGCAGCGTCACACTGCGCTACTTCTGCTATGGTTGCCTCTTCACCTCTGTGACCTGGTCCGCCCTGCTCTTCCTCTACTTCAGCCTGAGCCAGGACGGCGGCCGGCCCTCCTTCAGGAATGTGCCCATCCAGGGGCCACAGGCCAAACGCTTCCACTCGCGCTTCACCAGGAGCCCTGGAGGAGGCCAAGAGCAAGGCATCAAGGCAGTCCCTGCAGCAAGAGGCAACAAAAAGGCCGATCTCTCTCCGGAGATGGGTAAGTGAGCCCTTCAGAGCATGAAACTTGAAAACAACCCCCATTGGTGAAAGATCTCTCTCATCTATATACAGAATTTAGGAGGGGTGTACGTGAGAAGGAATGTTCTGATGATAGGTGTTTATAAATGGTTGTCAGTTTGTTAACAAAGCTCATGTGAACTGCCTCATAACCAGCTGCATTGCCTTCAGAGTTTCACACATCCAGAATGATGAGCTTAAGCTCCACAAGCTCACTCGTACTCATGACAGATTCTCGAATGGTTAGGACATTTTGACGGTCTGTATTATTCATTGGTCCCCAAGGGATGCTTGTCGTGTTGGCTTGCTCCCATGTCAACTAATGAAACATTTAACAGGCAGGCAGAGTGATGTGAAAACGATCTGCTCCAGAGTGTAGCCTAGGCGATTCCACGATGCCTTTATGCGTCAATGCCCATTTGGAGCTGGACAGTGAGAAACATAGGAACAATCAAGCTAACCATAATTCATTACGGATTATCGTTGAGCAGGTTCGGTTGGCATTGAGGGATTATTATGTTMTTTTTTTTTTACTGTCCGACGCAGGCGCAAAGAAAAACACATTGTGCATTGCAGCAATACAAAGGCATGTTTGAAGTGTCTTTGGATTGGAGTGAGGCCTTCAGATGGCTGGTGAGTGAGTTGTTTCCATGGTTGCACAGAGTTACTAAGCAAAGCCATTACCACACACTCAGGATGAAGGCTGCTTGCGTTACCATGGCAATGTGGACCAGCCTAACCACCCCCAGTAGTGGATGCATCAATAAAATCCTCAATGACACAAGCGCCCGTACTATTCTGAACCATTCCATCTATTTGCATCCTTTTTTTCTTCTCTCCATCCTGTCTTTTCCTCTTCAGGTATGATTTTTAATGAGCAAGACCAGGAGGTTCGAGACATGGGCTATCACAAGCACGCTTTCAACGTACTCATCAGCAATCGACTGGGCTTCCACCGAGACCTCCCCGACACTAGGGACGACAGGTGAGTGAGAGAGCGACAGCGTGTGAGTGTGTGGCATATATTTGGGTTTATTGACTCCGTGAGGGTGAACAGTGAGAGTGACACCGACGCAGCACTTTGCAAGCCATCATGAAGGGCAACGGTAGCCAAAGGTTAAATGGGAAATCATGTCAATCTCTCTGTGCCTGCCCTGTTGCCCCTACGAAATCCAAATACAAGGCATCTGTCTAGAGATGATCTAGTTTAGCACTGGTCCGAGGCTAACAAGTAGACCTGCAGCTTGGAGTATTCTCACATGTTAAGATGAGTTGCTTGTAAATGCAAAAATGAATTGGCTTGGTCAGTCTTGACAATCATTGGTACAATCGGGTGGTTTTAGGAGAGTTTGTAAATCCTGCTTACTCAGCAGACATGTTAGGATATGGCAGAGGGTGAGTAGTTAAGGCATAATATGTTACAGAAGCAAAGGGTCAAAACTGTTAACGTTTCCAAGGGGCAAGGCTTTCACAAGGTTGAGGAAAGCTCTGTAGGTGTGACCGTCATGATCCAAATGTTTCACTACAAGCTGCACAGTGAAACCGCATGAGTGTTTTATGCATGCATGAATACTGATCCTAGTTATGTTTGTCCCTGTCAAATACCTAGATAGGACTCTAGTGCCCAAAAGACAGTTTTAGCATGGGCAGCGCCATTGAATTTTCACCATTTTTGAAGTAGTCAACATGGTGGAACTTCCTATGGGTAAAAGGAAGGATCACTTAATTCCATACATGTCACCAGGAGGGATCAGCCAATGAATTATGCTAGTGAGGAAACATTCCATAACTGCAGGTGGCAGTAACATCGCCAACCTTGGTTTGGCGAACTGATCAAACAACACACTCTCGGTGGCTGTGTGCACCCTTTCAGTTTGTTTACCAACTCCTAGAAGTAGTAGTAGAAGAAAATGTACTACTTCAAAATGGAGTTGGCCTCGATGGTGCTGCCCATAATGGGACACATGCAATGTCTATGGTCCCTGTTGTGACACCCAGGGGTTGGCTAATATGTGCTGGTGGCCCCACCCCCTCTCTGTCTCTCAGGTGCCGAGATGGGATCTATCCTCTGTCCCTCCCCACGGCCAGCGTAGTGATCTGCTTCTTCAACGAGGCGTTCTCCGCCCTCCTGCGCACCGTGCACAGCGTTCTAGATCGCACGCCTGCCTACCTGTTGCATGAGATTATACTGGTGGATGACAGCAGTGAACTAGGCAAGCTGCTCTTTTCAGTTGTCTATTTAGGACGTGAACTCTTGGGTTTTGTTCAGGCTCGCCTGAGCCAGGTAGACTATAACAAGGCCCAGTAAATGATTGGATGCTGTCATGGACTGTGTGCATCTGTCTACAGTGTGCATGCTTCAATTACCTAGTTGGTGAACAAACGCAGGCTACTGTATTGTGTTGACGTTATCGAATGCCTGTGTGTAAATAAAGTCAGAAATCTTGGATCTCAATAGGATCTACTTGTATAAATTAATCTCAACTGAGCTCCATCTGAAAGCTTCTGTCCTTTCCCTCCACCACAGCTGACCTGAAGGGAGACCTGGACATCTATGTCCAGCTCAACCTCCAGGGCAAGGTCAAGGTGGTCCGCAACGAGAAGAGAGAAGGACTGATCCGAGGGAGGATGATAGGGGCCTCTCATGCCACAGGTGAGCCCTCCCGAGACCATAACTCTTCACTAATGTAACATGAGGCAGGTAAAATAACTGTTTACTGTATGTTGTCTGTCAAGTTCCACACGGAAGTAATAGTGTTGTATTATGATCAGCTGCAGTAGGATGAGAGGAAGAGGCTACAGAGGAATCGAACAGTGTGTGTGTGTCTGAACTGTGTATGTGTCTGTGTGAATAGTGTGTGTCTGTGTGAATAGTGTGTGTACGCGCAAATGTCAAATCCCTGTAGATGTGTACCTCTAACCCCAGGAACCACTGAAGATATCTTGCCTCTCGGGAAACATCCACCCTGGCCATGCCACCCCTCTCCCCGTTCTTCTCTCTCCTGATTTGGTGTTTTCTTTCTGAAGGGGAGGTGCTGGTGTTCCTCGACAGCCACTGCGAGGTAAACGAGGCGTGGCTGCGGCCCCTGCTGACACCCATCCAGCGGGACCGCAAGTCGGTGGTGTGTCCCGTCATCGACATAATTAGCGCCGACACGCTGGCCTACAGCCCCTCCCCCATCGTCCGGGGGGGCTTCAACTGGGGGCTGCACTTCAAGTGGGACCCTGTGCCCGCCTCAGAGCTCAACGGCCCCGAAGGAGCACTGGGCGCCATCAGGTAACCCCCTGGCGGGAAACCAACCAGACCTTATCGGGAATAATAGATTTGCTCAAGGTGTGGAAAATGCTGAACGCAAGGATAAGGTCAACGACTTCAATATTTAATGGTTTAATAGGGAGACACACGTTCCTCTGAGAGGTTCCAATCTGCCCCATTCCAAAGACGAGACAGTCGTTATATGCTCATCCGTATCTGTTCTCTCTCCAGCTGCCTCGGAGTGCCTGGGCCCTGGTCAAAACATAGGCAACTTGCAAGGCCAGAGTGAACCATGGATTAGACATCTCTATCGCTTTAAAATGCCTATAGTTGAATTACAGCCATCGGCCTTATCCCCAGGAATGTCACTTAGACAGCATGTAATGTCCTAAGTGCCCTCAGAGAGGGGTCAACCTCTGGCTTAATAGGCAGCTAGAATTTAGAACCTATCAACCTGCTTTCAATCACATATGTCCATGCTCTCTAAGTTGAGCTGTGGACTGGAATAGTCCTGAACGTGCAAACTCCAAGCTAGGTTTGACGCATTATAGATGCAGAGGAACCAGTATGCACCTGAATGCACTCACCAAAACTATGATCTGTTTCCCTAAATTGTATTATGAAAGCATAACTGTACTATTGTATTTTATAACTTAGCTAGTCATGTTGGCAATAGAACAGGATTTCAAATGATGCTCACCTGACCAGATTGTGATTTATAATGGACCCTTTGGATTGCTTAAACAACATGAATTGTGTGCTGGTGAGGAGGCAGGGTTGTGTTCAAAACAACTACAAGTATGCTTGCTCTAGTTCCTCAACAGCACAGCTAGGAGAGCTCAAAAACAACACCTTATAGTTAAACTCTTAAATCATAAAAGTGCATTGAAATGACTTAGGAACTGTGCACACTTTGGAGAGGTGTGGCCACTTGGAGACACCAGTTAGTCCTCTCACTCAACCCCTTGTCATTTCTTTGTCTTATGTTGCACCTACCCCACATTTTCCAAGAATATTCTTGTTACTGAATGTATCCAGAATATATTCAACAAATGTGTCAAAGTACAGTAAATGTAAAATGCACATAAAATCAGTGTGCTGTTTGGATTCAGTCTTTCAGGTCACTGTTGTCACAATTTCGGTCTAATAATTTCCCCATTTCCAAATTTCCCTTTAAATTGCTACCAGTGTTATGCATATGTTTTCATATTTCTGCTCTAAGACACATTTTTACATGTATCCATATAGGCCAATTCCATTGAGTATAAAGGGTTAATGCTCAAATCGATTGGGAATAGCTCAGCCTGCATGAACCTGATATCAATAAAGCCCATAGCGTTGTGTTCCCATCCCCTTACGTATGGAGTCATGTGAAAGCTAATTAGTGGCCATAGAAGGACGCCTGGTTCCATCCACGTTTTGAAGAGCCTGAGTGCTTTCAATCCATTACTATGGCGTAGGCCGGTTTTAGCCTTAAGGGCTTCTCGGACACCCCTTAGTGTAAAGAAAAATACAATCTCTTTCCGTTTCGCTCAAATGCTTGCGTTCTGGGCTTTCCATAAGAACATAAGCCTACGGTCACACAGAGATTCATGAAAACGTATTAAATCAGATACGCATTCATCATGGTCCGTCATCGTCAAATTCAAGTCCAATTATTTTCTGAAGAGTTGGATACGCACAAAGGCCGGAGTTGTGTTATTTGTTTTGACGGACAATCATCTCTGGCGATCTGTCAAACGGATGGCTCCATTGGAAAAAAACATTCTCAATCAGTAATTCTCTCTGGTCATAGCCTGACTAGAAGACAGAGGCATTGTTTTCTCACATATTAGTGGTTGCGCTGCTAGTACCTTAAAGGATACTGAAGTAACGACAGTGCCGACTCACTCTGTCTTACTCCCCCTCCCCCAGGTCCCCCACCATGGCCGGTGGTCTGTTTGCCATGGACAGGAAGTACTTTAACGAGCTGGGCCAATACGACAGCGGCATGGACATCTGGGGAGGCGAGAACCTCGAGATCTCCTTCCGGGTAAATAAAAGGGTCACACATACTCACTGCCTTTCACACGACACAGTCTGTCTCCGTAGTGTGTACACTCTGTCACATAACATACACAACATGTCTGCTTCATGTTATTCTTAGGCAGGGTACAGATGCTCCCAAAGTGACACCCACCCTTTCAATTGAACATATTTTTCCCGTTTTAGGAGGGGTGCCAAATCAACTAGGTGGGGAGCACACATGCACCTGGTCAAATGAGCTGTGACATGTCAACCACTCGTCATAAGCTCAAGACACTTGGTTTATTTACCCACGTTTTAGCTCATTTAGTCTAAGGCTTTGCCTTGTCAAAGTCAAGCTTTTCTTCCCCTAAGAAAAATACAGAATTAAATAAAATGTTTTAACTGACAGCCAAAGGCAAGTTTATTTCTCTATATTACGTTTTGGTCCATTTGAGTTGGATCGCCGCAGGCTGGAAACTATATATTGGCTTGGCTACATGAATCTCTCCAACAAAAATTCCTTTCTCGCCTCAGAGTTTTTAGTAACTATTACCACATCAGAGTTGGACATTTCTCTTCCAGTCCTGTTTGAATATTCTTGGCAAGACTACCTTCTCATGTCTTGCTATGTTACCCTATTTGAAAAGAGAGTACAGTATATTACTTCACTAAGGAAACATTATGTACGGTGCAGTCGGAAAGTATTCAAACCTCGTGACTTTTCCCACATTTTGTTACGTTACAAATGTTTAATCCATTTTAGATTAAGGCTGTATTTTATTTTATCTCCACTCAATACCCTATAATGACAAAGCAAAAACAGGTTTTTAGACATTTTTGCAAATGTATTAAAAATTCAAAATGTAAATATCAGATTTACAAAAGTATGCAGACCCTTTACTCAGTACTTTGTTGAATCGTCTTCGGCAGTGATTACAGCCTTGAGTCTTCTTGGGTATGACGCTACAAGCTTGGCAGACCTGTATTTGGGGAGTTTCTCCCATTCTTCTCTGCAGATCCTCAAGCTCTGTCAAGTTGGATGGGGGTCGTCGCTGCACAGCTATTTTCAGGTCCCTCCAGAGATGTTCGATCGGGTTCAAGTCCGGGCTCTGGCTGGGCCACTCAAGGACATTCAGACACTTGTCCCTGAAGCCACTCCTGTGTTGTCTTGGCTGTGTGCTTAGGGTCGTTGTCCTGTTGGAAGGTGAACCTTCGCCAGTCTAAGGTCCTGAGCTCTATGTGAAACATTGTCAGATTACATGAACCATATGGCTCTCTACTATGGGAAATGGAGCTGATGTTTGGTCAGACTTTCACTCCCCTACATATTTATTTGGACAGTTAAGCTAAAACGTTGAATATTGGCTCTATACTCCAGCATTTTTTATTTTAGATAATAAATTATGAGGCGATAGTACAGTGTCACTTTATTTAAGTGTATTTTCATACATATCTGTTCTATCATTTAGAAATGAAAGTACTTTATGTATCTAGCCCCCCCTCCCATTTGAAGGTGTCGTAAGTATTTGGACAAAACAAACTGCAAATGCGTTCAACAAGTTTGTAGAGTCATCTTCATAGTGGTATATTTGGCCATAGAATCTGCTCCTGCATGGTTTAAGTAAAAGGGGTTTGAGTTTTTCTATATAGAAGCTCAAAGTCATGAATGTGTGTGGTCTACAGTAGGAGGTTATTCACAACATGCATATAATATAGCTTAGATGAAGTGCGCTGGCGCTCTAACCAAGAATTCAAATATTTTCTGAACTGCTGAATGTGTGTTCATACAATGCATTTGAATTGTCTCTCCCTTTCTCAGATATGGATGTGTGGGGGCCAGCTCCTGATCATTCCCTGTTCACGGGTTGGTCATATATTTCGTAAACGGCGGCCCTACGGGTCACCCGGAGGTCAGGACACCATGGCCCACAACTCCCTGCGCTTGGCCCACGTATGGATGGATGAATACAAGGTACATGTACGGAGTAGTAGTACAGGCTGGGCGGTATAGCGTATTTTACTCTACCGGTATTTGATGCATGGACCAGTTTTGGTTTTTTACTTTTTTATAACGGTATTTCAATGTTTGGTTTGTTTAATGTCCTATGCCACTACGCCGAGTCGTCTTTCTCCTTCCACACACACCAATCCCAGAGTGCTCTACTACGAGTCACAACCATTTCACTTGCCATTCACTCACAGTGAGTGTCTGCATGGTCAATGCTGCAGATACAAGATGGTGACAACGATAATGCTTTCCACTTTGCTCCTTAATATAAATCCACAAGCGTTCTATAAAAATCTAATCCATGTTTATTGGTCAAGTACACAGTTTTGCAGATGTTATTGCTGGTGCAGTGAAATGCTTATGTTTCTAGCTCCAGCAGTGCAGCAATACACACAATCCAAAAAACAAACAAGAAATATCAGAATGAGCAATGTCAGAGTCCGGAATATGAATAAATATGTAAAGGGTGTGTGTTTATAGACAGGAAATGAATAGAAAAGGTGTGTACTGCAGTAGTTATATAGGATGAGCCATGACTAGAATACAGTATATACACAAAGTGGTAAAACAGTATGTGACCAGTGTTCTGTCATGACGTTGGCCTGTGGGTAAGGTTTATGACCCCCCCCCATAAATACCTTTCTCCCTTCCCTCTCTCTTGACTATACTGAGGGACGCTTGAATAGCCTTTATTAGACATAGAGAGTCTGGGAACATCAAACAAGTGGAGGGAAAGGAACCATATTTCGGTAATAGAACCAGTTGAAAATATGCGTTGGAACTTAATGAATATGATGTCAGTTCGGTTGTCATCTGAGACATTATGACTGATGACATAAACTGTATCTGGGAAAGTCTACACATTATAGTTATCAGATTCACATGGAATTGTTGTGCAATTTAAATGAAACTATTTGTGAAATGATTAAATGTAATTTTAGCTTCCAAATGAGAGAATTGGGTTTTCATAAAATTAGAGCTCTGCTCAATCAGTGGCCCGCCCCTGTGAAGAGACATGCGTTATAAACTATGAAACACACCCTTCTCCCTCCACTATATAAGCCCTTGACGAAAATGTAACCTCCTGTTCCGGGTACATTAGGACGACGGTCCGATGTCAGAAGGATTCAGATAATAACTACAGAACGAAGCCAACCTCAGCGTGAGCTTTGGTTGCGAATGGTATGAACTTTGAACTCTTATTCCCTACAGAAGTGATACCTCCTAGCCGTTGAGTTAGCAGCAGCCGCTGTAAACGTGGGCTAGGAAAGGAAGGACAGAGTATCACTACAATGTTTCCCATTCACCACCAGAGACACTCTACTCGACACTCTCTAGTAAATATTTATTGCATTTTCCTTTTCCAAATGGTAAATGGTAATTTAGAATGCATAAGATTCTGTATTTACGATAGAGTAGCTGCCTACGGCCCGATAGAGACATAGCTCTCCCTTTGTTCTTCAGTCTTCCCGCTCTTTCACTCAAACCCAACCCCCCTTTCTTTGTGTAACCAGCTGTCATATCTGTTCCTTCCGCTAGGGACGTTTTCCTTTGACATAATTTGTAATCAAGGTATGATTCATTCTGTGTGGTTAGTTAGGTATTTGGTAAATAAATAATTAAACCCAATTTTTGTATTGCTGATTCAACTTGTTAGCCAGGGTTCGTGAAGATAACCAAGAATTTACTTTCTGATGAGACTGAAATAAGGTGACGATTAATATTAACTGCTATTGATGTAAAATATTACTAGATCTTTAAGAGTTTATTCGGAAGATAACTGCTCTATAAATATTATTTTGTGGTGCCTCGACTTTCTAGTTAATTACATTTACATGATTAGCTCAATCAGGTAATATTAATTACAGAGAAAGGATTTTATAGAATAGCATGTCATATCACTTAATCCGGCATAGCCAAAGACACGGCAGTTCTACGACTCTATGTACATAGAGCAGCAGTCTCTAAGGTGCAGGGTAGAGTACCGGGTGGTAGCCGGCTAGTGACAATGTCTAAGGTTCAGGGCAGGTTACTGGGCGGAGGCCAGTTAGTGATGACTGTTTTAAGAGTCTGATGGCCTGAAAATGGAAGCTACACTATTAGTTTAGTTCATGTATCTTACTATCTGCAAACAGCTAGTTTGTATTTTTTGTGGTTAAAATAAATCGTGTTAGCCTCTAATGCTAAATGTACATAGTCAGAGCAAACGTAGCTAGCTAATAAAAAATCTAATCAAATGTTATTTGTCACATGCGCCGAATACATCAGGTGTAGACCTTACAGTGAAATGCTTACTTAAAAGCCCTTATTTACCAACAATGCCGTTCAAGAAATATAATTAATAAAATAAACAAGAATAATATTTCAAAAAAATAAAATTAGAAAAAAAATAGTAAAATCAAAAGGTAACACTAGAAATGTACATAACAATAACGTGGCTATATACAGGGGGTACCGGTACCGAGTCAATGGGTGGGGGTACAGGTTAATCTGACTGCATAGATAATGAACAGCGAGTAGCAGCAGTGTAAAAACAGGGGGTTTGTAAATGTAAATAGTCCAGGTGGCCATTTTGATTAGTTGTTCAGCAGTCTTATGGCTTTTGTGTAGCTGTTAAGGAGCCTTTTGGTCCTAGAATTGGCGCTCCGGTACCACTTGCTGTGCGGTAGCAGAGAGAGCAGTCTATGACTGGAGTCTTTGACCATTTTTTGGGCCTTCCTCTGACACCTCCTAGTATATAGGTCCTGGATGTCAGGAAGCTTGGCCCCAGTGATGTACTGGGCCATATGCCGAGCAGTTGCCATACCAGGCGTTGATGCAACTGGTCAGGAGGCTCTCGATGGTGCAGCTGTAGAACGTTTTGAGGATCTGGGGACCCATGCCAAATCTTCCTGGTAAAATAAAAACACTTAATGTGTTGCCATGCATTGCTCATAAACAATATTTACAAATTGTATTATTCAAAAACCTAAAATACCATCAAATGTGGAAAATATTGCGATATGATATTTTGGCCATATCGCCCAGCCCTAGTACACACTGATCTTCCATGCTGGTGGCCTGTAATAGGTAATAGCCTAGACTGAAAACCACTGATCTGAAGAAATCACTTTTCACATGTTATTTTTCCCAGAGGCTTCTATTATAGCCCCCAAGCCATCTATGGTCATAAGCAAAGGAAACTTCCAATGGGTTCACCATTTCTTCTAATTACTCTCAGCTCCATGTCTTTATCAGCACAGTGATGTTTGTTCCTTTCCAAGCTACAAAGGAGAGCTATAATTGCTTTCCACGGTCTGAAAATTGCCGATCTAATTGGAAAGTAAGCTAATTGCATTGTGATCTCCCTTTCACACACCTCATCGTCTCACAACGATTGAGTCTGAATTTGCTTTCTCATTTCCCCTCAGTGTGTGGACGGTTATTGTTACCAAACTAAGCAGTGTGCACAGAGGCCTTGACTATTATTAGTTAATACTTAATCATTAGGTCTTGGTGCCTTAGGGGCACATAAGGCATCCACGAGAGTGCCGCTGTTTCCAGGAAGATTATGGACGCTGCCGTGTAGTCTCTCTTCTGTGCTCTTTCCCCAACCTCCATTTGTTTCTTTCCACTTTGAAATGATATACAGTACATTTGAACTAAGAGTGTGATTCATAAATTGCCATCCCCCACTATGAATTTTTAGTACAGCAGAGTAGTGTTGAAATCTTCCAGAGGGTTAAGATGAGGTTAGGGTTCTGGCTTCTCCATTACCACACTAATCAGAGACTGGGACAGGCTTTTTTTCCACGGAAACAGCTGGCCCAAATCAGGATGTATCAAACAGATTCTCAATCAAGGTAAACATCTTGGTTTTATTATTGCTTAGCCCAATTTGAATCTTACCTCTGAAAGACTTGAGTCTTGCACTACTATTAGCTAGTGGTTTGTATGTTTTAGGTTTATTCAGCTTTTCTGATAATGTTTGTTTACAAACTAACTTTATTTAGTAAACCATGTGCTTTTACAGACAACAGAGATGCAGCTATATTAATTGTGTAATGGCAATTAACGTTTCAATAGCAATCAACCTCACATTTTTTTGTCTCGTCCAATCAGGAGCAGTACTTCAACCTGAGGCCGGAGCTCCGGGAACGCGCCTACGGTGACATCAGCGAGCGGCAGGCGGTGCGCCAACGGCTGCAGTGCCACTCTTTCAAGTGGTACCTGGACACCATCTACCCCGAGATGCAGGTGGCCTCAACCCACAACAAGCCTCAGCAGCCTGTGTTCGTCAACAAAGGTCTCCGCCGGCCCAAAGTTCTGGAAAGAGGCCGGGTAAGATAGGCCAGCTGGCTAAAAGCCCCGGCCCCTCGTCGCTCTAAACCACTGTAGACTCGCTCTCTCCACTAACCCACTAAAGTAAAGTTGAACTTGTGCTTTATAGCCAATGGTCGCATCAACCATAGGAGTTGGCTATACAGCACACTTTGATCTGGAACCAGGCTAGAGCTATGCTACTGTTCACCATAGAAATCGTAATTTCACTTATATTGTACGCTACATCATGCCTCAGAATAACACTGTTCAAACTTCAGCACTTCACTTGCAATTTAGTGTAACAAAAGGAGGCCAATTGGTCTTCTTTTAGCGATACATCACTCTCCACCACCTCCCCGGATTTTGTCTTAAGTAGCTGGGAACTGACAATTTTCTGCCATGACTTTTACACGGTTTGTTTTTAACCAATAGAGCCATGTGTTGTTGACGGTCAACCCTTGCCACAGAGGCCAAAACATTACGCCTGAAATGGAAAAAGAATGAATGTACTTTCTCAATCTCTTCGATTTAAGCTGTAATATCTTTCACAAGCAAATAGATCTATAGTTGTACGTTAAATAAAGTTGCTTGTTAACTGTGAGTGATGCACCTTCAATGTGTATAAACAGCAGCTGCTTCCAACTTCATCAGAAGTTGTAAACGGTAACAATATCCCACGTTCCTGCACGTGGTTGTTTGGGGTTCATATGATAAGGTCAGAAAGCATTTAAGATTGTTCAGCTATTTTTGCGTTGCAATCTTCAAAAACTGAGGGAAAGCAAAAATAATCAATACAACATTACTACATACTGCACCTTTTAAGTTTTTCTTATTGAATGAAATTGAACAAATGCCATATCCAGTCAGCAGGGGGCAATGTGGTGTTGCACAAGTCATTAAGGAGTCCCCAGGTTACAGACACACACCACTTAGAAGCTCAGAACTCAGGAATAGATAAGTTCTCCTGCTTCAAAAAGACTAATAGAAAACGAGAGTTATGTATTGCAAGTCAAACAACCAACAGCTCTGCTACATCAGTCTCCCAGAGAGAACATTCATATTCTAGTTAGTCTGGAAGGAAAGATCATGCATTCATAGGTGAATTCTTAAAATGCTTGGTTTCTGAAGATATAGAGTTATGGAAATTGGCAAACTTAGCAATGAGGCAGTTGGTGCAAGGCGTTGAGGTAATCCCCAAATTGTTTCAAGCAACTTACAGGAGCAATTGGCTTTAAGTGCCTTCCTCAAGGGCACATCAACAGATTTTTCACCTAGTTGGTTCTGGGATGTGAACCAGCAACCTTACGGTTATTAGTTCAATGCTCTTAACCACTAGGTTACCTGCCGCCCTAGTGAGTGGGTGTTGGTATATAGTGCATTTCAGTGCCATATTCTGGACGTAACTTCACTTGGTATTTATCAGTGTCTTTTTATTTGAGTTTATAGGCATATTCTTTGCAGTAGCACTGCGCAGATAATCAGATCTTACATGGCCTGAAGCTGTGTGTAACGTTTCCGGAATTACGTTAATAAAACTCAGTTGCGGAGTCAGGCTACAATAAAAAAATGTATCCAGAGCGACTTACAGTCCTAGTGGGTGGGTGTTGTTTTGGGGCGGCAGGTAGCCTGGTGGTTAGAGCGTTGGGCCAGTAACTGAAAGGTTGCTAGATCGAGCTGACAAGGTAAACATCTGTCGTTCTACCCCTGAACAAGGCAGTTAACCCACTGTTCTTAGGCTGTCATTGTAAATAATAATTTGTTCTTAACGGACTTGCCTAGTTAAATAAAGGTTAAAAAATTTAATAAATACAGTAGTGAGTGCATACATTTTCATACTGGTCCCCCGTGGGAATCGAACCCATACCCTGGTGTTGCATGCGCCATGCTCTACCAACTGAGCCACATGGGACATGAGCTGGAATACAACTAGATGGAGACCTCACCTTCTGACCTCTCCCTTCTCATTTTCTCTTCAGCTGCGGAACCTGCAGGCTGACAAGTGTCTGGTGGCTCAGGGGAGGCCAAGCCAGAAGGGGGGTGCCGTGGTGCTGAGGGCCTGTGACACACACAACCTAGAACAGGTAAACTAATGGCGTGTTCAAAACAACTGGGAACTCTGAAAAATTGTTTCAAATGGTCGTCCAACTCGGGAACTCGAGTCTCTTTCTAGAGCTCTGACATGAATTCACCTCATATTTTTCAGAGTTCCCAGTTGTCTTGAATGCACCATGGTACTCGACTCTGCTTCGCGACTCCATCATATGGTCTATGGGACACTGAGTAATGATGTCGGCCTATGATATTCTACAGTGACGATAGAACCATAACACAAGCCTGGCCTGTTAGGGTTCGTGAAATTAGTTCCATTTCATCCTCGTATCCCTAATCTTCCTACTGTATGCTTTCATTTCCTTATTTCAACTGTTTCTGGACACAATTACTTTTGTAAGAGTGTACCTTGGCCACATGGTGAAAGTGCAGTATCTCAAGCTGGATGTACATGAACTGTACCAGTACCTCCTCTCACTCCAGGATCTCATGGTCAGAGATTAGTTTTGTGCACACTTACTGGAAGAGTCATCCATCTTTTCTACATTCAACTGAGAATGACTGTTCCATTAGGTCCTCCACTTTCCTGTGTGTGTAAAAATGGTGCAGAGTGAGTCACTCCCTGTGTGTGTGTGTCGGGTAGAAGTTCAGCAGAGGCTGAAGCTACTGCAGTTCTGCACTGTGACACGCATTCTTTCTCTCCCTCATACGGACCACTCTCTCGCTTTCTGTATTCTCTCTTTCCATTTGAACCCCTCCCCCCTCTGCGGCACTGAGTCTTCGGGTACACAATGAGGTCAACAACTTCCGCTGTGAACGGTTGTTTGTGAAATTGTCTGCTGACAAGTGAGGAGTGAAATGTTGACATCCAAAAATGAAGTATTATATATTGGGAAGTAGTTTTGTTTTTCATAAATATTGGGAGTATTTAAAGTTGAAATTCTGCCATTTTTCTATTCTGATTTAGTCAAGATCTACATTTCTATTAAATTCCCATAAGGTTATGGTGTTTCTGTAATAGATTAATTGACATTCCTCACTCGGGTCTGTACCACATTTGACCGTCTTGACTTATTCCACATTTTGTTGTATTACAGCCCTAATTCAAAATGAATTAAATATTATTTTTCTCACCCATCTAAAGCAAATCAAATATTGTTTAGCAGATGTTTTTGCGGGTGCAGCGAAATGCTTGTGTTTCCAGCTCCAACAGTGCAGTAATACCTAACAGTATACACAACCTAAAAGTTAAATAATGGAATTAAGGAATATTAGGATGAGCAATGTCGGACTAAAATACAGTATATACATATGAAATGAGTAAAGCAAAAATATGTAAACATTATTAAGGTGACTAGTGGTCCATTTATCAAAATGGCAAGTGATTGCAAGTCTATGGGGCAGCAGCATCTAAGGTACAGGGTTACATAACTGGGTGGAAGACGCCTTGTGATGGCTATTTAACAGTCCAATGGCCTTCAGATAGAGGGAAAAAACAGCTTCTCGGGCCCAGCTACACATAATAAGTGAAAATGTTTGTAGGCATTTTTGCAAATTAAATACAGAAAGATTTCATTTACCTAAGTATTCACACCCCCTGAGACAATACTAAACTCAGCAAAAAAAGAAACGTCCCTTTTTCAGGACCTTGTCTTTCAAAAATAATTTGTAAAAATCCAAATAACTTCACAGATCTTCATTGTAAAGGGTATAAACAGCCATAAATAATTCATGAACATGCACCTGTGGAACGGTTGTTAAGACACTAACAGGAAGGCAATTAAGGTCAGTTATGAAAACTTAGGACACTAAAGAGGCCTTTCTACTGACTCTGAAATACACCAAAAGAAAGATGCCCAGGGTCCCTGCTCATCTGTGTGAACGTGCCTTGGGCATGCTGAAAGGAGGCATAAGGACTACAGATGTGGCCAGGGCAATAAATTGCAATGTTCGTACTGTGAGACGCCTAAGACAGGGAGACAGAACAGACAGCGCAGTGTCAGACCACTTGTAACAACACCTGCACAGCTCTGGAGAGAGAGACGTCATCAGAGCGCTCAACAGGACAGTCTACACTCGGTTTGTTGTTTACATTAAATCGATTTTAATCCGAACTAAAGTTTTGTTACTAAGGATTCCACAACGCGGTTAGCCTTTACGGCTAGGACTGCAAGTTTGTGTTCCTTTTTTTGTTGTTGCGTGGATTCCCGCGAGTGCTAGCTGGCTGTACTACAGACACCTGTCGTCGTCGTGGGAAAGACTCATTGTTATCTTTTCGTATATCAACTGGCTCTATACTGCAACCAATCTGGATACGAAGGAGATCCTGAGGGAAATCGACGAGTACCAACAGCTTTACGCTATGGAGGAACAACATACTCCTTCGTGGAAAGATCCGACCACCTCACAAAATAACTTTAACCCGCAAAAAAAAGAAAAACAGATTAATCTACAGACACGGACGATTTACTTACCATTGAGGTAGAGGCTAGGGCTCTGGCTGGAATCCATGCAACAATGGAAAAGTTGTGTGAGGAGGCAGCAGGGCTGAGGGGGAGTTTGGAGTTCAGCCAGAGTGAAATTCTCAAGCTCCAAAGAGAAAACAAGACACTCACAGCCAAGGTAAAAATACACGATTCCAACATGGATTGTCTACTCAGGGAAAACAGGGTGATGAAGGAGACGCTACTAGACATACAAAGTTGTAGCATGAGTGAAAATCACTTTTTTCTGGTATTCCTGAGGACGCATCCAATAATCCAGAGGGCGCGATCAGAGAATTTATGAAATCCACATTGAGGCTTCGTATAGAGACTGTAAACAAGGTGGCTTTCCCCCGAGTACACAGACTTGGAGCGACAAGACCAAGGGTCCCCGACCGATCATCGCAAAATTTGAACACTACCAACAAAAGGAGCTGATCAAAAGCAGAGGAAGGGACCAAATTCGGTCTCAATGACCAATTTCCAAAGGAGATAAACGAACGTCGTAAGAGACTGTATCCGGTACAAAGACAACTAAGGATGGATGATGGGCGTGCCTTTATCAATGTGGACAAACTCTTTATAGATGAACAGCTATTCCGAGACAGCTCCATAACACCGTGGCTGTACTAAATTCTACAGGGACTTCAGGTTACAAAAAAAAAGAAGGTATGGGAACTGTTTAAAATATCTGGACATTATGAAGTGGATATGAACACACACATACTCAACTACATGCTTGCTTACACATACGGACTTACACATACACACACACACCTGATCTCTCTCTTTTCTTTTCTCTCCCTCTCTCTATTGTCCAACTGTTTTATAATTTAATGTGTTTATTGTTTGTCTATCTTTTTTATGTATTTGTCTACCTACAAGTTTATATATGTTTACAACAAGCAAGGGGATGATATCAAAATAGGGGCATAACATATTGTACAGAATATATTTGTACTGTAGTGAAGCCGTCTCTAGAGTAATGCAAGGTCTCTTTCATGATCATGTGAAACGTCAATTGCTATGGAAATGCTGGGATGTGTTTTTCAATTATGTTAAAGGTAATTATGATGCAACTATGATGGTGATACGATATGGATCACAATTATGAATATTAAGGCTATACGCACTACATGTTACACACAGACACTCAAACATGCAAATTGTCAGAGTTATTATTTATTTGGACATCACACATTATAGTCTTACTCTTATACAGAAACCTACTCAAATTTGTCTCAATTTTCTAACATCTGTGGCATTGGCAAACAGGCAAGGGAATAAAAAATATATTGCTAGAACCTATTTCTTGAATTCTAAATATCAGACATTTGAAAGCTCTAGTTTTGACCTTTATAATACCTCTGATGGCAGTAACTTTACAAGCACTAATTATGGTCAATTTAGCCTGAGAATAGTATCTAGTTATGGTAAGGGGTGAAATAAGTTTAGCTAGTTATAATTGTAACGGTTTGGCAGATTATAAAAAAGATCAGTCTTTACATGGCAAAAAGAAAAGGAATATAACATATACTGTTTACAGGAAACTCACTCCATACTTAGATGAAGTTGTGTGGAAAAAGGAATGGGGTGGTGAAATAATTTTCTGTCATGGACAAAGGAACTCAAAGGGTGTGATGATATTTAATAAACAAAAATGTCGATCTGAATGTGCAAATAATCAGGAATGATTCGCAAGGAATGTGGATTCTTTTGAATATGAAAGTGGACGAAAAAGAAATTTGGCTCATTCATCTATATGGTCCAAATCAGGATGATCCACACTTCTTCGAAAACATTTACCAATTTATTGAACATACAGGCAACAAATGATCTAATCATTATGGTAGGAGACTATAACACAGTTTTAAGTACCTCAATGGACCGTAAAGGTAATGACTATACAAACTATCATCACGTGCCCTTAAAACTTCTTAGGGCTGCAATCCCGTTAACGGGATCGATATGACAACAGCCAGTGAAAGTGCAGGGCGCCAAATTCAAACAGAAATCTCATAATTAAAATTCCTCAAGCATACAAGTATTTCACACCATTTTAAAGATACACTTCTTGTTAATCCCACCACAGTGTCCGACTTTCAAAAAGGCTTTACAGCGAAAGCACCACAAACGATTGTTAGGTCACCGCAAAATCACAGCCATTTTTCCAGCCAAAGACAGGAGTCACAAAAAGCAGAAATAGAGAAAATGAATCACTAACCTTTGATGATCTTCATCAGATGACACTCATAGGACTTCATGTTACACAATACATATATGTTTTGTTCGATAAAGTTCATATTTATATCCAAAAACCTCAGTTTACATTGGCGCCATGTTCAGAAATGCCTCCAAAATATCCGGAGAAATTGCAGAGAGCCACATCAAATAACAGAAATACTCATCATAAACTTTGATGAAAGATACATGTTTTACATAGAATTAAAGATCATTTCGTCCTTAATGCAACCGCTGTGACAGATTTCAAAAAAAGCTTTACGGCAAAAGCACAATATTCAATCGTCTGAAAAGAGCGTTCAGCCACAAAAGGAAGAATACAGTTACCCGCCAAATTGTGGAGTCAACAAAAATCATAAATAGCATTATAAATCTTCGCTGATCTTCGTCGGAATGCACTCCCAGGACTCCCACAAGAAATGTTTGTTTTGTTCGGTAATGTCCATCATTTATGTCCAAATAGCTATTTTTGTTAGCGTGTTTGGTAAACAAATCCAAAGTCACGAAGTGCGTTCACTAAAAGCAGACGAAATGTCAAAAAGCTCCGTAACAGCCAGTAGAAACATGAAACAAACCCCGACATGGAGACTTAATCAAGCTAGTCGTCTTGACTACTTTCTTGTCTCTTTCTCTCTTGCATCAAAGGTTAAAAAAGTTTTAATAGGAGACAGAATGCGATCGGATCATCATCTAATTGGCATTCACATAACTTCTAGATTTTTCACGTGGACGGAGATATTGGAAATTGAATCGAAGTTTACTGGAGGACAACTTATTTTTAACTAAGACAAAATAACTTAACTGAATTTTTCCAGTATAATATAGGTTCAGCAAATCCCCTTATTGTTTGGGATACCTTTAAATGTACCTTCAGGGTTCATTCAATTCAATATTCATCAATAATAAAAAAGCAGTATCTGGATAAAGTAACAAAGGAAATCCATGAACTAATAGTACAGGTAGATAGCAATAAAAACGATACTACAGAGATACAAAATAAGTTAGAGGAAAAACAAAAAGAACTTGGAACTTATTCAAGAAAGATCTAATTTAATCTATTACAAAAATAAAGCACTAATATAATCTATTACAAAAATAAAGCAAACTGGATGGAATATGGAGAAAAATGCACAAAATTCTTCCTGAATCTCCAATACAGGAATGCTAACAAGAATTTGCAGAAACTCGTTACTGAAGACTGAGTCATCTATGATTCTCCGAATGATATTTTAAAAGAGGAAGCTAATTATTTTAGGCAGATCTCTTATCCTCTCCCACTGAATGAAGATTACGGTAAGGAATTCTTTCCAAATAATAGAAAATGAACAAATGTACAGAAAGATCAGTGTGAAGGCCAAATTTAGAGGAAGAACTTTGAGGCTATTAAATCCTTTGTCTGGAAAAACCCCAGGGCTAGTATTTTTTTGATCTACTAAAAGCTCCATTGTTAGATTGTTTTAACTACTCCTATAGAAATGGTAGTCAGACCGGATCTTTATATGTACCTGACAATCTAAAAAACTGGAGGCCCCTTACAATTCAATGTTGTGATGCAAAATGCATAGCACTAATTAAAAGGAGTTTTACCAGGTATTGTTCATCTTGATCAGACAGGTTTTTTACATGGACGATACATTGGAGATAATATACAACAACTACTAGAAATAATAGAACATCATGAAACATATAAGAAGCCAGGAATGGTATTTATAGCGGATTTTGAAAAGGCATTTGATCAAGTAATACAGGATTTTATTTATAAATGCCTGGATTTTTTCAATATGGGTAAAAATAATGTATAGCGACCCCAGGTGTAAAGTAGTAAATAACGGCTACTCTCTACAGAGAGTTTTGAATTGTCAAGAGGAGTTAAAAAAGGGTGTCCGCTGTCACCATATCTATTCGGTATGGCCATCGAAATGCTAGCTATTCAAATCAGATCCAATAACAACATTAGAGGATTTAGAAATCCAAGGCGTCCATCTATGCCGATGACTCAAGTTTTATGTTAAGTCCACAAGCTAGATCATTGCAATGTCTCATTAAAGATCTAGATAACTTTTCTGTACTCTATGGACTAAAACCTAATTATGATAAGTGTACAATATTACATATTGGATCCTTAAAAAACTTATGGCTGAAGGGGCAGTATTGAGTAGCTTGGATGAAAGGTGCACAGAGGTGCCCAGAGTAAACGGCCTGCTCCTATGTCATATTTGCTAATATATGCATATTATATTATAGATAGAAAACACCCGGAAGTTTCTATAACTGTTTGAATTATGTCTGTGAGTATAACATAACTCATATGGCAGGCAAAAACCTGAGAAGTTCCACTTCCTGTTTGGATATTTTCTGGGGGTGCCAGATTTTCAACCAGCTCTCATTGAAAATACAGAGAGATAAGGATGGGTTTTCACTTCCTATGGCTTCCACTAGATGTCAATAGAACTTAGTCTGATGACTCTAATGTGAAGGGGGGCCGAAGGAGACAGGAATGAGTAATCACTTCCATGAGGTGCCCACGCATTGAACTGGCGCGTTCACGTGAGAGTGAGCTCCGTTCCATCGGTCAATTGAAGTCGATGTAATTCTCCGGTTGGAACGTTATTCAAGATGTATGTTAACAACATTCTAAAGATTGATTCAGTACATCGTTTGACATGTTTCTACTGACTGTAACGGAACTTTTGGACATTTCGTCACGTTATAGTGGACGCGCTTTGAGACTTTGATTAGGGAGTTTGGTAAACTATTCGAAAGTAGCTAATTGGACATAATCGAACAAATCAAGCATTTATTGTGGACCTGGGATTCCTAGGACTGCATTCTGATGAAGTTCATCAAAGGTAAGGAAACATTTATCATGTATTTTCTGGTTTCTGTTGAGTCCAACATGGCGGCTAATTTGGCTATTGTTCTGAGCTCCGTCTCAGATTATTGCATGGTTTATTTTTCCGTAATTGAAAAAAACAATCTGACACAGCGGTTGCATTAAGGAGAGGTATGTCTATAATTCCATGTGTATAACTTGTATTATCATCTACATTTATGATGAGTATTTCTGTTGAAACGATGTGGCTATGCAAAATCACTTGAAACTAGTGAATGTGACGCGCCAATGTAAACTCAGATATTTTTTATATAAATATGAACTTTATCAAACAAAACATGCATGTATTGTGTAACATGAAGTCCTATGAGTGTCATCTGATGAAGATAATCAAAGGTTAGTGATTAATTTTCTCTATTTCTGGTTTTTGTGAAAGCTATCTTTCGCTGGAAAAATGGCTGTGCTTATTGTGGTTTTGTGGTGACCTAACATAATCGTTTGTAGTGCTTTCGCTGAAAAGCCTATTTGAAATCGGACACTTTGGTGGGATTAACAACAAGATTACCTTTAAAATGATATAAAACACATGAATGTTTGAGGAATTTTAATTATGAGATTTCTGTTTTTTGAATTTGGCGCCCTGCACTTTCACTAGCTGTTATCATATCATCCCGGTGACTGGATTGCAGCCATAAGAAGTAAAAAATAAAAAAAATAAAAAACTTTTACATTACCTTGCAGCTTACCTATAAAATGGGCTGATGGTGAAGTAGACATACTCAGTATTCATATCATAAAATATATAAATAAGCTCTCCACAATGAATTTCAATAGAAAACTTGTAAAAATAGACAAGATCCTGCAACCAAGGAGAGTTAAATACCTGTCTATTTATGGAACAATTGCCCTGATTAACCTTTACTTCATACTCATCCCGGATCCGTCAGCATCCTCATCAAAAAAGCTGACTAGCCTAACGGGACAGGGATATCATATAATATAATTTCATGAAATCACAAGTCCAATACAGTAAATGAAAGATAAACATCTTGTGAATCCAGCCATCATTTCCCATTTTTTAAATGTTTTACAGCGAAAACACTATGTATTTATATTAGCTAACCACAATAGCCAAACACACAACGGCATATTTTCACCATGTTTCCACCGCATAGGTAGCCTTCACAAAACCCACAAATAGAGATAAAATTAATCACTAACCTTGAACAACTTCATCAGATGACAGTCTTAACATCATGTTATACAATACATTTATGTTTTGTTCGAAAATGTGCATATTTATAGCTACAAATCCTGGTTTTACATTGTAGCCACCATCACAAATAGCACCAAAGCAGCCAGAATAATTACAGAGAGCAACGTGAAATACATAAATACTCATCATAAAACATTTATGAAAATACATGGTGTACAGCAAATGAAAGATTAACATCTTGTGAATCCAGCCAATATTTCCGATTTCTTTAAGTGTTTTACAGCGAAAAAACAATATAGAATTATATTAGCTCATCACAATAGCCAAACACACAAAGCTATTTATCCACCGCCAGCATAGATTTCACAAAAACAGCAATATAGATAAAATGAATCACTAACCTTTGGACAACTTCATCAGATGACAGTCTTATAACATCATGTTATACAATACATTTATGTTTTGTTCGAAAATGTGCATATTTAGAGCTGCAAATCGTGGTTATACATTGTGAATATGTAGCAACAATTCACCAAAATCTCCGGAGATATTTTGGACAATCACCTAATCTAATCAAAGAACTCATCATAAACTTTACTAAAAAATACATGTTGTACAGCAAATGAAAGATAGTGGTTGCATTAAGAACCAGTGTGTGTTAGATTTTTAAAAAAAAACTTTACTACAACATACAAAATGCATTATTGTGAGACAGCGCTCACATATTCTCTGCCCTGTTGGATTCTACATATTCCACAGAAATAACATCATAAATTGTGTCTTACTTTTGCTGAGCTTCCATCAGAATGTTGTGCAAGGAGTCCTTGGTCCAGAATAAATCGTTGTTTGGTTTTAGAATGTCTATTTCTTCTGTCGAATTAGCAACCTTGGCTAGCCATGTGGCGCGAACATGCCCATCTTCTCTTGGCGCAAAGAACGGAACATTCCAAAAGTCCCAATAAACGTTGAATAAACTGATCAAACTCGGTTAAAATCCTACTTTATGATGTTTTTCTCATATGTATCAAATAAAATCAGAGCCGGAGATATTCGCCGTGTATACCGAACGCTTTTCAGAAGACAATGTSGAGSTCCRRCGCGCGRKGTSGAAAACWYACAAAATYSCMGACCTGTCACTCCAAAAGCTCTTATTCGGCCTCAGATTAAGCTAGACACCCCATTCAACCTTCCACTGCCTGTTGACATCTAGTGGAAGGCGTATGAAGTGCATACATATCGATAAATAAAAGCCAGTTGAATAGGCAGGCCCTGAAACAGAGCCTCGTTTTCAGATTTTTCACTTCCTGTATGGAAGTTTGCTGCCAAATGAGTTCTGTTTTACTCACAGATATAATTCAAACAGTTTTAGAAACTTCAGAGTGTTTTCTATCCAATAGTAATAATAATATGCATATTGTATGATCTAGAACAGAGTACGATGCCGTTTAATTTGGGCACGATTTTTTCCAAAGTGAAAACAGCGCCCCCCTATTGACAAGAAGTTAACTCCTTAGTCATATCTCGGTTTACTCACTTACTTATGGCACTGCCTACTCCTGATGATTCGTTTTTCAAATCATATGAGCAAAAAATATTTTGCTTTATCTGGGACGCTAAACCAGACAAAATAAAACGAGCCTATCTATATAATGAATATGAATTGGGTGGGTTGAGATGATTAAATATAAAAGCACTAAACCTCTTTCTAAAAGCTTCACTCATTCAAAAGTTTTATTTGAAACCTAAATGGTTCTCAAGTAGATTAATAAGAAAAGCGCATCCATTGTTTAAAAATTGCCTTTGTGCAGATTGCCATGTCTCATTTTCGATTAATTGAAAATCATACTTTTTTCAAACAAGCATTGCAGAGCTGGCTACAATTTCAATTTCATCACCCTGAAAAGAGAACAAATATTATGGCTGAACTCAAATGTGCTGGTTGATAAAATACCTGTATTTATGGGAAAGATGTTTGAAAAGGGTATTTTGTTCTTAAATGGTATTGTAAATTGTAATGGTAGAGTCATGGAGTTATCAGAATTGTACGGGAAGGTCTGCTCAATCCAAGATTACAACCAATTGATTACAACATTGCCCCAAAAATGGAGGAGGCGGGTGGCAGCGGGAGGAGGTAGGGAACTGGTCTGTCAGCCCAATATAAAGGATCAAAACTGGCGGAGGAATAAAAATAGCATAAATAGGAAAGTATACTAGTTTCATTTGAGGACCAGGATGTTGACAACTGTGCCATACAGATCGCAAAATAGTTGGGAAGAGATTTTTGATGTACCGATTCCATGGTACAGGGTGTATGAGTTGATACAGTGGGGAGAACAAGTATTTGATACACTGCCGATTTTGCAGGTTTTCCTACTTACAAAGCATGTAGAGGTCTGTAATTTTTATCATAGGTACACTCTGGCTGTGTGTTTTGGGTCGTTGTCATGCTGGAAGACCCAGCCACGACCCATCTTCAATGCTCTTACTGAGGGAAGGAGGTTGTTGGCCAAGATCTCGCAATACATGGCCCATCCATCCTCCCCTCAATACGGTGCAGTCGTCCTGTCCCCATTGCAGAAAGGCATCCCCAAAGAATGATGTTTCCACCTCCATGCTTCACGGTTGGGATGGTGTTCTTGGGGTTGTACTCATCCTTCTTCTTCCTCCAAACACGGCGAGTGGAGTTTAGACCAAAAAGCTCTATTTTTGTCTCATCAGACCACATGACCTTCTCCCATTCCTCCTCTGGATCATCCAGATGGTCATTGGCAAACTTCAGACGGGCCTGGACATGCGCTGGCTTGAGCAGGGGGACCTTGCGTGCGCTGCAGGATTTTAATCCATGATGGCGTAGTGTGTTACTAATGGTTTTCTTTGAGACTGTGGTCCCAGCTCTCTTCAGGTCATTGACCAGGTCCTGCCGTGTAGTTCTGGGCTGATCCCTCACATTCCTCATGATCATTGATGCCCCACGAGGTGAGATCTTGCATGGAGCCCAGACCGAGGGTGATTGACCGTCATCTTGAACTTCTTCCATTTTCTAATAATTGCGCCAACAGTTGTTGCCTTCTTACCAAGCTGCTTGCCTATTGTCCTGTAGCCCATCCAGCCTTGTGCAGGTCTACAATTTTATCCCTGATGTCCTTACACAGCTCTCTGGTCTTGGCCATGGAGAGGTTGGAGTATGTTTGATTGAGTGTGTGGACAGGTGTCTTTTTATACAGGTACGAGTTCAAACAGGTGAGTTAATACAGGTAATGAGTGGAGAGCAGGAGGTCTTTTTAAAGAAAAACTAACAGGTCTGTGAGAGCCGGAATTCTTACTGGTTGGTAGGTGATCAAATACTTATGTCATGCAATAAAATGCTAATTAATTACTTAAAATCATACAATGTGATTTTCTGGATTTTTGTTTTAGATTCCGTCTCTCACGTGA
>NC_036867.1:4405318-4511839 GCF_002910315.2 Salvelinus sp. IW2-2015 | reverse complement strand
CTTTGTTCAGGGACACATTATTCTGTTAGTCACTTGTCTGTGGAACTTGTTCAGTTTGTCTCAGTTGTTAAATTATGTTCATACAAATATTTACACATGTTAAGTTTGCTGAAAATAAACAGCTGACAGTGAGGAGATTTCTTTTTTTGCTGAGTTTATGTAGAAGCACTTTTGGCAGCGATGACAGCGGAGTCTATCTGGGTAAACCTGGATTGTACAATATTTGCACATTCTCTATTTAAAATTCTTCAAGCTCTGTCAAGTTGATCATTGCTAGACTGCCATTTGCAGGTTTTCCCATAGATTTTCATACAGATCAGTCAAAACTGTAATTCAGGAACAGCTCTTTTTGGTAGTCGGAAGTTTACATACGCCAAATACATTTAAACTCAGTTTTTCACAATTCCTGACATTGAAATCCTAGTGAAAATTCCCTGTCTTAGGTCAGTTAGGATCAACACTTCATTTTAAGAATGTGAAATGTCAGAATAATAGTAGATTTATTTATTTCATCACATTCCCAGTGGGTCAGAAGTTTACATGCACTCAATTAGTATTTGGTAACATTGCCTTTAAATTGTTTAACTTGGGTCAAACCTTTCGGGTAGCCTTCCACAATAAGTTTGGTGATTTTTGGCCCATTCCCCCTAACAGAGCTGGTGTAACTGCGTCATGTTTGTAGGCCTCCTTGCTCGCACACACTTTTTCAGTACTGCCCACACATTTTCTTCAGGATTGAGGTCAGGGAATTGTGATGGCCACTCCAATACCTTGACTTTGTTGTCCTTAAGCCATTTTGCCACAACTTTGGAAGTATGCTTGGGGTCATTGTCCATTTGGAAGACCCATTTGCGACCAAGCTTTAACTTCCTGACTGATGTCTTGAGATGTTGCTTCAATATATCCACAATTTTCTTTCTCATGATGCCATCTATTTTGTGAAGTGCACCAGTCCCTCCTGCAGCAAAGCACCCCCACAATATGATGCTGCCAACCCGTGCTTCACAGCTGGGATGGTGTTCTTCAGCTTGCAGGCCTCCCCCTTTTTTCTCCAAACATAACGGTGGTCATTATGGCCAAACAGTTCTATTTTTGTTTCATCACATTTCTCCAAAAAGTACAATCTTTGTCCCCATGTGCAGTTGCAAACCATAGTCTGGCTTTTTATGGCGGTTTTGGAGCAGTGCCGCCTTCCTTGCTGAGCAGCCTTTCAGGTTATGTTGATATAGGACTCGTTTTAGTGTGGATATAGATGCTTTTGTATCTGTTTCCTCCAGCATCTTCACAAGGTCCTTTGCTGTTGTTCTGGGATTGATTTGCACTTTTCGCACCAAAGTACGTTCATCTCTAGGAGACAGAACGCGTCTCCTTCCTGAGCGGTATGACGGCTGTGTGGTCCCATGGTGTTTATACTTGCGTACTTTTGTTTGTATAGATGAACGTGGTACCTTCAGGCATTTGGCAATTGCTCCCAAGGATGAACCAGACCCGTGGAGGTCTACCATTTTCTTTCTGAGGTCTTGGCTGATTTCTTTTGATTTTTCCATGATGTCAAGCAAATGGCACTGAGTTTGAAGGAAGGCCTTGAAATTCATCCACAGGTACACCTCCAATTGACTCAAATGATGTCAATTAGCCTATCAGAAGCTTCTAAAGCCATGACATCATTTTCTGGAATTTTACAAGCTGTTTAACTTCTTATGGCTGCATCCTGCTACCGGGATCGATATGATAACAGCCAGTGAAAGTGCAGGGCGCCAAATTCTAACAGAAATCTCATAATTAAAATTCCTCAAACATTCATGTGTCTTATATCATTTTAAAGGTAATCTTGTTGTTATTCCCACCAAAGTGTCCGATTTCAAATATGCTTTTCAGCGAAAGCACTACAAACAATTATGTTAGGTCACCATCAAACCACAATAAGCACAGCCATTTTTCCAGCGAAAGATAGCAGTCAGAAAAAGAGAAAATTAATCACTAACCTTTGATTATCTTCATCAGATGACACTCATAGGGCTTCATGTTACACAATACATGCATGTTTTGTTTGATAAAGTTCATATTTACAAACAAAAAATCTGAGTTTACATTGGAACTAGTGAATGTGACGCGCCAAAAACATCAAGTGATTTTGCATAGCCACATCGTTTCAACAGAAATACTCATCATAAATGTAGATGATAATACAAGTTATACACATGGAATTATAGATATACCTCTCCTTAATGCAACCGCGGTGTCAGATTTCAAAAAAACAAATCATGCAATAATCTGAGACGGAGCTCAGAACAATAGCCAAATTAGCCGCCATGTRGGGGTCAACAGAAACCAGAAAATACATGATAAATGTTTCCTTACCTTTGATGAACTTCATCAGAATGCAGTCCTAGGAATCCCAGGTCCACAATAAATGCTTGATTTGTTCGATAATGTCCGTTATTTATGTCCAATTAGCTACTTTGGTTAGCSCMTTTGGTAAACAATTCCAAAGTCACAAAMCGCGTCCACTATAACGTGACAATGTCCAAAAGTTCCGTAACAGTCAGTAGAAACATGTCAAACGATGTACTGAATCAATCTTTAGAATGTTGTTAACATACATCTTGAATAACGTTCCAACCGGAGAATTAGATTGACTTCAGAAGAGCGGTGGAACGGAGGTCCTCCTCATGTGAACGCATGGTCAGCTCGTGGCAGACCTGACAAATTCCTGTCTCCTTCGGCCCCCCTTCACATTAGTCATCAGACAAAGTTCTATTGACTGTTGACATCTAGTGGAAGCCGTAGGAAGTGAAAACTCATCAATATCTCGCTGTAATTTCAATGAGAGCTTGGTTGAATATCTGCCACCTCAGAAAAAATTCAAACAGGAAGTGGAACTTCTCAGGTTTTTGCCTGCCATATGAGTTCTGTTATACTCACAGACATAATTCAAACAGTTTTAGAAACTTCAGAGTGTTTTCTATCCAATACGAATAATAAATATGCATATATTAGCAACTGGGACTGAGGAGCAGGCAGTTTACTATGGGTGCACCTTTCATCCAAGCTACTCAATACTGCCCCTGCAGCCATAAGAAGTTAAAGGTACAGTCAACAATTGTTGGAAAAATTACTTGTGTCATGCACAAAGTAATGTCCTAACCGACTTGCCAAAACTATAGTTTGTTAACAAGAAATTTGTGGAGTGGTTGAAAAATGACTTTTAATGACTCCAACCTAAGTGTATGTAAACTGCCGACTTCAACTGTAGATTTGGCCTTGTTTTTAAGGTTATTGTTCTGCTGTGAAAGGTGAATTAATCTCCCAGTGTCTGGTGGAAAGCAGACTGAACCAGGTTTTGCCCTACGATTTTGCCTATGCTTGAAAATATGGAGTAGATTATTATTTTTTTGTATAGGCGCCCTTCTTTGCGAGGCATTGGAAAACCTCCCTGGTCTTTGTGGTTGAATCTGTGTTTGAAATTCACAGGGACCTTACAGATAATTGTATGGGTGGGGTACAGAAATGAGGTAGTCATTAAGAAATTATACTCAACACTATTATTGCACACAGTGAGTCCATGCAACTTGTTAATCAAATGTTTACGCCTGAACCTTTTTAGGCTTGCCATAACAAAGGGGTTGAATAGTTTTGGTTAACATTTAGAAAAATATAATTCCACTTTGACATGGGATTTTGTGTGTGTCACTGGCCTACACAATCTAAATTTGGGCTGTAATGCAACAAAATGCGGGTGAATACTTTTTTTTAGGCGCTGTACAGTATAGAATTTTAACTGTACACTATATAATCCATCGGCCTTTCTTTCTCACTCACCCACTTTTTCTGCCCCTCCCTCCCTTAGGAGTGGGCCTATGATGAGGAGCACGAGTTGATCCTGACTGGCCTGCTGTGTCTGGACATGTCCGAAATCCGCTCGTCTGACCCGCCCCGTCTCATGAAGTGTCACGGCTCAGGAGGCTCCCAGCAGTGGACCCTGGGGGTGAGTTAACTAGACCCCCTGCCCTCACTCAACCACACTGTTGCTAAATCAAATTGTCCCCATATCTGTATAGACAGATAAGACTATAGTAATGGCTGCTACCACCACCAGACCAGTACTAATACTACAGTATTACTGTGGTTTTTATACTGGCTGGTACCACGGGGCATCATGATGATGGCAAGAAGGGCAACTTCTACTCGACCACCACCAGTTGGCTCTGGGCTAACCTTTTTATTAGGTACAGTAATGCTGTGTTGGAATCAGTAGAAAATGCTTATATAAAGTCTCCAATGGCTCTCCCTCCATTCTCTATGTAACACATGGCCCCCTCTTTCTCCAACCATCTCCAGAAGAGCAACCGGCTATATCAAGTCTCAGTGGGCCAATGCCTGGCCGTGGTCGACACAATCAGCCCCAAGGGATACGTTGCCATGGCGATCTGTGATGGCTCTCAGTCCCAGCAGTGGCAGTTGGAGGGCTGATGTTGATACGCCGCGACTAGTAAGGTTCCAGACATTGACTGCCCCCCTCTGGATGGAGGGGGGAATACTGCACGCTGCTGCTGTGACAAGGAAAGGGGGATGGAACTAATTATACGGACTGTGTTCTTGGAGAATGAATGCTGTTTGTCTTCATAACTGGTTCCAGCCTCCCTGAAGTGCACAGAGTGAGTACACTGTAGTCTCAACCGCATTTGTATGACTTCCCCTCTTGGAAATTAGTACTCCATTTTTTCCCCTGAGAACAATTCCTTGTCATATGTGTTAGAATGTGTCATGCAAGTGATAAAAAAAAAAAGAAGAAAAGAAAGTACAATCATGTTTAAATGAATTTTATCCAATTTGCACAGCAGTCTTGCATTAGACAATTAATATTGTGTAAGTCCCAAAAAGGTGTTAACTAAGAACTTTGGACTACCGGTATTAGGACCCTGGTTTTAGAGTAATTTTATTCTGTACTTATTACAATCTGTTATTAAAGTGGAATTGGCAGCGTTTTAACTACTTTTCAGATATGAAACAGACAACTTCATAAAGGTTTATGACTGAAAATTCCATGACGTACAGTAAGCCATTGTTGGCAGAATAGCTGGATGCAGTTCAATATAATTCACCAATACCAGAAATATTGCAAATATTGCACAGCTGGCCTACTACACTATAGTTTGCTGCATCCACCCAATCAGGATGCACTGTTTTAGTTTCAATGACTCAATATTTTGGACAAAAATAACTAAGGCTGGGAATGTCAATACAATCAAACTAGCAATGATCAGAAGTCAGTCATAACGTGGCTAATAGGCTAGAGTATCTATTTATTTAGCAAGCTAAAAACACGGAGCCTAACATTGGGAAGATGTCATGCCATTGGAGGAGTGGGTGAGTGACCCATTGTTGCCATGTTTGCAGTTTTACCGCCACTTTGAAAACAATGTTGTGGGTGAAAATGTATTTGTTGTGGGTTTTTGGGCTAAGTTGCACTGCAGCTGCCATGGCTTTTCTCTTAAAAAATATTTTTTCCTGAGACCTGCTGCTGACGGTCAGGCAGTGAGGCAGGCTGTTGCTGAGTGAGTGGTAGGGAGGACCAGAGGAGTGTGTGTGTTGAGAGCACTAGAGTTATTGGCTGAGTCACGTGAGCAAGAGGAGAGCAAGCAGCATGTGCACTCGTTGTGGCAACTTTTTACCAGTTGTAGGTAGGCTATGGAAACACCTTTTTCCATAAACATTAATGCGCTAGAACTGATGCAAATCAAGAAATAATGCACACAAAGCACTGGAAAAAGACTGGGCGCACTACATATATTCGCTCCGAGGTGGTTTAAACTGCATTCCAATGTTGACTGCTTAAAGACAACGGTATCAAGTGAAGTGCTTTATGCATGCTCAGTTCTTGGGTCTCAGGGGCTGTCCGGGTGGAAATTTGAAATGGAAGTTATGGAACGCCCTCACGTGGTTCTTTTTACGGGGGAAAGTTCTCAATGAAACTGACAAGCTAAATGTAGAGAATTATACATTTGCTTCTGTTGGAGTGCCTGGACACAGCCGTGGTATATTGGCCATATATCACAAACTCCAGAGGAGCCTTATTGCTATTATAAACTGGTTACCAACGTAATTAGAACAGTAAAAATAAATGTTATGTCATACCCGTGGTATTCAGTCTGATATACCATGGCTTTCAGCCAATCAGAATTCAGGGCTCAAACCACCCAGTTTATAATTACAATTAGAAACCTGGTTTGAGCCCTGAAAGCCGTGGTATATCAGACCATATACCACGGGTAAGACAAAACATTGGTGGTTATATAGCGGCTAACGGCTCTGCGTTGCATAAGAACAGCCCGTGGCCATATACCAAACCCCCTTGTCAAACGAGTTAAATCGACATCCATTGATCAATTCTGGCGAGTTCTTTTCTCTTGCCACATTCAAATTTTGTTCTAACGTCATTATGATATTCCTTAATTCGCTCAATAACAATATGGGGAATTTTTTTTATTGTATAGATATGGCAACTCCTCTCTTGCTAAAAAAAATGTTTTTGCTACTCTTCAGGCCTTTTGGGAGGGTTTTGAGTGGTCATTGGGCTAGAATTTTTTTCGTGACTTTTCCCCCCGCATCGTTTTTTTGTGGCTAGGGATGCAGGTGTCATTTGGTAAGCAAGCATGAAATGTGAATCGCTTTGCGAGTTAGCTAGGCTGAGCTTGAACGGCTCCAGTTAGCATATCTCTTGCGTTCGTAAACTCGCTCTGGCTATCTACTCCAATTTCAGAGCACTCTTGTCTGAGTGTGCCATAGCGCAGAATAACTGAGGAATTTATGAACGAGCAGTCAGTAAAAAAAAAGAAGTCAGCAACACTTTAGATAACATAAACAGCATAACCAGCTCTGCTAGGGTGAGTAAATGGTCAGAGTGGTGTCTGGAAGTAGCAAGTTAGCCAACTTTAGCCAGTTAGCTTGGGTGCCGTTGTGAGGTCAGAAGCCTCGGATCAACCCTACTCCTCGGCCGGAGTGCCCAAAACACCCAGATCGCACTCGAGTGAATTTACAAAAACACACCCCTTGTTGATGTGCATAACTGAGTGAGAGAGAGCCTACCTTTTCATTATTGTTTGATCAATAGGACCGTGAAGTTCCCAAATGTAAGAGGACTCCCGTGGTATTTTAGTGCCGTCGGAAAGTATTCAGACACCTTGACTTCTTCCACATTCTGTTACATTACAGCCTTAATCTAATCCTCAGCAATCTACACAACCTACCCCATAACGACAAAGCGAAAACGAGTTGACATTTTTGCAAAAGTATTCAGACCCTTCGCTATGAGACTCGAAATTGAGCAATTAAATTGATTGGACATGATTTGGAAAGGCACACACCTGTCTATATAAGGTCCCACAGATGACCGTGCATGTCGGAATAAAAACCAAGCCATGAGGTCGAAGGAATTGTACGTAGAGCTCCAAGACAGGATTGTGTCAAGGCACAGATCTGGGGAAGGGTACCCAAAAATGTCTGCAGCATTGAAGGACCCCAAGAACACAGTGGCCTCCATTATTCTTAAATGGAACAAGTTTGAAACCACCAAGACTCTTCCTAGAGCTGCCGCCAAACGGGCGGGCGGCCAATTCTCTTGCCTTGGTTTAAGTTAAATTTTTATAGGGACATTGCACATTAATCAACGTTTCAGTAAAAGTGCCGGTTTTAGCCAGCCGGCTAATTTTCAACCGCAGTCCCTGGGCAGGTTATTAAAACAATTACAATACAGACAATCGATGAGCAGTGAGCACACGCAGAGCAACATAGGACAAGCAAGGGAGGAGACCAAGAACCCGATGGTCACTCTGTGGAGCTGGGAGAACCTTCCAGGAGGACAACCATCTCTGCAGCACTCTACTAATCAGGCCTTTATGGTAGTGACCAGACGGAAGCCACTCCTCAGCCCGCTTGGAGTTTGCCAAAAGGCACCTAAAGAATCTTAGACCATGAGAAACAAGATTCTCTGGTCTGATGAAACCACGATTGAACTCTTTGGCCTGAATGCCAAGCGTCACATCTGGAGGAAACCTGGCAGCATCATGCTGTGGGGATGTTTTTCAGCGGGAGGGACTGGGAGACTAGTCAGGATCGAGGCAAAGATGAACGGAGCAAAGTTAAGCAAGATCCTTGATGAAAACCTGCTCCAGAGCACTCAGGACCTCAGACTGGGGTGAAGGTTCACCTTTCAACAGGACAACGACCCTAAGCACGTAACGTAACAAGGTGGAAAAAGTCAAGGGGTCTGAATACTTTCCGAAGGCACTGTACATATTTGCAGAAATCAATTCAAGTGTATTTTATGGCGTTTGGCAAATGCATTCTAAAGTCACGCTGTTACTACTGCCTGTAAACACAGTCCAGTTCAAAGTGAATTATGCCAGGCCCATGTGGCAAATGGCTTAATTGCATATAAGCCTACGGGGCACCGGTCTGCGGAGACTCAGGTCCTGGACAAGACAGATTAGGTTTTATTTACTCTAGTGTCTAACTCTCTAAAAGCACAGCTGTTTCCCACTCTGTATTGCTATAGAATTTTCACAAATGCCTTACTATACGTCATTCCCAAACATTCTATGAATACGTGAAAATGTAAAACAAAAAAATCTTCCTGGGGGTGTATATGAACAGATTTCATGTTACAATGCTGTCAGTTCCACTTGAATTACTATGACATACAGTATTTAATTTTATTTAGTGAAATTTTCTATTGTACAAATATTTATCACTGGAATTTTGTTTGAAGTTATGTATTTGTCATACCCTTGAATTGTGCACGGCAACTTCTTTGAAACTGTTGATAGGCTAGACCAGGGCTTTCCAACCTTGGTCCTGGATAGCTACCATCCTGTAGGTTTTTTGCACCAACCACAGTTTTAACTAACCCGATTCCGCTCTACAACCAGCTAATTATTAGAATCAGGTGTGCAAGATTAGGGTTGGAGAGCCTTGGGCTACACTGCATTAGCTGTACTTTATACTACATCAGGTTTATTGACCAAGAGATCAACATTGTGTGCAGTCTATGGAAATCATGTTGAATAGGGTAAGTGGAAATGCAGTGATAGTCTTCAATTTCTCAAAGTATATAGCAGTCTTGGATCATACTAGCCATCTGTCCTGCACTGTTCTAGTGAGCTATGATTTTTTTTCCTTATCCAAATGTACGCTGTGCYGTTGAGTAATTCTCTTGCAAATGAGACAACCAAATAAATGTTAATTGAAGTATGAAACATGCCTTGTCTAATTTGCAATTGATTGACATTAAAGTTTGGTCCATTTCCTCCCACAGTAGAGAAGTGGCAAATTTCAGATGTAAAATATTTTATTTTTTGTAAATGATCTGATTCCACAACCCATCACACTCTGTATACTTTAAAAAACCTTCCATTTTTTTCTTCTTACATTAGATACTACTATACAGGACAAAGAAAAGACACATACTGTTAAGAGGTCTGAATATTGTACGAGGGAAAATTATATACAATTTGAAAACATACATGCCATGTACACAAATGAACTTCATTTCAAACTGGTCAGAAAAATGCTAGTACCAGATTGACTTTTGTGATTGAGTCAAGAAGTAAATCATATTAAAAAAAAATCTCAACTAGCCAGCACGTTTCTTATTCAAAAGAAATGTAAACAACACATTTTGTCAAAAGCATAATGGAGTCCCCTGCAACTAAAAGACATTTTTTAAACATGTGTCTGTTAATTAACTGCATGAGGTAAATCAGACTACTGTGCGTATGATACAGTTAAAGAAGCTAACCGATGGTGTGGGTGGTTTCCAACCTAAATTCACAGTTCTCTAATTCTACGTTCAAATCTGATTAACTAAGGGTTAGGATGTAACAGTCTCTGATTGGTGCTCTGTGCAATTCTTAGATTGCTCGAGTCAATGCAACTACATTCTAAATAAAACAAAAATACTCTGGACTTTTGTACAATGATATCCTTCTTAAATACTTTTTTTTGTTGAAAAAAAAAACTAAAGAATCATCCAAACAGCCATGAAGCTAAGGTAGCGTTTGGCTGATTATTTACGTCTTTTACAGATATTTACACATTGTATATAGCAACACGTTCTGATTAGACTGGGCTGCAGTTTGCCGGTGACTCTTTCTCCTCATTTAAAAAAATAACTTCATTTGATAATAAATACGAAAAAAATCTCTTATTTTACATAAATCAAAAACAAACTGACTCATAGAATCAAGTATTTAACAATTTTTTTGTTTTTAGTGCAAGTTAATAATCCCTTAGCTTTGTCCCTAAGGAAGTCCTCTCTGTACATTCCTTGTTCAGTGGCGTCTACATTTCTGTAACTATATATGTATATATTTCTTAATCCGGAGGACCTGCCTCTCTAACTAAGTAAGGCGGTGGCCAGTACAAAACTCTCCTGGTCAACTGGTGAATTCTACCCCAGCCCCAATCCCCTCACACTTTTTAATATTAACAAAAATCCATCTCTACTCTTTTTTGCAGTGAAAGACTCAGCTCACTGCCTTAATAAAAATAGTCTTTCTGCCTTTTGATTCCTCTAACAGTTCTGCGGTCAGTCTCTTCCCCCGATTTAAATTGTTTTAAAAAAAGTAATAGCATATCAACCAACAAGCCTATAAGGAATGCACGTGTGTGTGTGTAATTTTAAAGTTTCGTTGCCCGTCTTTTGCCGCAACTCTGTTCTAGTTCATCCATTTCCGACAGTTAACTGCATCACAGTGGCAAGGGATCTTATGCTGGTCGTCCTCCAGGTCAAATTTGTAGTCGTAACACAGCTAAGAGGGAGAGAGAGAAATCAGTTCAATCCAGCTCTATCGACATGCAAAACTTTGATAAAGATATCTATGCATGCTTGATATGACGAGACCATTGTTATTCATGTTTGAGGTAGCTACAGTGCAATTCATTCCCAGTCTCTACTCCCAATATAAAGTAATATTGCTAATGAAAGGTACATATCTTACCTCCTCTCCTCTCTGGATATTACGGCAGGAGCTGATGACGATCTTAACACCTCTCTCCAAGCTCACGGCCTCAGTGATGCAGTTGGGGGCACAGGAGTGGTTGATATATCTGAGGATGATAAAGGGTAAACAACTTTTCTAAATGCTAGTGAAATGACTAGCTTGACCTCAGCATCGAAATGTAACATAAGTGGGGGTCAAATTATGTATTCAGAACGTAGAAACTCCTACCTTGCTGGTCCGCCTGTTATGGTGGCGTCGACAACATGCTCACTGTCCAGGCGGAACATGTAGACTCCACGGTTCTGCAGCACAGCAATAGAATCAAATATGTAAGATACAAAATGGCCATGCTTGTCTTGTAGATACAGTGCCTTCAGAAAGTATTCATCCCCCTCGACTTGTTACAGCATGAATTCAAAATGGATTAAATGAATTCAACATCTACACAACACCCCATAATGACAGTGAAACAATTTCTGCAGCATTGAAGGTCACCATGAACACAGTGGCCTCCATCATTCTTACATGGAAGTTTGGAACCACCAAGACTCTTCCTAGAGCTGGCCGCCTGGCCAAACTGAGCAATCGAGGGAGAAGGGCCTTGGTCAGGGAGTTGACCAAGAGCCCGATGGTCACTCTGACAGAGTTTCTCTGTGGAGAAGGGAGAACCTTCCAGAAGGACAGCACTCTACCAATCGGGCCTTTATGGTAGTGACCAGACAGAAGCCTCTCTTCAGTAAAAGGCCCACATGGAGCTTGCTAAAAGGCACATCATGGATTCAGACCATGAGAAACAAGATTCAACTCTTTAGCCTGAATGCCAAGTGTCATGTCTGGAGGAAACCTGACACAATCCCTATGGTGAAGCATGGTGGTAGCAGCATCATGCTGTGGGGATGTTTTTCAGCGGCAGGGACTGGGAGACTAGTCAGGATCGAGGCAAAGCTGAATGGAGCAAAGTACAGAGAGATCCTTGATGAAAACCTGCTCCAGAGCACTCAGGACCTGCTTCACCAAAGGGATGGTGTCAGGTTTCCTCCAGACATGACACTTGGCATTCAGGCTAAAGAGTTGAATCTTGTTTCTCATGGTCTGAATCCATTATGTGCCTTTTGACAAGCTCCATGCGGGCCTTTTACTGAGGAGAGGCTTCTGTCTGGTCACTACCATAAAGGCCCGATTGGTAGAGTGCTGTCCTTCTGGAAGGTTCTCCCTTCTCCACAGAGAAACTCTGTCAGAGTGACCATCGGGCTCTTGGTCAACTCCCTGACCAAGGCCCTTCTCCCTCGATTGCTCAGTTTGGCCACTCAGGACCTCAGACTGGGCAAAGGTTCACCCTCCAACAGGACAACGACCCAGCCAGAGCCTGGACTGGTAATTGAACCTGATCTAACATCTCTAGAGAGACCTGAAAATAGCTGTGCAGCGACGCTCCCCATCCAATCTGACAGAGCTTGAGAAGATCTGCGATACTCCCCAAATAAAGGTGTGCCAGGCTTGTAGCGTCATACCTAAGACTTGAGGCTGTAATCACTGCCAACGGTACTTCAACAAAGTACTGAGTAAAGGTGATTTTAAAAATAAATAAACTTGTTTTTGCTTTGTCATTATGGGGTATTGTGTGTCGATTGAGGAAAAAAACGTATCAATTTTAGAATTAGGCTAACGTAAAAAAAGTCAAGGGGTCTGAATGCACTAACTACAATGTTGTTGATCCATCCTCAGTGTTCTCTTATCACAGCCATTTAAACTCTTGTTTTTAAGTCTCCATTGGACTCATGGTGAAATCCCTGAGGGGTCAACTGAGTTAAGGACACCTGTATCTTTGTAGTGACTGGGTGTATTGATACACCATTCAAAGTGATATTCAATGTCTGCTTTTGTAAATAATTGTTTATCTACCCATAGGTGCCCTTTGCGAGGCATTGGAAAACCTCCCTGGTCTTTGTGGTTGAATCTGTGTTTGAAATTCACTGCTCGACTGAGGGACCGTACAGAGATGAGGCAGTCACTCAAAAATCATGTTAAACACTACTTGCACACAGTGAGTCCATGTAACTTACTGACTCAAAACATTTCAGCTTTTCATTATGGGGTTTGTGTGTAGGCCAGTGACAAAAATATCAACATTCTATTCCATTTTAAATTCAGGCTGTAATGGGAATACTTTCTGGAGGCACTATGGCCAAAGGTATTTAGACACCACTTCAAATGAGTGGATTCAGCTATGTCAGCCACACCCGTTGCTTAAAGGTATATACAATCGAGCACACCGCAGAATGGCCTTACACATGTAGTGTATCTAGTCTTGTGGTAAAAATGTCTATCTAAACTCACCTGGGATTCATACATCTTCTCCATCCGGTTGGCGACCTCGTTGCGAATGAGGGTACCGATGTACTCAATCACCATGGTGTGGGACTCAATGTCCCTGGCGGCGTACAGACCCAACCCCTGCCAGAGGACAGACACAGTGCGGGTCAACACCTCAAACAACTTAACTCGACTTAGAACGCAAACAACCACTAGCGGAACCCCTCCACAACATTCCGCTGAAAAGGCAGCGCAGGAAATTCAAAAATATTTTTTTGAAATATGAAACTTTCACACATTAACAAGTCCAATAGAGCAAATGAAAGATAAACATCTTGTTAATCTACCCATTGTGTCTGATTTTAAAAAGGCTTTACAGCGAAAGCACAACATATGATTATGTTAGGTCAGAGCCAAGTCACAAAAACACACAGCCATTTTTCCAGCCAAAGATAGGAGTCACGAAAAGCAGAAATATAGATAAAATGAATCACTAACCTTTGATGATACTCATAGGACATCATGTTACACAATACATGTATGTTTTGTTCGATAATGTGCATATTTATATCCAAAAATCTCAGTTTACATTGATGCGTTACGTGCAGTAATGTTTTGATTCCAAAACATCCGGTGATTTTGCATATAGCCACATCATAGATCATAGAAATAACATGATAAATATTCACTTACCTTTGATGATCTTCATCAGAATGCACTCCCAGGAATCCCAGTTCGACAATAAATGACTGATTTGTTCCATAAAGTCCATCATTTATGTCCAAATAGCCACTTGTTGTTAGCGTGTTCAGCCCATCTTCATGAGGCGCGAGCACTACGTCCAGACAAAAACTCAAAGTTCTGTTACAGGTCGTAGAAACATGTCAAACGATATATGGAATCAATCTTTAGGATGTTTTTAACATAATGTTCCAACTGGAGAATTCCATTGTCTGTAGAAAAGCACTGGAACGAGAGCTAACTCTGTCGGGACCGCGCGTCACGAGCCTGAGACACTCTGCCAGACCACTGACTCATTCAGCTCCCATTCCCCCCTCCTTTATAGCAGAAGCCTGAAACAAGTTTCTAAAGACGGTTGACATCTAGTGGAAGCCTTAGGAAGTGCAACTTGACCCCATAGACACTGTGTATTCGGTAGGCTAAGCTTTGAAAAACTACAAACCTCAGATTTCCCACTTCCTGGTTGGATTTTTCTCAGGTTTTCGCCTGCCATATGAGTTCTGTTATACTCACAGACATCATTCAGAGTGTTTTCTATCCAATACTAATAATAATATGCATATATTAGCATCTGGGACTGAGTAGGAGGCAGTTCACTCTGGGCACGCTATTCATCCAAAAGTGAAAATGTTGCCCCCTATCCCAAACAGGTTAAAGAAGTATATTGAATCTGCATCAGTGATGTGTAGAGACCGCATGTAGCCCTAGCACAGAGTGGCAAAGGTGCCCACCTGAATGCGGGAGCGTGCCAGGTACACATTGCTCTTCCACTCTGCCTTCATGCGTCGGTACTGGAAGGGGATGGATGCAAACTGCTTGGGGGTCACCTCTTCTGGTGCTTCCACCACACCCACGCTGCCAACTGTCTGCATGGACTTAGAGGAGCCGCCGGTGCTGGACAAAGTGTGAGATCTACAGAAAGAGAAGCCAAAACACATGAGACACCCTGAAGCATTTCCACAACAGGAAGTTAGAATTACAGTACTACTTTTGTAGGGTTGGACTGTGTATGGGGGCTTCCTGAACCCAGATTATGCCCACTCCTAACTGGCATTGTTAATGGAGACAGTCCATTTAAAGGTACAGGAATGGGCTTAATTTGGGCCTCTGGGAAGGCCGTAAGAGTTTCACCAAACGAGAATCAAGTAGGAGTTAGTTATTGGGTGGAGAGGCAGCTATTGTGTGGTTAAGAGCAGAACCCTTCCTAGCAGGGATACCAACATCTAGCTTTATACTGAAAATGGGCGTGACAATGAAGGATGACGACTTCACAAGAAAAGAGTGATGGAGGAAAGCGGTTGTTTTTGCTACATTGATTTAAATCAAAGGAACCTCATGACTCGTTTCTTACAACTAGGAATCTGTGAAGTGACTTTAAAAAAAACATGCATAAAGAGGATACTGAAGAAGAGAGAAAACCTTGTTGTGGATGGAACAAAGACAACGTTTTCCAGAGATTAAAACAGTGGCAGGAACTTAAGGGTAAAATCATACAGAATACCTTAACACCAACCTCTTGACATGGGTGCAGGTCTTGGGTTCCGAGCGGGCACTGCCAGTTGGGTTGATGGCCAAGGGGAGATCCATCAGAGGGTTCCGTCCAAAACGGAAAGTGTAAGTTTCACAGGCCTCCACTCCAGGGAGCTGGGAGATGCAGGCGCGCACACACACAATGAAAAATATATATTTTGTAACATTTAAGTGGTTTAAGGGTTTATAATGACAAAGTTTTAAACTTAATTTAAACACTCAATAGTACATTTCAGGTTTCCATTATGATGTGTAAGTGGATATATTGAACTATTTTTCCTACAGGTAATTTTTTAAAGAAATGTCTTACACCACTTAACCTTCGATTGAAAAAGTGCTTTCATAATCAACTGAAAAGCCAGATTCTAAAATAGTGTCTGATGGAGAACCTCCTGTGCCAGTGAAAAGCCTTTTCCTTCAAAGCACTTCATGGAGTTGAAGCTATTTTGTATTGGTGCTTTTAACAAAAATGTTTTGATTTGCCCAAACCAATGGCCTTGAAAAAAATTCTAACCCAAACTGGGTTAGCTACAGTGCATTCAGGAATTATTCAGACCGGTTCCCTTTTTCCAAATTGTTACATTACAGCCTTATTCTAAAATGGATTAAATAAATCTACACACAATACTCCATAAAGACCAATCGAAAACAGGTTTTTAGAAATGTTTGCAAATGTATTAAAAATATGAAACACCTTATTTACATAAGTATTCAGACCCTTTGCTATGAGACTCGAAATTGAGCTCTGGTGCATCCTGTTTCCATTGATCATCCTTGATGTTTCTACAACTTGTGGTAAATTCAGTTGATTGGACATGATTTGGAAAGACACACACGTGTCTATAAAAGGTCCCACAGTTGACAGTGCATGTCAGAGCAAAAACCAAGCCATGAGGTCGAAGGAATTGTCCGTAGAGCGCTGAGACAGAATTGTGTCGAGGCACAGATCTGGGGAAGTGTACCAAAACATTTCTGCAGCATTGAAGGTCCCCAAGAACACAGTGGCCTCAATCATTCTTAACTGGAAGAAGTTTGGAACCACAAACTTTTCTTAGCGCTGGCCACCCAGCCAAACTGAGCAATCGAGGGAGAAAGCCCTTGGTCAGGGGGGTGACCAAGAACCAGATGGTCACTCCAGAGTTCCTCTGTGGAGATGGGAGAACCTTCCAGAAGGACAACCATCTCTGCATGACTCCACCAATCAGGCTTTTATGGTAGTGGCCAGACAGAAGCCACTCCTCAGTAAAAGGCACATGACAGCCCGCTTGGAGCTTGCCAAAAGGCACCTAAAGGACTCTCAGACCATGAGAAACAAGATTCTCTGGTCTGATGAAACCAAGATTGAACTCTTTAGCCTGAATGCCAAGTGTCCTGTCTGGAGGAAACCTGGCACCATCCCTACTGTGAAGCATGGTGGTGGCAGCATCATGCTTTGGGGATGTTTTTCAGTGGCAGGGACTCGGCGACTAGTCAGGATCGAGGGAAATATTAACTGAGCAAAGTACAGAAAGATTCTTGAAGAAAATCTGCTCACCTTCTAACAGGACAACGACCCTAAGCACACAGCAAAGACAACGCAGGAGTGGTTTCGGGACAAGTCTCTGTATGTCCTTGAGTGGCCCGACCAGAGCCCGGACTTGAACCCGATCGAACATGTCTGGAGAGACCTGAAAATAGCTGTGCAGCGACGCTCCCCATCCTACCTGATAGAGCTTGAGAGGATCTGCAGAGAAGAATGGGAGAAACTCCCCAAATACAGGTGTGCCAAGCTTGTAGCGTCATACCCAAGAAGACTCGAGGCTGTAATCGCTGCCAAAAGTTCTTCAACAAAGTAAGTAAAGGGTCCGATTTTGTATTTTTCATTATGGGGTATCGTGTTTAGATTTTCAGGGGGGGAAAAACGATTGAATCAATTTGTGAATAAGTCTAACGTAACAAAATGTGTAAAGTCAAGGGGTCTGAATACTTTCCGAATGCACTGTATACACCCACCTAAAACGTTCTACTCTCTCTTGCCATCTCTGCCCTTACCGATTCCACGATCCTGGTGACGGCAGTGACAGTGAATCCAAACAGGTCCTCTCCCTTCAGGTAGACGGGGAACAGTTTCAGAGTTCCAGACTCGTTACGCCGCTCAGCCACAGGCTCCAGAATCTTGTCCCAGACACCTACAACACAACAAACGGGATATTTAGGGGTGAGGTCAATAAGGTCATGTTCATAAGGCATTTAATGGAAGAAAACTGACTGAAACAGATGGACTAGCTGGACATTTTCTGTTGCAACCCCCCCCAGGTCTGTTTCTCACCCCACCACGCCCCCTTACCTTTGGGTGAGGCGCCGGTGAGCACCAGGTCATCGTAGCCCTGTTCCATCACCCGCACCACAAACTCCGGCCGGCCCTCGTTCTCCTCCACCGAGCACAGGTAGCGGCAGCGGCGGTTGCCGTGACGTGTGCTCCAGTAGATGCGGCTGGCCCGGTAGCCCACGGGGAAGATGGCGTTGGCAGAGTGGAAGGCGGCCATCTGCTGGGGAAGCAGCTGACCCACAGTGTGGAACACCAGGCTGCCCACACGGAACGTGTGCCGGTGCTCGCCACGCTGCATGATGCTGGCCATCTGCCGCGCCTCATCACGCTGCACGTAGACACGGCGGAACACTGCGAAGCAGCGCAGCTCGTGGTGGTTAGTGGCGGACGCCACGGCCCTGTCGCTGCCCCGGGGCCGGTGCAGGTGGCACAGCATGGTCTTGTCCTTGAAGAAGGTGCACTGGGCCTTGAGGGCGCATGTGAAGTGGTAGGCATTGGCGCAGCGCAACCGGTGGCAGCGGCTGGTGGCGCCCGTCTGCTGGCAGTAGGCGCAGCGCACCGCCATGCCCCGCCGTAACGCCAGCTCCACGTTGATAAGGGCGCCTGCCTGCGTCTCATACACCTCCGATGACCACAGTGCACAGTTAAGGTGCACCCACAAGTCTAGGTCCAGGTTCAGGAGCCGCGCGGGCCCGTCCGTCACACCGTCGCCCTCCTCGTGGCAGAAGCAGCAACGTCGAAGGTCGCGGGGAAGGGGATCAGGACGCAGAGAGGCGCCCAGCTTCCTCAGCAGCTTGTCCATCTCGTCCTCACCGGGCAGAGAGGACAGCAGGGTTCTGCTAGTGGGAACCACAATGTGCACGCTCCACTTGCGCCAACGCAGGCCCTTCCAGCGCTTATGGTGGTACGGCGACATATCACCTCCCCCGCTGGCTGAGTGGACCGCCCTGGGCCTTGGCTTGAACTTGACCGTCACCTTGAGAGTGTCCGGCTTGGGTTTCTCAGAGGGGAAGGAGATGGGATGGGGGCTGGAGGGGGGCGACTGTTTGGGCTGCAGCTGGGCCAGGCAGTGGACGTCCAGTGTGGACATGTTGTTGCTATACTGGTGGAGCACCTTGGACGGGCTCTCTTTGACCGACGACTCCGGCAAGAGAGGAGACATGTTTGGCTGCGAAAGAGAGTTTACTCATTAGGAAACCAATGCAAATTCCTCAGCAATGGCATCTTTGGTCATTGTGAGACCATGTTAAAATATTCCACCTGCTTTTTGACTGCGCTTAAATGAACACATACATCCACTCATTCTCCATGCAATCCATGAGTCCAACCCATTATAAGAATACCAACGTTCATACACATTTTGACAGCTGGAATCTTCTTTTTTTTGGACACACTTTTTCATGACTTAACATTTCCATGACCAACAACTGGCGACGTCGCTATAAGTGAGGTTCTCTGGGAGGCTGCTCTCTGATTACATTTACCATCTCCTGTCGTTGAGCAAGGTACTTAACCCCCCCACAGTAGAATACCTGTTAGGCAACTGTGTCAACCCTCAGTCTGGAGAGCTACTGCGTGTGCAGACTTTTGATAAAGCTCTGCTCAAACACATCAGAGCCCGTTTATCAAGGTCCGATTGAGCAGGTCATTTCTGAAATTTGTTTTGTTGGAGGGGAATAAAAGCCTGCATACTCATTAGAAATAAAAGCTTGCACACCCATTAGCTCTCCTGGAGAATGGTTAACCACCCTTGATGTATAACATTTCACGCCTTTTGAAATAATTCGCTCATTCAATATATCAAAGATCAAATGGCTATGGTAGGCCATTTTCAAACATAAATGCTTCTAGTTTACGTAGTCATATTTACCTTAGATGCTAGTCAGCCTGCAAAGTAAACAATTCTATCGAGTTGCAATGGCCCCATACATCCAAATCAACTGGAATTGAACGAATCCCAAATAATACAACAGCGAAGTGAATCATTCTTTCTAAAATAATATTTTAAATTAAACATGAATCATTCAAAATGGTTAAACATTATGGCCTTATTTGCAAGTGTCGGTGGAAAGTTTTTTTGGGGCATGACGAAACATTATATGCTAATAATAGCTAAAGACTTAGACTTATGGGTTAAGCCGGGGAGCTAAGCTATATGGAATTTTTTTAGGAAGGTCATACCAAGGATCATTTTGCTATTTGATTTAGAATTTTAAGACCCCTTGAAGTAATTTTTATTTTTTTTATAAATATGATAAAATACATTTTGGCCTTACTGCTATTAACCCATACAAACGAATGGAACAACAGATAATCTGAAGGAAATTTGTTCTGAACTGTCTGTATATATCAGTCAACAAATAAAAAAATTATTATGTTAATTTGATTTTTGCGGGGGGGCGCGGACATCAACCTTAGGGGGTACAATATATGTTTTGAATTGGCTACCTAGTTTTTAGAGGCTAGGCCTACATGCTGTTGCAATGCCGACTGTCTTGTTCTACTTGAGCAACGGCACACTCGTCTTGCACAAATGCAGGTGATGCTCGCAAACACAGACGCACTAAAGTGTCATTCCGATCCTGTCGATTTTTATTCCTTTGATAAAATGTGCCTGAATAAATTTAACAGAAACTATGAAATTAATTTATGATTTTCCCCAAAAAGATTTTAGTATTTTTCCAGACCTGGAAAATGCCACACAAAAAAATCCTGGACTTTTTCAGGATTTTCTACATACCATACTGGTATCAGTGAGGTTCTCTCAAAAAGCTAAGAGAGCAAAAGATAAGTGTTGAGTACAGTTAGAGATACACACCTTACTGTCCATTGCTTTGGATTGTGTGGCAGTGGTGTGGAGGACGAAACAGTTATGGCTGCAGAAGACCATGCTGCCCCCCGCATGGTTCGGTCTCTCCTGTGGAAAGCAGAGACAAGTCAGCATCATGTACATTAGGCACAAAAAGGAAGAAATGTCTCAGTGAAACGGGCAGGTATTAACAACCTGTGCAATTAGAAACACTCATTTTTGTTTTCCGTTGCAAAACGTTTTGCCTTAATGAACATGACCCAGGTCACAGACAAGGCCACTCTGCCTGAACATGCATGAGACACACAGTTCGGCACTGTCCAGAAACAACTACTACTACCCCATATGTGATCCTCAAGATATCCTACATATGGGAACCTGCTGTGCCACAGCCATTGTGTTGACGCCATAAAGAGTCGGGACATTTGCATAGTGTGTGTGGGCTGGCAGGAAGAGGAGAAAGACATCAAAGGTAACTCCTGATTTAAACAGCCTTGCATTTACATACTCCACCCGCTTGCTCAACTTGGGCCATCTCGACTCCTCCCGTGGTATATAAGGAAGTGTGTCGTGGCAGTGGTCCCTCGGGGGTTAGGCAGTTAACCTGGTAATTGTTCTGGGGCGGATCATTACTTCCCCAAAGGGAACGGGGATTAGCATAATAAGGCAACCGTTTTCTACGTACCCCCCTAAGGGAGGACTTGAGGCAGGTCGCATGCTTTGAAGTCCTCAAAGTATACTTTAACCTCAAGCTCTTGAGCTCTTTATATGGATGGTACATAAGGGAGGGCTTGAGGAACTAAGAGCAAATGATGACATGAATTTTAATAATGCAACAAAAAAAAACTGTCAATCTCAAAGAGGGGTTGATAAATTCATAAAAGCAGGCCTTAGCTTGACTTTTTTGGCTCAGATAAATCTCATTCCTCAGCAACCAAATTGATACTGTAGACATGATAGGTATGAGGCTTCAGGCTTATACAATTCAAATGACTAAATGTGTTCAAATTAACAATACTTTTGGGGCTCCCAAGTGTGGCAGCGGTTTAAGGCACTGCATCTCAGTGCTAGAGGTGTCACTACAGACCTTGGTTCGATTCCAGGCTGCATCACAACCGGCCCCATAGGGCGGCCCAGCGTCGTTAGGGTTTGGCCGCCATTGTAAATATGAATTTGTTCTTAACTGACTTGCATAGTAAAATAAAAAATATTTGCTTCAGTCGAGCAACAACTGATCTGGGGCTTACCCGTTTGCTGCAGGGTAGGTCTTTGGTGGACTTGCGGACTCCGTTTCCCAGAACCAGCACCTTGCAGTTCCAGCACCACTGGGGTTTAGGCCCGTCTCCCCTGGCAGACGGACCTAAAACACAAACAACTCAATCAAACTGACCATCAACATCGCAGAACACTTAAATGTATCAACAAACAAAACATGCAATTTCAACCTCAATTCGTCAATCAAACCACCTGGGTGAAAGACAGGTGAACAAGAACAAAAGACCGCTAGTACGATTGCATTTGTGTCATTTCACATGGCTTCTTCAAAATCAATTAAGTCACCCATATTATACTTTGAAAGTCTGGAACCGAAAACCTAACAGGTTCATCATCCCCAACCATTAGGATTTTCATTAAACTTCAAATCTCGGACATGATCAATAAAGGCTAGATAGGACTATCAGAGAGCTCTGGCTCACACACAGACTAGTGTTTCCATGACTAGCTCTTTGTTCAAAATCTTTTCTAAACAGACAATTGTTTGTATGGAAAGTAATAGGAAAACCAGTAAAAGAAAGTGCTAACTTAAAGATATGGTTCCACCACGATTTAACTAGCTCTGTGGGCCAGAAACACCTATTTCTCCCATCACTATCAGTAGTTTAAAGTTGCATTGCTGGTGTGTACTGACCGGCGCTGGTAGGTGGCTGCTGGCTAATTCCGGAATGGGTGTGCGGTCCGGGGGGTCTCAGGAACCTCATGGTGGGGGGCTGCTGGGGGAACATGGCCGCGTGGTGGTGGTCCACACCCTTGGTCTGAGGCACCTTGACTCCAGCCAGCAGGGCCAGGGAGCTACGCTCGGGGCCGCAGCTCACCTCGTAGCTAACGGGGATGTTCACACACAGCAGGTCGGCCACCGCAGCCACCATGCCAGGGATGTTCTACAGGTCCGGAAAGGGTCAGGGTGGTCTAATAAGTTCGTGGTCAATACAAACAGCCTTATGCGAGACAACCCATTTTGTCTATCTTGCATATGGTCTGGCTTGGTTACCCAGTAGTTTATTAAAATGTACATTTGAAGTCGGAAGTTTACATACACCCTAGCCAAATACATTTAAACTCAGTTTTTCACAATTCCTGACATCTAATCCTAGTAAAAATTCCCTGTCTTAGGTCAGTTAGGATCAACACTTTATTTTAAGAATGTCAAATGTCAGAATAATAGTAGAGAATGATTTATTTCAGCTTTTATTTCTTTCATCACATTCCCAGTGGGTCAGAAGTTTACATACACTCAATTAGTATTTGGTAACATTGCCTTTAAAATGTTTAACTTGGGTCAAACGTTTTGGGTAGCCTTCCACAAGCTTCCCACAATAACTTGGGTGAATTTTGGCCCATTCCTCCTGACAGAGCTGGTGTAACTGAGTCAGGTTTGTAGGCCTCCTTGCTCGCACATGCTTTTTCAGTTCTGCCCACACATTTTCTATGGGATTGAGGTCAGGGCTTTGTGATGGCCACTCCAATACCTTGACTTTGTTGTCCTTAAGACACTTTGCCACAACTTTGGAAGTATGCTTGGGGTCATTGTCTATTTGGAAGACCCATTTGCGACCAAGCTTTAACTTCCTGACTGATGTCTTGAGATGTTACTTCAATATATCCACATCATTTCCCTCCCTCATGATGGCATCTATTTTGTTAGGTGCACCAGTCCCTCCTGCAGCAAAGCACCCCCACAACATGATGCTGCCACCCCCGTGCTTCACGGTTGGGATGGTGTTCTTCGGCTTGCAAGCCTCCCCCTTTTTCCTCCAAACATAACGATGGTCATTATGGCCAAACAATTCTAGTTTTGTTTAATCAAACCAGAGGACATTTCTCCAAAAAGTACAATCTTTGTCCCCATATGCAGTTGCAAACTGTAGTCTGGCTTTTGTATGGCGGTTCTGGAGCAGTGGCTTCTTCCTTGCTGAGCGGCCTTTCAGGTTATGTCGATATAGGACTCATTTTACTGTGGATATAGATACTATTGTACCCGTTTCCTCCAGCATCTTCACAAGGTCCTTTGCTGCTGTTCTGGGATTGATTTGCACTTTTTGCACCACAGTACGTTAATCTCTAGGAGACAGAACGCGTTTCCTGCATGGTCCCATGGTGTTTATATAGATGAACGTGGTACCTTCAGGCGTTTGGAAATTGCTTCCAAGGATGAACCAGACTTGTGGAGGTCTACAATTTTTTCTGAGGTCTTGGCTGATTTCTTTTGATTTTCCCATGATGTCAAGCAAAGAGGCACTGAGTTTGAAGGTAGGCCTTGAAATACATCCACAGGTACACCTCCAATTGACTCAAATGATGTCAATTAGCCTATCAGAAGCTTCTAAAGCCATGACAATTTTCTGGAATTTTCCAAGCTGTTTAAAGGCACAGTCAACTTCGTGTATGTAAACTTCTGACCCAATGGAATTGTGATACAGTGAAATAATCTGTCTGTAAACAATTGTTGGAAAAATTACTTGTGTCATGTATAAAGCAGATGTCCTAACCGACTTGCCAAATCTATAGTTTGTTAACAAGAAATTTGAGGAGTGGTTGAAAAACGAGTTTTAATGACTCCAACCTAAGTATATGTAAACTTCCGACTTCAACTGTATGTATGTTTTCAGAATGTCTACTGCCATTTAGTGTCTAAGATCAGATCAACTATAGTTGTCAAAATGGGTTGTTTACAGTTGCATTTAACCACTCACCTCCGCTGCGACCGGATTCAAGGTGATAGCTATGGATACCAGGCCAGCTTTGGAGCAGGAGGGAGCCTGTCTGAATTGGGACCCGAAAAAGGAGCTTGAGGGTTCAGTGACCTCTCGCTTAATCTCAGTCCCTGAGGGAAACAAACAGACAATCTAATATTACAGAGGAACTAACACAAATGATGCTTGTACAATACTGGCCTGAGAATGATTATTAAAGATATTTACCAATATAATGGCTACCATTACTAACAAGAAAAACTTTTTATGACCCAACATAACTATAAAATAACACGGGGAGCCCTCAGGGGTGCGTGCTTTGTCCCCTCCTGTATTCCCTGTTCCCCCATGACTGCGTGGCTGCGCACAACTCCAACACCAATGAGACAGCCTATAGGGAGGTCAAAGACCTGGCAGTGTGCTACCAGGACAACAACCTCTCCCTCAACGTCAGCAAGACAAAGGAGCTAATCGTGGACTAGAAGAAATGGAGGGCCGAGCACGCCCCCATTCACATCGACAGGGCTGTAGTGGAGAGGGTCGAGAGCTTCAAGTTCCTCAGTGTCCACATCACTAAGGACCTATCATGGTCCAAACACACCAACACAGTCGTGAAGAGGGCATGACAACGCCTCTTCCCCCCAAGAGGCTGAAAAGATTTGGCATGGGCTCTCAGATCCTCAAAATTCTACAGCTGCACCACTGAGAGCATCTTGACAGTCTGAATCACCGCTTGGTATGACAATTGCTTGACATCCAACCGCTACAGAGGGTAGTACATACAGGCCAATACATAACTGGGGCTGAGCTCCCTGCCATCTAGGACCTCTATACCAGGCGGTGTCAGAGGAAGGCCCTAAAAATGGTCAAAGACACCCAAGTCATAGACTGTTCTCTCTGCTACCGCACGACCAGTGGTACGGATGCAACAAGTCTGGAACCAACAGGACCCTGAACAACTTCTACCACCAAGCCATAAGACTGATAAGTAGTTAGTTAAATAGCTACCCGGACTATTTGCATGAAGCATCACATACACTGCTGGTACTGTTTACAATCTGTCACTTTATTCCTAGTTATATGTACATAATTACCTCGTACCCTGGCACAGTACTAGTACCCCTTGTACACTGATGAAATGAAATGTTCCATATGCACAAAAAGCTTATTTCTCTCTAATTTTGTGCACAAATCCATATCAAGAAGCTGATTAAAAAGCATGATCATTACACAGGTAGACCTTGTGCCGGGGATAATAAAGGGTCATGAAAATGTGCAGTTTTGTCACAATGCCACAGATGTCTCAAGTTTTGAGGGAGTATGCAATTGGCATGTTGACTGCAAGAATGTCAACCAGAGTTGTTGCCAGTAAAATCTTTGACATTTTTGCGTTTATATTTTTGTTCAGTATATATATAGCCAAGTTATCGTTACTCATTGTGTATCTATTATTGTGTTTTACTTTTCTATTGTTTCTCTATTTTCTTTCTCTCTGGATTGTTGGGAAGGGCCTGTAATTAAGCATTTCACTGTTAGTTCACACCTGATGAATAAAATTGGATTAGATTTTTGTAACTCTTGTTCAGTCTGGAGTGAAAGTTGTGTATGTGTGATTCTTACCTTTCCCGCTGGCGCTAGGCAGCATGGGAATTACAGGGGAGGAGCAAGGGGAGGGGGGCTCCTCCTTGACATTTGACAAGTCGGGGTAGCGGCTGATCTCCATGCCGACCACACTCTCGGGGGACGAGGAGGGGACGAAGCTATCAGGGGTGTCCCTGTCCGCACAGTGGTCCTGGCTCCTGGGATGTACACAGAATCAGGGAAACTAGTTCAACCACTAGGCTCCTTCACGTAACCAGGCCAGGGCAATACAGCTTGGCTCGGCTCAGTAGTGCAGAAGGGTATAAGTCTGTTTAATACTCCACTCTCTGTTCAGAAGCAAAATTACAGTTACTCGCTCAAACCAGGTAGGAACTATCCTGACTCCCATTGAAATGTGGATTTGCAAGTCCTCCAAAGGCTCACCTAAGTTCCTCCTGGTTGTTATGGGGTGGTGTGGGGAGCGAGGCGGGGACGTCCACCGTCTTGGGCCCCTGGGTGATGGCATGGGCCAGCAGGTCTTTTTCTGTCCGGAACGCTATAGGGAGAAAGTAAAACATGTATTGTTCCTTTTATTTTCAGACCTTAGAAATCTGTCTTTTTCCATTGCAATCCCAGTAGGGATTCTTTGATATATAATACATTTTAGGTCACTCTCTAATATTATCTATAATATTACTACAGCATTACATCTCCAAAGAAGTAAGAAGATTTAGAAAATGTTGAGTCCCACTTTACCATCATGGCCACCCAAGACGGCAGCTTTCCTGGTAAGCTCCTCGGCCGTGGCGAACCCGTTGACCATCTTCTGTCTCGCCACGGGGGGCGGCGTGGGAGGGAGTGATGCTGGAGGGGTGGGCGGGTTGCTCAAGTTGTTCTGCTACAAAATGGCAAATCACACAACATCGTAACTGGATCCAACTAGGGAAATTTGTTTTAGTATACAGGAGCATTCAACAATGTGCGGCTATCTATTTTATTTACTAGGAAAAAATTTCCTTTTCCTATCCTCCACCTGGGAAAGGGATGGATGTGCATAAACTAGTGATCTCTCCTCACCTTGTAGATGAGCTGGGAGTAGTAGTCTGACACGCCGCCCAGCGAAGCGCTGCCAAAGGATCCCGACAGGCTGTTCTCCCCGTTCAGCTGCCCGCTGCCGAAGGGAGGAAAGTGAGCAAAGTTGACCCCCATCAGGGGCTCTATCAGGGGCAACAGGGAAAGCTGCTGTGGGGGTGGAGGAAGAGGGGAAGGAGGGTTAGTGAGAGCAGAAGGGACGCTGTACGTGGTACTGTATTTTAAAGGATTTCTCACTGCTTATATTTCGAGGTAAGCACTGAACAGGATCAAAATTAGTTCTAGAAATTTAATGAAAACATTTGACTGTTATTAATGACTTTTTTGGGGGGTGTAATAACTGAAGTAATTTTAACCTAACGTTATATGGTTATCAAAAGTGTAGTCGAGGCGTAGGCAGTCTAGACAAAATGCAGCCTCGGGAATTTTTTGGCAAACATTTTATTGTGCCCCTGTGAAAGGTTCACCACTGCATAACCCATGGTATATCGTGTATATTTTGAATGACATACAATTTATTTATTTTATTATTAGTCAACTAAGTATTAGATTTTTCATTTAATATTCGGTTTATGCCTCCACAAATGTCGAGTGATTCTTTAAAACAATCCACGGACCATTTAATTCCACCTAAATGAAAGTAATTACATATTAAGATGAGTGATTTATGAGGTGTGCTAACAGAAAATAGCTAAATAAACACCCACATTTGTAAGCAACTGCAGGAAAAGATAAACTTTCATCTATAAAATCAGCAGCACCACACACGTGAAATATGTACTAAATAAAACTCTTGTTTTATGTTTCGGGACTGGGAACATGACCAGACCAATCAGCCAATCAACACACAATAGCTAATCAGCACATTCAACACTGTTCGGTGGCTGACGACTATGATCTGTACCTGTTTGAGCTGGGTCATCAGAGTGTCAGTACTGGAATAACCAATCTGCTTCTCCTCTTCCTCCTTCTTCCTCCTCTTGTAGCGCGATGGTGGTTTCTCCACCCCGTTTTTATGCGTCAGTTTGTTGCGTTGCTGCTTCCTCTTGCCCTGCTCCGGCACCGAGGTTTCTAGGTGCTCAGTGCTTCCTGTCAGCTGACTACGCCGGGGAGTCTGGGAAATTACAACGAGACAGGGTTAGTGAGCTACTATTACACAACAAAGAGTTTTCATTAGTACTGTATAGCAATTGCTTAGCCAATTCTGTACCCCAATATTTCGATTTCAGATAGAACATGCAGTAACCTATGCTATACTATAGTGACTGTGGTCTTTCCCTTCTCACCATGTTGTTGGCGGTGGAGGCCGGCCTGGCAGTGGCTTTGTGGTCTGATGAGTCCTCCTGCTCTGAGCGCAGTTTGTCACAGGACATCTGCTGTGTGGGAAGGGTCTGGTTGGCATTGGCGCCCGGTGGGGGTGTGCTCTTGTTCTTCAACAGGTGCTTAAGCAGCTCGTTCCCTGTGTCACCACCTTTGGCACCGTGGAGGGGTGAAGAAAACCCCTCCTCGCTTCCCTCCTCCACCTTTACTGTCCCGCCAGCTCGGGGAACGTGCTGCAAGGCAGACCCCTCGTTGGCCGCCTCGTCCCTTCTGCACTCAGTCTCTATGCTCTCCAACTTGATTTGGAGGGTTTCGTCAAACAGGGGGGCCCGGTCATTCTCAGAGCCCATGCTGGAGCAGCCACCCTGGGCTAAGCTGCTGCCTGAGAGCTGCCTCTCCAGTTCTGTGGAGGGGGCCAAACCAGAGGACCCCACTGGGAGGAAAAGATCGGACAGATCCTGCTCACCAGGAATGCTGAGGCTCCGGGTGGATGAGGTGTCAGACCCGCGGGAGGGCGTCAGCGGGGAGCAGCGGTCTGAGTGGGGAGTGGACGGGGTCTTGACAGAGTCTATGTCGTCGACCGAGTCTATCTTCTTCTTCCTGTTCCTCTTCTTCTTGACCTTCTCCTCTGGGATGATGTTAGAGTAGAGCTGGATCAAGGACTGGCCTGAGCCGGGGTAGTTGGGAGGCAGGGGGGTGGATGAGTCCATTCCGAACGGTAGTCCCTGTCCCTCACCTCGGCCCCCACTCTGGGGCATCATCCCAGGGCCTCCGAATCTGGCGGGACGGGGCTGTCCCGAGGGGAAGTTGAGCCCCTGCAGCATGGGGTTTTTGGGACGGAAATTGGGACCCATCTCGGGACCACCAAAAGCCCCAGTCTTGGGCATTGGCCTGCGCTCGTCCCCCAGCATGAAGGCCCCGATGCCCTGCTGGGGGTACATGGGCCCTAGCTTCCCCTGCTGTGGTGGTGCTTGTTGTTGAGGTCTAGAGGGCTGCATGAAGTCTTGGGGCAGATCAGTATTGTAGAATGGCATGTGGGCCAGGCTATCCCCACTGTGGTTAGTAGCTCCAGAGCCGTGTGGGAGCCCAGCGGGACCCATTCCAAGGCCTTGCTGCTCCATCTCCAGCCGCTGCTGCATAGCCCGGTGCCTGTCTACCTCCTGCATCAGCTGAACCCGCTGTCTCTCCTGCTGCTCCCTCATGCGGTCCCGCCTCTCGCGCTCCTGGAAGCCCTCGCTGAATGGATTGTTGTCATCAAATTTCACAGCGAGACTATTGCTGCCACCACCACCGTTACCTCCGCTAGCTCCCTGGGTTCCTGCTCCTTTGCCTGCAGGTGTGGCTTTTACTCCGGGCACCATTGAGGCTGATTGAGGCTGAGGCGGTAGTTGGGTCTGGGGTGGTAACTGGGGCTGGTGCAACTGGGCAGGGCTGGCAGGGGGCATCTGAGCTGGAATTATTAGACCCGGGCCTCCCATCGGTCCTGGGGCTCCCCCAGGGTGCCAGCCTGGCACGTTGGGCATGCGGGCAAGGTTAGGCTGGCTGGGGTGGGGCTGCATTGTCATCATGGGCTGGCCCAAAGGGGGCTCCCTGGGCATCATAGGGGCAGCATGAGCTGACATCCCTGGCATGGGTGGCATCCCTGGCATCATAGGAGCCTGTAGACTTAGCTGTTGCTGCTTGACACGGTACTCCTCTATCAGCTCTGCATGGTCTTTCTGCTGTTTCCGAATCTATCAGAGAGAAATAACACAAGAGGAAAAAAACAATAAGAGAAATGTGAGCAGACGGAAGGTTATCCCACCCAACTCTTCACAGTGCAAGATGGTATTGAGAGACATTTTTAGGCACTGCTTTTCTATACCGTCCAATTAAAACTGGTATTTACCTGACAATCACAGAAAGAACAGTGATCAAATGCTATTTTCTGTTACTTATTCAAAATACCTCCATAAAATTGGCAACTACCTGGTACCAGATAATACGTATCGATACAGTAAATGTTTCCATGAATCCACAAGAAATCAGATTGAACCATTACGAAGTAAATAGCATAATCATAGTAAAACCTCTTTGGAAAATATTGACTGAGTGGAGGATGTGTGTTAACTTCACAGAATAAATCATGCGTTTCTGTCTCGCCACATTGAAAAGGTCACGGAAGTTGGAAATAATTAGCAAAGGCGCCATTTGTTTTGCTAAGAAAAGGTCAAAAGGTTTGTTTTCGGGCTCAATGTTTCCCTTGATTCTCAAGAAACCAAACAGTTATTTAAAAGTAGCAGCTGTTTTTCAGCAATCAAGCTTTGTGTGCTGTGTGTGTTGCTGAGGAGGGTCACAAACAAGTTAAGATTGTATTTCTGTCCCCTCAATTTTGACAAAGCAAAGAGTTGATAACTGAGCCGACATCAAGAGTTTAATTTCAAGAGAAAATCGATAAGATGGAATCCAACATGATGTGGGAGCTAAAGACCAAAAGGCAAGAGGAAAACCCTAAATTAAGCCCTCAAAGATGGAGAGAATCTATTTACAAAGCAAGTCCTGCAGGCTTTAGTTATCTTGATTATTGTCCCGGTATATGGTCAAGTGCTGCAAAGAAAGACCTAGTTAAGCTGAAGCTGGCCCAGAACAGAGCGGCACGTCTTGCTCTTCATTATAATCATAGGGCTAATATTAATTTTACATTTAACATTTAAGTCATTTAGCAGACGCTCTTATCCAGAGCGACTTACAAATTGGAAAGTTCATACATATTCATCCTATGCATGTCAGTCTCTCTTGGCTAAGAGTTGAGTAAAGACTTGAGGAAAGACAGTTTGGAAATTCCAAATTGTTTGCATAGTCATCTTACAAACAGCACTGACACACACACCTTCCCCACCAGACGTCTTTTCACAGTCCCCAGGTCCAGAACAAATTKAAAAATACAGTTGAAGTCGGAAGTTTACATACACTTAGGTTGGAGTCATTAAAACTCGTTTTTCAACCACTCCACAAATTTCTTGTTAACAAGCTATTGTTTTGGCAAGTCGGTTAGGACATCTACTTTGTGCATGACACAAGTAATTTTTCCAACAATTGTTTACAGACAGATTATTTCCCTTACAATTCACTGTATCACAATTCCAGTGGGTCAGATGTTTACATACACTAAGTTGACTGTGCCTTTAAACAGCTCAGAATATTCCAGAAAATTATGTCATGGCTTTAGAAGTTTCTTATATGCTAATTGACATAATTTGAGTCAATTGGAGGTGTACCTGTGGAAGTATTTCAAGGCCTACCTTCAAACTCAGTGCCTCTTGCTTGACAATATGGGAAAATCAAAAGAAATCAGCCAAGACCTCAGAAAGAAATGGTAGACCTCCACATGTCTGGTTCATCCTTGGGAGCAATTTCCAAATGCCTGAAGGTACCATATTCATCTGTACAAAAAAATAGTACGTAAGTATAAACACCATGGGACCGCGCAGCCGTCATACCGCTTAGGAAGAAGACGCGTTCTGTCTCCTAGAGATGAACGTACTTTGGTGCGAAAAGTGCAAATCAATCCCAGAACAACAGCAAAGGACCTTCTGAAGGTGCTGGAGGAAACGGGTACAAAAGTATCTATATCCACAGTAAAAGGAGTCCTATATAAACATAACCTGAAAGGCCGCTCAGCAAGGAAGAAGCCATTGCTCCAAAACCGCCATAAAAAAGCCAGACTACGGTTTGCAACTGCACATGGGGACAAAGATCATACTTTTTGGAGAAATGGCCTCTGGTCTGATGAAACAAAAATAGAACTGTTTGGCCATAATGACCATCGTTATGTTTGGAGGAAAAAGGTGGAGGCTTGCAAGCTGAAGAACACCATCCCAACTGTGAAGCACGGGGGATGGCAGCATCATGTTGTGGGGGTGCTTTGCTGCAGGAGGGACTGGTGCACTTCACAAAATAAATGGAATCATGAGGAAAGAAAATTTTGTGGATATATTGAAGCAACATCTCAAGACATCAGTCAGGAAGTTAAAGCGTTATCGCAAATGGGTCTTCCAAATGGACAATGACCCCAAGCATACTTCCAAAGTTGTGGCAAAATGGCTTACGGACAACAAAGTCAAGGTATTGGAGTGGCCATCACAATTCCCTGACCTCAATCCTATAGAAAATGTATGGGCAGAACTGAAAAAGTGTGTGTGAGCAAGGAGGCCTACAAACCTGACTCAGTTACACCAGCTCTGTCAGGAGGAATGGGCCAAAATTCACCCAACTTATTGTGGGAAGCTTGTGGAAGGCTACCCGAAACGTTTGACCCAAGTCAAACAATTTAAAGGTAATGCTACCAAATACTAATTGAGTGTATGTAAACTTCTGACGCATTGGGAATGTGATGAAAGAAATAAAAGCTGAAATAAGTCATTCTCTCTACTATTATTCTGACATTTGACATTCTTAAAATAAAGTGGTGATCCTAACTGACCTAAGACAGGGAATTCTTACAAGGGTTAAATGTCAGGAAGTGTGAAAAACTGTGTTTAAATGTATTTGGCTAAGGTGTATGTAAACTTCCAACTTCAACTGTACATACACTATTATACAGCGCCATGAGTGCATGGAACTCCCTTCCATCTAATATAGTGCAAGTGAACAGCAAACATCGTTTAAAAAAACAAATAAAGCAACTCCTCACGGCACAACACCTCTCCCCCATGTGACCTAATTGTTGTGTGTATGTACTGTCATGTACAGGGCATTCAGAAATATTCAGACCTCTTTACTTTTTCCATCATTTTGTGACGTTAATGCCTTATTCTAAAATGTATAAAAAAAAAAAAAATGAAATAACATTTACATGAGTATTCAGACCCTTTACTCAGTACTTTGTTGAAGCTCCTTGGGCAGTGATTACAGCCTCGAGTCTTCTTGAGTATGACACTACAAGCTTGGCACACCTATATTTGGGGAGTTTCTCCCTTTCTTCTCTGCAGATCCTCTCAAGCTCTGTTTGGTTTGATTGGGAGCGTCTCTGCACAGCTATTTTCAGTTCTGTTCAGGTTCAAGTCTAGGCTCTGGCTGAGCCACTCAAGGACACTCAGAGACTTGTCCCGAAGCCACTCATGCGGTGTCTTGGCTGTGTGCTTAGGGTCGTTGTCCTGTTGGAAGGTGAACCTTCGATCCAGTCTGAGGTCCTTAGCGCTCTGGAGCAGGTTTACATCAAGGATCTCTGTACTTTGCTCTGTTTATCTTGTCCTCAATCCTGACTCGTCTCCCAGTCCCTGCCGCTGAAAAACATCCACACAGCATAATGCTGCCACCACCATGCTTCACCGTAGTCATAGTGCCAGGTTTCCTCCAGATGTGATGCTTGGCATTCAGGCCAAAGAGTTCAAGCTTGGTTTCATCAGACCAGACAATTTTGTGTCTCATGGTCAGAGTCCTTTAGGTGCCTTTTGGAAAACTCCAAGCGGGCTGTCGTGTGCCTTTTACTGAGGAGTGGCTTCCGTCTGGCCACTCTACTTTTATCCATTTCAGAATAAGGTTGTAACGTAACAAAATGTGGAAAACGTCAAGGGGTCTGAATACTTTCCGAATGCACTGTATGTGTAACTGATAGATGCACACACTACATGTTCATGTTTTTAAATGTATGTAAATTCTAAAGTCTTTTGTCTGTAATGTCTTTTTAGTTATGTGTCGGACCCCAGTAAGACTAGTTGTTGCTATTGGCGTCGGATGATTGCGATCCTAATAAATCAAATACAAAATGTTTCAAGTGGCTTACGATATGAGATCTTTCTCTTATCCACCCCTCCAAGGTAAATGACAGCTCTATACAGACAGCATGTACAACCTCACATCTTTACATTATTTAAGGCCTCAGGATGGCCAATTATGTTACAGATAATGCCATGTAAAGATGTAGAATCAAGAGACTAAAGAAATAACTCAAATCCAAACCTCAACAGAATGCCTGCAATGAACCCTTGCTACATTTAGTTAGCTACCTGCTCCAACTGTTTCTGCACCACACTCTGCTGCTCTGTCACATGCTTCAGCTGCTCGACGTCCTCCTTAGGGAACTCACGGCCAGCCTTCTTGGCCGTCCGCTGTTTGGCTGACAGGGCCTTCTTGGATTTCCTGTGGGCCCCAATCTGGTCTTCCAGAAACTTCTGCTGCATCTGCAGGAGCTGTTGGGTCTCCTTGAGCCACTCCTCGTACTGCTTCCTCTTGCCATCGTCTGAGAGACGGGAGACAAAACTGTATACATAAATCCAAAAGACATACAAGTGAAATCGAATAGACCATGGATTGGATATGGTCGTCAACAAATGAAATACTGAAGAGACCAAATGGGTCTGTGATTAATAATTTGGTTAAAATGAAGGAGGATGTCATAATCAAATGCAAATAGAAAAACTTTGGGTTGTCCACTCACTGACAAATCCAGGTCCAAAATTTGGGGGGTTCGGTCTCGCCATCTGTGGAGCCAACTTCCCGTCCTGCGAAGACAATTGACAAACGATAATGTGGCCTTTTTTTCTAGCATAATATATGAAACATACGGCAGGCAGACTGATAGACAAATAGTGGTTGATTCACGATGCTTACCTGTCCAAACACATGTGGAGGCAGAGTGGCAGCAGCATCTGGTCCATGGGCTCCTGGCGTATGCTGAATTCTGAGAGGATCATTGCTTTAGGGAACATGAAATAATTTTTTGCCCTTTCAATTAAATAACATTACCTAGCACAAGAACTCAAAGCTAGCATTGGGGAAGCTTTTGCCTTACCTGTTAATGACTATTGAGGGCATTCCCATGCTGTTCTGAGCCATGACTTTATTGATTCCCTTCAGGGCTACCATCTTAGCCTTCATGATCGGGTCTGTGACGGCATCAAAATCTGCTAAATAAGAAAACAAAACAAAAAAGTATCAGTAATTTTTTGACAAGTCCCCCTTAATCGTAGTTGATTTCCTTTCCGTGTTTTTTATTTGCCATTTTTTATGATTCTACAGATAACGAACAGGTAGAGGGCAGAACACACACGGATACCCTACCAAAATCAAACCCACCCCAACCCCCCTATGCTCCCTACTAAATTAAAACCCACCCCAACCCCTCCATGCTCTAACAGAACCCCGCCCCAAAACCAGACATGATATACAATGAGTAATATAATCAAATAGTAAAAGAATACAAAGATATTATAAAAAAATATATTTTTATAATAATAATAATAATTTAAAAAGAGTAATAATAATGATACAAATTCAAATTTGGGTTGGTTTATGGAGTTGTGAAATTAGTTGGGTCCATGTCTTCTACAAAGGATAGGAAAGGTTGCCAGATATTATAAAATGGAATTGCAGATCCCCTAACGGAGTAGCGTATTTTCTTTAGCTTGAGATGTTGCATAACTTCCTTTATTCAATGGTTAAAAGTAGGAGGAAACCAATCCTTCCACTTAAACAGTAGAAGACGTCTAGCTAGAAGATTAGTACATGCCAGCATGTTGCCCATAGAACTGTTTCAATTGGTCTCCTGTGGTGCCACTCCGAATAATGCAATAAAAGGCATTATTTGACCTCCTTTTAAAAGGAGAAGTAATTTTTTACAACCAAATTTCAATTTCTGATGTAAATGGCATGTTATAGAAGTCTCCAGACACCTTTTTTGTGATTTCACTTGTTTTTGAGAAACTTACCCCAAACAGGACATCTCGTTGTGTAGTCTGGGGGAAATGGAACGTTATGGATAAAGTTCGGAATGACACAATTTCATGTGTACAACATCTAAAGACCTGCATCAATATACTGAGAGCTTTGTAAGTATTTGGGTGTTCTTGAAGCAATTGTTAATGTTTTTCAGGGCCCCCATAATATTCAACAAGGAAGTGATTTGCTGTTTGGGGTAAGTTTCTCAAAAACAAGTGAAATCACAAAAAAGGTGTCTGGAGACTTCTATAACATGCCATTTACATCAGAAATAGAGATTTAGTTGTAAAAAATAACTTCTCCTTTAAGGTTTGACCTCTTTCTAAGCCATTTTAAAAGAATCCACCCGTCACGAGTGCCACATCTAAATTATGGATGGAACGCTGGTGAAGTAAGACTCCCAAAAGTGTCTCTTAGTCAAGAAAAATTATGTCCAACATTCTGTTCCTCAAATTACATGTGGGGAACGTTCTTTTTTTTGCTTCAAAATATAAAAAAAGCATTTGTCTCAAACGAAAATGGCTTCATATTCCACATATCTACCAAAAAGGATGATTATGCAAAATGACTGCAAAACCCCCAGAGGACTGTTCTGACTACACTCTGGAAATAACTACATGTAGAGGGGTAATGTGTGTGACTTAATTAAACGGATCACCAAAACAGCAGTCGCATGTCTATCTGAAGCTCATTGTCCTTACCTATGTTGGGGAAGAAGGAGTCGCTGGAGCGCTGTCGGATCATGGCCTGCATCTGCCTCTGCTGCTGCTGCTCTTGCCTCTCCTGGTCGAGCAGGTCCTGCAGTAGGAGGGGCTGCTCGTCCAGCAGCAGAGGCCTGTTTTGTGGGCCGGCCTGCCCCAGCGATGAGCCTTGCTGGCCCTGGGGGTTCAGGCCATGGTCAGTGGGCTGCTGACTGGCTCCCACCATGGCTAGGTTTAGCTCCATCTGCTGGTTTGCTGAGGCCCCGAAGCTGTGGTTCCCCCCTAGGATGTGGTTTGGGTTTCCCATTGAAAGCCTGCTCTGAACCAACGCAGGGTTCACCCGATGTCCCATAGCCACGCTGGGATTGAGCCTGTTGTTGTCTTGGGTATGTTGCATGCCTGTGTTTGGGTGTAGCCCAGTGGCCTGGTTCGGCTGGGCAGCTATGTTCCCTTGAGAGCCGGTTGGGCCTAACCCAGTGTTTTCCAGTTTCTCTTTGACCAGAAGGTTGGAGAGGACCGGAGCCGAGACAGTCTGTCCACGCTGCTCATACAGCCCTGCACCCTCTTGGTTAGTCATGGTTCTGTTGTCATTCATCTGGCCACTGCAGAGTGGCTGGTCCTGGTTTTGCATGTGTCCATCTTTGACCTCCGTTTTGATTGTTTCCTCTATTTTGACTATGTCCAAGGTCTCTTTCGATTTGTTGGCCTCCCGTCTGATTTGGCCGTGCACGGATTTCCCTACGGACTGGGACGAGGTGGCTGCGCAGTCTCCGCTGGCGTTCCTCTTCTCCGACAGGGCTTTCTGGAGGTCCGAGGTCTCTCCCTGTTGGTGTTCCTCCATGGGGTCACCCAGGTCGAGATCTTCACTGAACATGTCTTTCTTGTCGTCCAGGTTGAGCTCAGGATCCGTGTAGGCGATGAGGTCAAACTTCCCAGACATGAGGAAGTCATCGAGGTGCAGGTCATTGGGTCCCAGGTCCAGGTCTTTGCCATCATCTGGGTCGAGGTTCAGGTTCAGGTCGACCAGGTCTTTGACCTCCACGTCTTCGAGGTCCTTCACTGCAGAGTCGTCAGCGTCCAGGTTTTCGTCGATTCCGTCTCCACTGGGTATTTGAGTCTCCTCCGTTTGACCGGTGCTAGACCCAGGCAAGAGCATACCAGATGGCTCTGCATTGAGTGACTCACTAGTGACAGGGTGGCTGAGGGACCTATTCAGTGGAGGATGTTGTTGTTGTTCAGTGGTCACCCGCACTTCAGTCTGCTGCTGGTGCAGGTTCTCCATACTTGCCAACATCTGCATTTGGCCAACCGATCCCTGGGAAGGTCTGCCCATCATGGGAGCCATCATTCTGGGTCCCTGGTTCCTGGCGAAGCCAATCTCCTGGCCTCCCATGAAGCACTGGGGTGGTCTCTGGGTTTGGTTGGAGGGGTCCATGACGTCGGGGGGTCCATGACCAAAGGGGATCTTCATCCTGTTCTCAGGGGCCCTGTGGCGGAGCTCGATGAACGGCTGACCCATGATATTGTGCTGCTGGACGGTAAGGCCCTGTGGAGGGAAGTCCTGGGGGAGTCCCATCAGGGGGTTGCCCCCCCTGGAAAAGTCCACCGAGAGGGACCTTCTCATCTGTGGAGGAATGTTATCGACCATGGGCCCGCCGGGCATCTGCTGAGGGGGCCTGAGGAAATGTTGCTCCTGGCCGGAGGGAAATCCAAACCTGAGAGAAGAAAATATGAAAAACACACTGTCAAATGCTAATCCATGAACAAGGCAGAACACAATGTCACAGATTGCTGATTGCTCCCTACACACAAATAAGGAAGATTACACAGTGAGTAGAACTTCAAAAATTCCACTTCATTCCACAATGCATGTTTAACATAATTTCATTAATTGAATAATTTAAAGAGGAGCAACACAATCTTTAAGACAATTATAATGGATTGGATTTGATTGGATATATAGAGCGTCTTCCTACCAACTGAGGTACTCAAAGCGCTTTACATAGTAGGGGGAAACTCACCTCATCCACCACAAATGTGTTGCATTATGAAAATATACAGCTGCATTTAAATGTGGTAAGGGCAAGAGTTTATGTATACCTATGCTGTCAATCTTGACTAACCTCATTCCTTGGGGCCTCAAGCCCATGTTGCCCATGTCCCTGGGGAAGTGGGGTATGGCAAACTGGCCCTCGTTGGGGAAGGGTCCTCGCTGGTCCCCTAGGAAGGTACCAGGGAACCTTTGACCCCCGGGAACTTGGGGGCCGCCCCTCATGGGTCCTGGGTAAGGGGGTGGTGGTCTGCCAAACATGTGGTTCTGCGGGGTGGGATCTTCTTGTGACCAGTGACGGGGTGTCACCACACCAGTAGCTCCACCAGCTTCCTGTAGTAGTCCCTTCTCTTGTCGGATGGCCGTCTTCTGTTGCTGCTGCCTCAGGATTAGCTGGCGCAGTCTCTGGCGCTGCCCGGGGGGGTGGGGGGGGGGAGCAAGGTACACATTAGCAAGTAACAAATAAATCCTGCATCATGCAGCTCTTAATTAATTAGTATTTTAGGGGTCCTTAGAGAGAAGCAACAATTATTTCATGTTGCACTGACGTGCACTGTCATATTGGCTTGGGAATGACTAATCACCTGCTAATAACTGTGCAAACAGAAGAAGGCTTTATGACAATTCAAGTGTTATCCATGTGACAGTGTGATTGCATCTCTACTAAATGCAAATACCTGTCTGAGCTTCTCCTCAGTGTCTCCCAGGTGTGGCTGCATGCTGTTCTGAGCAGCAACAGTGTTGCTGCTCAACTGGGGGATATCATGGGCTGGCCTTTCTGAAGCTTGAGCACAAGGTGTCATTGGACCCTGTTCAAAGGGGTCGTGAATCGGCGTTTGGCCACCGTGATGATTCGACTGCGGCAGAGAGAAACTTTCGTCCGACATTTCCGGGTGCTTAGATATCTGAGGGCCTGGGGCACTTGGATGGGCAAATGTGTCCTGCATCCTGCCTGGAGACTGGTGGGAGAAGGGGTCAGCTGGGAGTTGGGACATGGGTATCGGTCTGGAGCCTAGTCGTTTGAAGGCGTCAGGACCAGCTCCTGGCCGGGGCATCCCTGAAGCTTGGGCATAAGGGTCGGTGAGGAGTGGTCTTGGGGTTCCAGGGGGCTGTGCGTATAGAATGGCATTGGAAGGCCGATGGGTACCGGGTTGTTGGGCATAGGGGTCCATGTTCCTTTGACTAGCAGGGGATTTGGGGAATCTATCCCCTGGGGCTGGTCTGGGGGTACCTGGCATGGAGGCATAAGGATCAATGGAGTGAGATGGAGACTGTCTGCGATTGGCTGGGTGCTGCTGGGGAAACTGGTCTAGATGAAGGCTAGGTGGCGTCTGCAGGTATGAAGGATCTGAGTGAGGTCTGGGGGTGCCTGGCGGTTGGGCGTAAGGGTCAGGCATCTGCTGGGAATAATCTGGTCTCGGGGTGGATGGTGCTTGGGCGTATGAGTTTCTGTGAGGGGGTCTCATCATTGGCATGGGTTGAGAGAAATGGCCCTCCTGGGTTTGGCGCATCATCTTGGGCTCGTTGGGGAACCCTTCCCCCATGGGCGGACGGATGGTGAGGGGCTGCTGGGCATAGGGGTCGGCCTGTGATCCCTGGGGAAAGTCATTAGATGGCCCTCGTCTAAGTCCCCCAGGCATAGGGCCACCGTAGGGCTCTTGCTGGGACTGCTGGGGAGGCATGGGGGCTTTGAACACCGGGACGGAGCCTGACTCGTTGCTGCCAGGGATGGGAGTGAGCAAGGGCCTGGAGTAGGGGTCCGAGAGGATCATGCGGTTGTGAGACATGCGCTGGTAGACCTCYGCTCGGTGMCCSCCRATCCTGGKAAAAGRCTCTCCTCCAGAYGGAGGGCTCATCATGTMSRMSKRSWSCTGCTMMTGRTGCTGCTSKWCYASRKSTSKWGYYSSSKCCKRSSRGGSMSSRKRSYMMTMWWRAYKKYYGMSYMSMGGSSGSSMGGMYMRMMSRYMCWTKMRAMKAMYGMSYMCAMRARRWSKKGWSMMSGYSKKYAKYYACMKSTSRMCSMGGGKKMGSSWKSSRCRCCRTRCCRMRWRCTSRYWCWSKGASWMKMYSTMSMGCSMGGMSGWMSRGSKWRCKCCASSSSSKGGMSMRGGMSTSSSSYRYKRRWRSYRMTWGGSGTKRSYYMSRSAGGYRGYSSYSGYSCSMGAGSKMGAYSWSGYYMKSYYYYWKWYRYWWMYRMGMYYCTSGGYSMYMGYMSKRMGRRSCMGSTYKGYGMWCMKSMMSMRSMGMGTSSMCGWCSWCGYYGYRYGYYGRMGMYGRRMGYGMKWSASGWKKWCSTSWMKRRSMGASSRYGYSGTGYSRGMGWSRMGGYGTRMWGSMKWYSCYWKSRRAMKCWRWYWRGSRWMRYGKMGSYYTGYGMWRSKYMWRRRWSKKRRWRRMCRYMMSRMYGGRMMKYMYGMSKRSMGGRTKRSYRTARRASMWMTWGMYMRTSRARKTSKKRSWSRSRMAKWSKMKWYRWGRTGCTGSWGTTGTTGRTGRTSWTMTTMWWSRTGCTSSAGCTMRTSAMTWMRWWCSWMCTRCYSCTMRTGKMTGSRRTRWWMRRTCYRRTGCTGCRWMSMKWWRWYMKWKAMRWGSMGKSYMGYYYKKKWMKAYWGKAMGYYYSMWMWMWSAKWMRYMTMAATTWYYKKTTTTWMGAWGKSWMGYWMRTYWYAWTMRWRMKTMWCKRMSWSRRAKYAKWYKMTTKWTWCRRTRWCWKWKWYKWWYGMTKWWGCMTMTMRWAWYRSAMMSYYMKMYGKYRYWMMTGWMYYMSRATGRAAMAMGGWKKWYWYWYAYYGRMTKTGMAYMKWMWTYSTGWMMWWWRAYYGCMWKMGYKYGKTMTMACRYMMTWWRRWKYSMWRRKWSSKRASAWRTRKKCWMTWKARRWWGCTTTTCTRKCWKCWKSTKKARTTTYCWMTWTMSMTTRRRMYCASKRMYWAAKRWMWYCWMTYRRMMMRCTRGGSAYWCMWARKKSAGAKKWMTMRRRKSCRRRMGSAYRRWTASRWGKSWYMTTMMWKRYRCRKKWYKYGKRYTKMTTYRRTGMTMYMWWTYTSSKWWWYSMWRMTRMMWKRTTMTRSWMRTMKMMSRTWWGCMMTRRSSYKKRRTMWRRTYKRMCTRCRTWWMSYYTSCKKARWWKMYATTWYWKMKRRSRWTMWSAARGCKAAWTYWYWWWTWMWAYAKTGWKTSASWKKYCCAWYRYRATWMWTWAAYWWWYARWRAKWKAARRAMGRWRKWWMKRKKKSRWAYWTAWYWWAWMRTSWWTCWRYCCKCCWMGRTWRMWRWRYRWKWWRCRCWSKKKRMRGSTKCTWRMKWRYWTWRSSRMGWSWWMRYMMYRMTRYWWWAWTARYMMMYRYTAWWYWYYRGRKKWRWYKTKRKTMWKKKCAMYYWWWKMRYWKKYSRYYMKWRWKAKKRCKYSMTWTKRCAWRWTGCWGSKARYAAARKWKWKWRWTKCRAWTTMMCTWKKWYYYSARSRYRSKAYMRWSCCKKRAAWCWWYKATKRWWMWTCRWWRRRTKAKMSKATMRAWYCAAWWYKCARWRAWWRKWYKYWKKWWWKSSSWAKKCWKAMKSWCAARWWKWKCWAYAAAKYTMGTWYKYWWWKKKWYRMWWASKSWYKKSKKWRSRRWKKWACWCCRKSAACAGTAGTTGAGAAACCCTGCTTTACAGTGTACCCATGCTTCATATCCCCCCCCCCCATTCCCAGTACATGTTAACCCTCCAAAGGAACTCTTACCTGTCTGAACTTCCACTCCTGCTCGTGTTCAGACTCCTTGGGCTTGAGAGAGTCTTTGAAGAGCAGCTCAGTGTCCAAGGGGACACTATTGGGGTCAAAGGTGTCAGTCAACAGCGGCTGCTGCTGCTGAGGATGCTGGTGTCTCTTCAGCGTATCATTTGACATCTGAACTTTGTTTATGCGCAGGGCCGCCCGGTTATCCCGTGCTTTTTGCTGGAAAAGAGGGGATTGGAAGTGATAGTCCATTTTGTAATTGATGGTGCAGGAAAGATACATTTCCTGAGACGCTAATTTCTTAAAACCCTACTGGAACAAATAAAGGCGCCACCATTTTTCTTAATGTCTTGGGGAAAATCACAAGGCGAAGAAACCTCCTACAATCACCTAATCTCATCAAGTAATTTGGACATGCAGAGCGTTGTTGAATATAATTTCATCATAGAGACTGTCCTGAAAAATCCTCAAAGAACTGTGTGTTAAATTGGAAAACATACTAGACACAACATTCAAACAGTACAAAGACACGAGAAGGGACAAAGCGCGGGAGCCTTTGGGTTTAAAATATCAACAGAAAACAGATGAAAAGAACAAGACAAACACAAATATCTGTCTTCTCCCTAATGGACTCTACAATTTACTTCAGGAAGTTTGTTTAGACTTTAACATTTCATCAGTAACTGGCTGATCCCTTTGATTCATCACTCCAAAAGGTATAGGGCACTATTCAATCAAAAGCCGCAACCAGGTTTGTGGAATAAGTCAACAACAATGTTCTTCTGGTGAAGCAGAAAAAATACATTTTTTATTGAATAGGGTTCTAAGTTTTCATTGGAGGTTTTAAGTGTTTTGTAAAAGATTAGCCTTTTTTTATGCATGGACTTTTTCTGTTGTTTATACAAACTCTTATCTTTTGTCAATCAGCAAAACCTGCTGATCAAAATAAGTGTAGTGCATCACAGTTCAGCGTGGATGTAAACAACTTCCAAACCCAGAATGTGTTCTCAATCCACTTACTTGATAAAAAAAATGTACTTACCACATATGGGGCCCTGTCCTGGGAACTGGCTTTCCTCCATAACTTTGCGATTTGTTTCACTCTCATAGCCCAGTCTGAGAAAGAAAAAAAGATTAGCCGCTACAACACACATGCAATATGGCCAAGAACTATACCTTTCCCAGTCCCCTTTTTATGAGTGTGACACAGAACTTCAGAGCTCATCATTTTTTTCATTTGAAAAAATGTAGTAGGTAATTCACACTTTTGAATTTGACGGAACCAAAAATCATCTCATTTTCATTTGAGAAACTTTGTCTATGAAGTACCAACCTGGGAACTCCTCTAGGAGGTTGGGGAAGTTGACGTTGGTGTAGAGGACTGGGGCCACGGTGGCCATCTCGCCCAGAGTCTCCTCCTTCTCCCACTTGAGCGTGCTCCTCTGGGCGTTGGACATGGTGTCTGTCTCTCCCTCTGGAGGGGGAACAGGGCCAGGGACGGGGACAGAGCTGGGGGCGCTCCACGAACCAACCACATCACCCCCCATCTGGCTAAACTTCTTGTCCCTGGAAGGATATCTCAGGTTACATATTCTATTGCAACATTACCAATATATTGATTTTTATAAACTGGGTGGTTAGAGCCCGGAATGCTGATTGGCTGACAGCCATGGTATATCAGACCGTATACCACGGGTATGACAAAACATTTATTTTTACTGCTCTATTTACATTGACAACCAGTTTATAATAGCAATAAGGCACCTCGGGAGTTTGTGGTATAAGGCGATGCATCGTGCCTAATAAGAACAGCCCTTAGCCGTGGTATATTGGCCATATATCACACCCCCTCGTGCCTTATTGCTTAAGTATGTCACATAACTTACAATGCGGTTCACTTTGAAGCAAATGATGATTTAAAAAGGGCTATAGTATAAAAATGACATTACATTTATTCATTGAGATATGAAAGCTAACAAGCGAGCAGACCCCAGGAAAAATTTGGTTAAAGTGAACTGTATACATTGGAGTCAAAACAATGAAGGATAACATAGTAAAAATAATCACTAGGCAAGTTAATAACCCAAAATGCAATTGATTGTCTTTGAGCAGATGAAAGCAATGCTCTAGTAATGGATAGACAGCTCCCTGCTGTACCTGCTCTTACCTAATCTTGTCTGGGAAAGGCATTCTGTGAATGGGCGAGAAGTTTCCCAGGCCACATTGGCCTGTGCTGCCGGGCATCATGGGAGTTGGAGGAAAGTGGGGGTTGGGCCCCATCATGCCGTTTATCATTGGCATGCGGGGAAACATCCCATGGTCGCCTGCAACAGAGAGCATAGAGACGATGTGGGAGAAGTAGTTACAGAAATACATCCACATGTCCTGTTGATTATGTGAACATGATATTCATATAAATCAAAGTTCATTCAATAAATGCTCATTTCCATTCATTCATATAGATTGATTTCCACAGTCAATAGTTGATTATAAACTCAGCAAAAAAAGATGCGTCCCTTTTTCAGGACCCTGTCTTTCAAAGATAATTCGTAAAAATCCACAGATCTTCATTGTAAAGGGTTTTAAACTTTGTTTCCCATGCTTGTTCAATGAACCATAAACAATTAATGAACAACAACCTGTGGAACGGTCGTAAGACACTAACAGCTTACAGACGGTAGGCAATTAAGGTCACAGTTATGAAAACGTAGGACACTAAAGAGGCCTTTCTACTGACTCTGAAAGATGCCCAGGGTCCCTGCTCATCTGCGTGAACGTGCCTTAGGCATGCTGCAAGGAGGCATGAGGACTGCAGATGTAGCCAGGGCAATAAATTGCAATGTCCGAACTGTGAGACGCCTAAGACAGCTCTACAGGGAGACAGGACGGACAGCTGATCGTCCCTGCAGTGGCAGACCACGTGTAACAACACCTGCACAGGATCGGTACATCCGAACATCACACCTGCAGGACAGGTACAGGATGGCAACAACTGCCTGAGTTACACCAGGAACGCACAATCCCTCCATCAGTGCTCAGACTGTCCACAATAGGCTGAGAGAGGCTGGACTAAGGGCTTGCAGGCCTGTTGTAAGGCAGGTCCTCACCAGACATCACCGGCAACAACGTAGCCTATGGGCACAAACCCACCGTCGCTGGACCAGACAGGACGTAAGTGATGTGTATTTGATTTGGAGGGTCCGTCATGGTCTGGGGCGGTGTGTCACAGCATCATTGGACTGAGCTTGTTGTCATTGCAGGCATTCTCAACGCTGTGCATTACAGGGAAGACATCCTCCTCCCTCATGTGGTACCCTTCATGCAGGCTCATCCTGACATGACCCTCCAGCATGACAATGCTACCAGCCATACTGCTCGTTCTGTGTGTGATTTCCTGCAAGACAGGAATGTCAGTGTTCTGCCATGGCCAGTGAAGAGCCCGGATCTCAATCTCATTGAGCACGTCTGGGACCTGTTGGATCGGAGGATGAGGGCTAGGGCCATTCCCCCAGAAATGTCCAGGAACTTGCAGGTGCCTTTGGTGGAAGAGTGGGATAACATCTCACAGCAAGAACTGGCGAATCTGGTGCAGTCCATGAGGAGGAGATGCACTGCAGTACTTAATGCAGCTGGTGGCCACACCAGATACTGACTGTTACTTTTGATTTTGACCCCCACCCTTTTGTTCAGGGACACATTATTAAATTTCTGTTAGTCACATGTCCGTGGAACTTGTTCAGTTTATGTCTCAGTTGTTGAATCTTGTTATGTTCATACAAATATTTACACGTTACATTTGCTGAAAATAAACACAGTTGACAGTGAGAGGACGTTTCTTTTTTTGCTGTGTTCATTTAAATTCCCAGCAACCAAATGCAATTCTCCAAGAGGCTTGAGGTGGTGGTGGTACCTGGGTTTGGAATGGCCACGGCTCTAGGTACATTGGGCCCAGGGTGGGCCGGTTGGGGGTGAGGCAGCTGTGGAGGCTGGCTGGTGCTGGGACTCAGGACCGCTGTGAAGAGGTCCTCCACGTCTTTACCCTCCAGCTCTGTAGAGGGCGACAGCAATGAAATACATAGCGTTCATGCACATACTTCACACCACCATCAACAAGTGGTGATTGAACGTTTCAAACGGTTATCTTTGAATTCTATGGAACTGATCATCTCTGACATACAAATGAATGAACAACCTTTTGAAAACTCTAGGTTAGACTTATATAATCAAAACCACAAACCTGGGATTTTGTAGAGCTTACTGAGAATTGCACCTGAAAAAAAACCCAAAGAAATGCATATTACATTGTGCAATGTTATACACTTTATCCTCTGTGCTAGTTTGATTGAACCAAGCAAGCCAGTTAACAAATCCTGGGGATCAAACATAGAATTTCATCAGATGGGGTGTAGTTCAATTGCAGGTCTGAGGAATGCACAACAACCTCAACTAAAACCAGCATGGCTTTGGTTATGCGTCAATGTGTAAGGCCAGACATTGGTTTTGACAGAGCCAGGAAGCCGCTAAGCAGTTATAACACACAGGGAACAAGTCAGGCGGGTACATTTCTGCCAAGGGAATAAGGTTGACCTCCCTATTTGTCAACACTGATACTTTGCGGGAACTTCAGTTAAACTGAGCAAACATTATTTACTTAGTGTTCCTTGATTTTGCAATGTGGGATGTGATTTGACCACCAATACCTTCTATACACAGCAGTTGTTCCATGTGGTGGATACTGTAAAGACCACAATCATCAACAGAGACACGCAACTCTAGGAAGAAAGACATTTCTCATGATTGACTTTTAGGGCCAGTTTCCCAGACACAGATTAAGCCTAGTCCAGCTTTATAGACGTGTCTTGGAAACCGACCCTGAATCTATGTACTGATGTCGAGCTGGGAGGACTGGAGATGTAAACCTCTGCTCTTCACCAATGACACCGAGTGTGCACAGAGAGGAAGAGGCGAAGCCAGAGGTTTCACTCTCCACAAAATCTGTCCAAAATAAGCCCAATACGTTTCAATGGGTTATTTTGAACCTAAGCTTGTCGCCTGCCTTCGGGACAACCACTCCCATTGTTAGCAATGGTATATCATGAGAATATAGTCATTATATACAGATCTCTGGTAGATAGACAGAATTCAACAAGGCCGCCTTACCATCTGCGACCATCTTGTCCAGTTCTGGACTCAGGATGACGTCCAGAGGCTCCTCCTGTAGAGCCCTGGACCCCTGGCCTGCCGAGCCCTGACAGGGCCCAGTGGGATCATCAGGTATGGGGTCCATGTCCAGACCAGCTAGCGGATGGCAGAAGAGGATGGTGAGGGGAGGGTGGTCACACACACACGCGGGCACACCCACCCACAGTCCACTTTTATGTAACAAAAATAAATCGACACTAGCCCCCTCACGAGCCATTTCGGAGAGGAGGAAGAAAAAGAGAGAAGAGACGAGAGGAGAGATGAGAAAGTGAGAGAAGAGTGAGAGAAGAGAGTAGAGAGTAGAGTGAGAGGAGCGAGAGAGGAGAGTAGAGAGGAGAGTAGAGAAGAGAGGAGAGTGAGAGGAGCGAGAGAGAGTAGAGAAGAGAGGAGAGTGAGAGAGGAGAGTGAGAGGAGCGAGAGAGAAGAAAGTAGAGAGAAGAGAGGAGAGAGAGAAGAAAGTAGAGAGAAAAGAGGAGAGTGAGAGGAGCGAGAGAGAAGACAGAGCTGATCCTTCATGTCATGGTGGTAAAATACACTGTCCATGATCTCACATTATATACCCCCCAACGCTTGTTTTTTTCCTTCATTGTCGTCCCGTAATAACATTTTCTAAGTATAACGACAAACTCATTTGTGTTGCCTGCTCGACTGAGTGTGGAAAGAGGTGTGGGAGGGGCGCGGAGCAGCCGTCCCTTAAAAGATAGCCACACTGCTTCCATAATCAGTTCCCATACTGCCCACATTAGAATAGACGAGGGCTTAATCAATGAAAAAAGTTCTGGGAGACTGCAATGATTAATCATCATAACCTCAGTCGTCAACATCAGAGAGGGGTCCGAGGTCAACGCACATTTTACTGTGGTGCACTCTCGACTAGTTTGCTTCTTTTTTATTTATTTTTGTCGGGAAAAGATACTTCGCTTGTGACCTTGAATTAACTTGATATATGGGAAGAGACACAGTACATGGAGACTACAGCTACTGCATATGGTGCTGAAGGTAAGGAATAAAGGCTAAAGGTAAAACATTGTTTTATCTGTTTTGGGGCCTTCAGGCGTTCTCAAATAATCTGTCTGAGAAATACAAGGGTGAAAAACAAAGAAGAAATCACTGTACAACACTGCGAAACAGGATAGATGAAATACATTGTGAAACAATGTCAACTCGAGACCACATAGAAAAAAGAAAATCTAATTTCCCAAGCTGGCAAGGTTTTCTTTGCTACTCAGGTAAGTGTTCCATGGAATGACTGAACTGTGTGAAACGTGGAGTCATTTATAGTTCAAGCTTTGTTACATTCTATGACTAGAGGAAGTTGAGACTTTGAAACCCATACTCAACAAACTCAGCTGGGGTYAGGAGACAGAGCACTAAAACACATCAAATGAAAACAAACGTTTATAGCAGTGTGTGTGGTCAGCTTTTTGCTAAAACTCAAGTAAATAACCAAGGTTTTTCATGAAGAAACCAACTGACGTACATTAAAGTGATGGCATTTGTATTAAACAACATTACTTAAAAGAGCAACTCATCACTTTCACCTCCAGCCTTTTTTTTCACAGAATATCACTCAACAGTCCATAGATTGGTCAATAGACATGCAGATTGGTGAGTGGTTGGAAAATCACAGTAGTTAGTCAAAAAGACTGTACAGTGCTACAGCGTGAGAAAATGGGGAGCGCAGAGAAGGAAGGACATGAAAAAATGCAGAGAGCGTAGAAAGTGTTAGAGGGGATGGGGTCCCAAAGCATCCCAAAAGTGGGAGAAGGGGAGGGGTGGCAGGTCTACTCCTAAGAGGCCAGACGGGCCCGAGGACGTCTCTTACCAAACGGAGAGGAAGAGCAGTCGACTTGGAAAGGGCATAAATCAAGACCTACAGGAACCCAAAACCAGAGGATTATAAACTGGGGGGAGAAAAGCAGGTGTGATAAAATGCTATGCTAACACTTTACTTGAAGCAGCCCACTGTGATGCTACACCACTTTGGCAATAGTAGTGACATAAAATCAACCATCACGACACGAGTCCTAACACAGGCCTGGGTTCAAATAGTATCGGAACCCTTTCAAATACTTAAACTGAGCTTGTCTGGTACAATGTAACCAACAGTTTTTCTTTTTTTAACAAACGCTCAACACATTTGAAAGAAAACAAATATTATTTGAACCCAGTTCTGGTTGTTATTAACCATTGTCTATGAGGTGTGTTATGTCACTCCATTATGCAGGCATCAAGATGGGCATTTCAAGAAAACTGTTCAAAAGCAAACCAAAATCAATGGACACAGACAGGAGGTACTGCAAACCAAGAGTATTATTCAAAGTCCAAAACTATACAAGTGAAGGAAAATGCAAAATGATGAGTAAAGATGCAACATAGAAATGCCACAGGTGCTTGTTTATGGAGTTGACCTTGCTAGCGACAAGAATAGTGTGTGTGAGTGGGCAGAGAAGAAAGGAAGTGGCCAAAATGGCAGCCATTTTGGAGGAGGGCAGGATAGGGTCTACCTGAGTTGTGCCCCGACTTCACCAGATCATCCGACAGCATTCCCAGGAGATCTGCATCCGTGCTCAGGACTTCCGAAAGGTCCACTAAGGGATCCTCGGTATTGGCTGGAGATATAGATGATATACAGTTGAAGTCGAAAGTTTATATACATACACCTTAGCCAAATGCATTTAAACTCAGTTTTTCACAATTCCTGACATTTAATACTCGTAAAAATTCCCTGTCTTAGGTCAGTTAGGATCACCACTTTATTTTAAGAATGTGAAATGTCAGAATAATAGTAGAGAGAATTATTTATTTCAGCTTTTATATATTTCATCACATTCCCAGTGGGCCAGAAGTTTACATACACTCAATTAGTATTTGGTAGCWTTGCCTTTAAATTGTTTAACTTGGGTCAAATGTTTCAGGTAGCCTTCCACAAGCATTCCACAATAACTTAGGTGAATTTTGGCCCTTTCCTCCTGCCAGAGCTGGTGTAACTGAGTCAGATTTGTAGGCCTCCTTGCTCGCACACGCTTTTTCAGTTCTGCCCACAAATGTTCTATAGGATTGAGGTCAGGGCTATGTGATGGCCACTCCAATACCTTGACTATGTTGTCCTTAAGTCATTTTGACACAACTTTGGAAGTATGCTTGTGGTCATTATCCATTTGGAAGACCCATTTGTGACCAAGCTTTAACTGATGTCTTGAGATGTTGCTTCAATATATCCACATAATTTCCATCCTCATGATGCCATCTATTTTGTGAAGTGCCCCAGTCCCTCCTGCAGCAAAGCACCCCACAACATGATGCTGCCACCCCCGTGCTTCACGGTTGGGATGGTGTTCTTCGGCTTGCAAGCATCCCCCTTTTTCCTCCAAACATAACAATGGTCATTATGGCCAAACAGTTCTATTTTTGTTTCATCAGACCAGAGGACATTTCTCCAAAAAGTACGATCTTTGTCCCCATGTGCAGTTGCAAACCGTAGTCTGGCTTTTTAATGCAGTTTTGGAGCAGTGGCTTCTTACTTGCTGAGCGGCCTTTCAGGTTATATCGATATAGGACTCGTTTTACTATGGAAATAGATACTTTTGTACTCGTTTCTTCCAACATCTTCACAAGGACCTTTGCTGTTGTTCTGGGATTGATTTGCACTTTTCACACCGAAGTACGTTCATCTCTAGGAGACAGAACGCGTGTCCTTCCTGAGTGGTATGACGGTAAATTATTCTCTCTATTATTCTGACATTTCACATTCTTAAAATAAAGTGGTGATCCTAACTGACCTAAGACAGGGAATTTTTACGAGGATTAAATGTCAGGAATTGTGGAAAACTGAGTTTAAATGTATTTGGCTAAGGTGTATGTAAACTTCCGATTTCAACTGTATATACAGTGGGGAGAACAAGTATTTGTTACACTGCCGATTTTGCAGGTTTTCCTACTTACAAAGCATGTAGAGGTCTGTAATTTTTATCATAGGTACACTTCAACTGTGAGAGACGGAATCTAAAACAAAAATCCAGGAAATCACATTGTATGATTTTTAAGTACCTGAACCCAATTTAAGTACCTGAACCGGAATTCTTACTGGTTGGTAGGTGATCAAATACTTATGTCATGCAACAAAATGCAAATTCATTACTTTAATTACTCAGCCAAAATCCCTGCTGCAGTGTGTGCAAACCTGGTCAAGAACTACAGGAAACGTATGATCTCTGTAATTGCAAACAAAGGTTTCTGTACCAAATATTAAGTTCTGCTTTTCTGATGTATGAAATACTTATGTCATGCAATAAAATGCAAATGAATTACTTAAAAATCATTCAATGTGATTTTCTGGATTTTTGTTTTAGATTCCGTCTCTCACAGTTGAAGTGTACCTATGATAAAAATTACAGACCTCTACATGCTTTGTAAGTAGGAAAACCTGCAAAATCGGCAGTGTATCCAATACTTGTTRTCCCCACTGTATATGCGTATACGGTTTTCCGTAACATCTAAGAGAATTAACACTTTCCAAGGACCGTAGTCAAACTAAAAGCTGGTGAATTTCTTCAAAACAGGCAAACCTTTCAAGTTATTACTGTGCTTCCCTCTGCCACAAATGACAAGAGGGGGAATTTAGCAGAGTGGACGAGTGTGTTCTCCATGACCCTAGAGACAAACAGGCTGTAATGAAAGTGAATGTGTCTATTGAAAACAACATCGAAAACCAAACTCTGCAGTTAATCTCGCAGAAGGCAATCTGAAAAAAAAAAGAGAATCTAGAGCTTCTGTTTAGCTAGTGTTCTTGTCGCTATGTGTGTTCCTAGTATGTAACTTGCAGCGCTYTTCATAGCGTGTTGGAGTAGAGTTTAAATGATTGTGGATGTGGAGAAGAGAACCAAAGACAGACAGGGTGGAGGATGATGGGGGGATGAGAGAAAGTGACAGATAAAGAGAACGTTTTCATCTTTAATAAGGAGCAAGAGAGATGTGAACATACGCAGTCCTGCTTTGCTGTAGATGGGTGTGGTGGTGGAGGTAGCACTGAGCAGCGGGTCCGACAAGGGGTCCAGGAAGCTGGCGCTGGGGGGTTTGGTCTCTGCATGGGCCCCTGGGCTCTCCTCACAGAGCCCCGTGGTCACCAGGCCTGCCTGACTGCTCTGCTTGCACTTGTCCAGCAGCTCCTCACAGAGCCCCGTGGTCACCAGGCCTGCCTGCCTGCTCTGCTTGCTCTTGTCCAGCAGCCCCTTCCCGAAGAAGGCCTCCTGGTAACATACCACACAAACACACGGTCAATGAAATACAGAAAACAGAGAGAACACATACAGAAACACAACATAATTATCTTTCAACAACAAAAAAAAGAAACAATTGTCTCCGTGTCAGAAGGTGGGATCAAGTTATGAATTCTAGATTTGAATTGAAATGAAAATGAATAAGGATTTATTTCATTATTACTCAATTCAAACACAGTATTTGAAATTAAAATGTGTGCTGAACACTAATGAACCAAAGTCATATCGGGCTATGCTACTGCTAACCCACTGGTTTCCATTAGACTCAGGACTCCCCGCTAATTTTCTGAGTTGGAGTGGGAATAGCAGACTGAAGTCAGACACTAGGTGGCGGGGACTAAAACCTATAGTGGTTCCCTGGAGATCTAAGCTGCTGTTACATAGTTCCCCAGAGGAGGAACGGTCCAGACTCCAGTATGGCTCTATAGGCCCCAGGGTTATCCAGACTCCAGGGTTATCCAGACTCCAGTATGGCAGCGCTCTATAGGCGCTCTATAGGCCCCAGGGTTATCCAGACTCCAGGGTTACCCAGACGCATACAGAAAGTGTGAGGAGTGTACAGTGGAAGCATTCACCAGGGGTCTAATGCGACAGCGACATGGCTACAGAGTTGCATGAATACTCTCTCTAGAGAGAGGAGCCCAGTTACATAAGCACTGAGAAACACAGCCATATCAAGATGCACCAAGTCAACTCATAGGTCCACAAAAAGAGAAAGTTGACTCGAAACACAAGAATCACTGATAACAATCACCTGCATATACTAGTGTTGCACAGTATACAGAAACGTCTGTACTTTTTCGATACTAGAACATGAAAAACATTTCGATACTAGAATTTTTGTTACTTTCAGTTCTTCTTTCAAATGTGTCTCACGTCATATATGGATCGAGATGATTGAGTCTGTATAGTAATGTGTCTGAATCTTCTCTAGGGGGCAGTAGTAAGCTAGCCAGGCTACTTGTCTTCTCTAGGGGGCAGTAGTAAGCTAGCCAGGCTACTTGTCTTCTCAGGGGGCAGTAGTAAGCTAGCCAGGCTACTTGTCTTCTCTAGGGGGCAGTAGTAAGCTAGCCAGGCTACTTGTCTTCTCTAGGGGGCAATAGTAAGCTAGCCAGGCTACTTGTCTTCTCTAGGGGGCAGTAGTAAGCTAGCCAGGCTACTTGTCTTCTCAAGGGGCAGTAGTAAGGTAGCCAGGCTACTTGTCTTCTCTAGGGGGCAGTAGTAAGCTAGCCAGGCTACTTGTCTTCTCTAGGGGGCGGTAGTAAGCTAGCCAGGCTACTTGTGCATGCAGCTGACACAGCGCGAGCCACATTTGAGAAGCAAGCGAAAAGAGACAATCGACAGCATGGCTTCTTCTAAAGAAAACATCATACCTCCACGCCCGCATCTTGTTGACAATAATAATTAGGGGACGGGTTATGTGTTGTGAAGCTAGCCACAATAGGGATTAGGCATAATAGTGGAATTTGCGGTTTGCCTTCAAAATAAAAGTATGTCATTGACAGTGATGCAAATTAATACAAATAGTGGAATTATACCAGCATTTTATATTGAAGGCTAACCGCAAAGTCCACTATTGTGCCTAATCGTTATTGTGGCTAGCTTCACATAGATGGGTCCGACCCCCATTAATCAAATAAGAACTGTCTTAAAAATTAGTGTTATTTTAGATGACACCTAGCTATGTAGTTAGCTAGCTAACTGTCAAAGAGTTGGGGCTTTAGGAGGGACTAAAAGATTGTGATGACTCTGTTACGGATGGCCGGAGAGAGGGAGTCCCAGAGCCTAGGAGCAACCCTGGAGAAGGCCCTGTCACAGAAGCTCTGAAGCACAGAAGCTCTGAAGCTTGGACCTGGGGATGACGAGGTGGCCTACTGTGATGGAACGGGGTGCGCGTGTGGGGTGGTAGGGGAGAAGGTCTGAGAGGTAAGYGGGGCCAAGGTGGTGAAGGGTGTTGTACACCCTGTATAACTGTAGCAGAGTCTGAGCTGTGGCCATTGAGGGAGACGTAGTGGGTCTGGTTTGTGAGGTAGTGTTAGTGTTTTGTCAAATCTAGCAGCCGTAGGAATCAATGTGTCTTGGATAGGATGTGATCCTGCACTCACTATAAACCAATAGAACTCAAATGCCCTAATAAACCCACACTCACCCAGAGACAAGGGTACATACAACCACACCGAGAGCCTGAACACAGCGACACATCACCTGCAAGGCTGGTTGGGTTGCTATGTGTTTAAGTAAGTCAACTGCACTTCCAACACGTTTAACTGCTCAAAAACTATCGATGTGAATGCTCCCCGCTGTGGTAAAACATTAAAAGCCTAATGCGCCGGGTATTTAAATAATTGATTAAAGTCATTTCTCTGGTGAGGACCTTTAGGTTTAATTTTTGAAGCGCAGCGTACAAGAAAGCCTACAGTGACAGCTGGTGCTCTTAACACATGGTTGCCCCCACGAATGCTGAGCATACTGGGTCATTTAAAGGCGTGGCGTGGCACAGAGAGGGCAACATCTCTCCGAGACGCCATTTAAACGCCGAGGATTTTTTGGTAAATCATGAAGGTAATACATCTTAGAAGGGGGCAGCATACTACTTATGCTGGTGGGGAAATAAAGTTGCTACTACTAAGTGCTTGGCAGGTGTCCTATAGAATATTAACAATTCTAATGTGGTACAGAACACAATTAAAGGCCCAGTGCAGGCAAAAACATGATTTTCCTGTGTTTAATATACACTGAACACCTTCCTAATATTGAGCTGCACCCCCTTTTGTCCTCAGAACAGCCTAAAGCGTTCCACAGGGATGCTGGCCTATGTTGACTCTAATGCGTCCCACAGTTTTGTCAAGTTGGCTGTCCTTTGGATGGTGAACCATTCTTGATACACTCGGGCAAGTGTTGAGCGTGACAAATCCAGCAGTGTTGCAGTTCTTGACACTCAAACTAGTACACTTGGCACCTACTACCATACCCCGTTCAAAGGTACTTTCGTCTTGCCTATTCACCATCTGAATGGCACACATACACAATCCTTGTCTGAATTGTCTCAAGGCTTAAAAATACTTCTAACCTGTCTCCTCCCCTTCATCTATACTGATTGAAGTGGATTTAACAGCTGACATCAATAAGGGATAATGGCTTTCACCTGGTCTATGTCATGGAAAGAGCAGGTGTTCCTAATGTTTTGTACACAGTATGAGGTTGGAATAAAACTGTCCATTTGTGAAAATTATGCTAATGCCCTTTTAGTGTAAGAGCTATTTGAAAAGACAGCCTGAAAGTTCAGCCTGTTTTAGTGGGATGGAGTTTTGGCCTGCCTGGTGACATCACCAGGTGGTAAATTAGTTAATAGACCAATATGAGAGTTCCAAACCTCTCTGCCAATAACAGCTAGTTTTCAGTTTCCCCTCCCCACTCAGACCACTCCCAGACAGTCCTAGCAAAATGATAGCTTGAGAAATTGTTCTTGCTAAGAAGCTATTTTTGTTTCTTTATCATTTTAATTGAAAACAATCAGAGTAAGGTACATAATTGTGATTTGATATTGAGATAAAAACGGCTGCATTGGACCGACATCATGTAGCCACACTAGCACCTTTGTGCTGATTGGATGACTTCATGCATACTTCACCGGTGACCTTTTCCTATAAATAGCTTTATAAAGACAGTGTATGTATGATAACATAATTAAAATGAACATTGTAGACCAAAACTGATATCATTAGTGTACATGAGACTGAAAGTCACCTGCAGGTATGAAGGAAACTCCTCTTCCAGTTTGGTTTTCTTTTTGCGGTATCTTTTCTTGACTTTCTCCTGACATTCAGGCACCGGTGGGGTCTCCTCCACTGGAGTACTCTCTGTCTCGTTCCACCCTGCAACACACCGACAGGAGGTCACAACCTCAAAGTAACATTCTGAGACCCCACTTCTTACTGGGTTAAGTGATTGTTTCTGCGTGGAGTGCCAGATGGGTGGGATTTGCACTTTTGGGACGGTGCCATTGTCCTTACCCTCCTCTTTGCACATTGGGTTCTCAGGTAACGACCACGTCGAGTCTTTCCTGGATAGGGATCGTTTGGCTATGCCTTGTCCCGTCCTGCTTCTCTGGCGGACCATAAACCCTCCAATACCTGGCCGGGAGACACAGGGGAGGAGAGATGAGACAGTGTTCAGCAGTAGAATAAAATACTTGATTAATGTTGCCGGGGCTCTAATTTTGTCAAACATGAGAGGAGGGTCTGACAGTCCAATCCTTGACATTAATCTTCATTATTCAGTGACCTATGCGCACAGAGCCTGAGGGTTGTGGGGAGGAGGGGGTTGTTTGGGTCAGAGAGAAACTATCATTGTGTGTTGAACAGAGGGAAAGAGCATGAGTGTGTGTGACAGAGAGAACAAACGAAAGAGTGAGTGTGTGTGAGAGAGTGTTTGGGAAACTCATCTCCTAGCCACTAGACGAGAGAGAGGGAACGAGAGAACAAGAGTTTTTTTTTTTTATAAAATTGGGGCCTCCGTTTTAAAGCTCATTTTCTCATGTGCTCATGTGATGGAGATAACATTTAGCAGTTTCAAAGTGAAATGCCTGCAATTCTACATTTTGCCATGAGGCTGAGTTTTTTCTTCTTCCAGTTTTAAAGCAGATTTCTTGCAAACCTACACATTTTGCCATAGCTTATGCTATCTGATTGACTCATAACAAAATCATTGGGGGCCCCATGCCATAAAAATACTCCTGAATGCATAATTTTTGTAATTTTAGAATCTGCTATTTAAATATATAGGTCCATTATCTTTTCTAGATACCTTATATCTGGTTTTAGACATCAATTTTTACACTGACTCTTTTATTTTACTGTTTGGACATAGGCAGCTCGAAAAACACACTTAGGCGGCCCACCCAATACTGGAGAGATAGAGAAAGGGAGAATTTCAGGTGAGCCTATTTCTGGATAGCTTGGGTATTGAGAGAAAAGCCCCTTTGGTCTGAAAGCAGACAGACAGAGCTTTCCAGCGTTCCTTAAGCTGCCTCAGAGCAAGAGGGGAGACTTCAGATGATTTATGTGTTTGGACATGAGAGGAAACAGCCGTTTGAGATCAGAGTACCCAGGATACCAACCCTCTAAAAAAGATCCTACTCTGAGAACATTCCATGGCAGGGCTTTTTCTGTCATTGAAAACATTGGGCGGGCCGCGTTATCGTTTTTTCTGCCCGCCTAAGGAAAAAAAACGTAATTTATATATAGAGTACCAGTCAAAAGTTTGGACACACCTACTCATTCAAGGGTTTATATTTTAACTATTTTATGCATTGTAGAATAATAGTGAAGACATCAAAACAGCATGGCTACCACAGCATTTGCAGCGATAAGACATCCCATCTGGTTTGCACTTAGTGGGACTAGCATTTGTTTTTCAACAGGACAATGACCCAACACACCTCCAGGCTGTGTAAGGGCTATTTGACCAAGAAGGAGAGTGATGGAGTGCTGCATCAGACGACCTGGCCTCCACAATCACCCGACCTCAGCCAAATTGAGATGGTTTGGGATGAGTTGGACCGCAGAGTGAAGGAAAAGCAGCCAACAAGTGCTCAGCATGTGTGAACTCCTTCAAGACTGTTGAAAAAGCATTCCAGGTGAAGCTGGTTGAGAGAATGCCAAGAGTGTGCAAAGCTGTCATCAAGGCAAAGGGTGGCTACCTTGGTTACTATGTGATTGCGTATGTGTTATTTCATATGTCTTCACTAGTTTATGTCTCTAGACCGTMWAGATGGGGGCCTCTAAAATGTTCTCAAAATAAGAGGTACGTGTAGTCAAGCTGTGTGTTGTCATTTTAACTTCCAGTTTCCAAGATAATATTTCTTTATGCAGTGCTGCTGCTCTGCACATGTGTAGGTGAAACTTACCTGATATTGATGCATAAAAAAAACATTACGTTTTACGTTACATTTTATTTTCATTAACTTATCTTAATACGTTTGTGCTCTGGTATTGTGCCTGGCGGACCATGCACAAGCTCCACCACAGTCTGGACCTTCACTTCCTGATCACACCAAGTTTTCCCCCCCGACTGGTGCTTTGGCCTCGTCAAGCAGTGCTTCAGAAAGACCAGAGTGAACACGTTGTCTGAGACTGCTGGCGTTGTGAAGGACAGCACTGTGACAGGTGTCAACATCCCACAGCTGGTTGGACTGGAGGATAGTACGGTGCTGGTGGAAAGCTATGGCTGGCAACAACACCTGCCACAGTTCAAGCAGTACCAGCACTTCAGGTGAATATCATTTTCATTGTACGAGGTTGTTCTCATCTAAACTTGGGAGGTGAATTGATACTGTGCAAGGTTGTAATGTCTTCTCATTTTTTGTTTGTTATTTCCCGGTTTTACAGCTTCGATACTCTGGAGCCTGGTTTTGTCGAGGAGTGTTCGGACTCCAGGTTTCAACACTGACATCCTTCCTCCCATAGACGGTCTGCTTGTACAAACACCACCTGGACTGAACACAGCTATACAAACGTATGTTTTTGAGATAATCCTGGAGTTTTGACGAACAGCTAATGGACATCAATGCCAAAGTCAAGGGCAGTACAGAAACAGGTTCTCCGAATATAGATTCCCTTGTCCATGCATGGTTCGGACAGACCAGTCATCAAKACTATCTGCAATGCCTCTATTCAAATGACTCTCTCCTAACACACACACCAAATGTTGCTGCTGCTATTTAAAAAAMAATTACCCTGCTCCTCAGCCACTTTACCCCTGATTGTATGCATATAATCTATCACTGATATCGTACATTTTATTTATATTGACAATCTATTTCTGATATTGCTACAATGCAAGTAACCATTTGTATGTATCGTTTACACCTTCTGTAGAGACCCATCCACTTGGCAAGATGTGGCTGGGAGATATTGCATTTCTTTCACATGACCCATCATTTTAGACAAGTTTGTATTGGTAAGCGTCATCTAATATTCATTAAATATTTTTTATCTGGACACTTTCTGTTCACCTAGGGATGTTTCCTTATTGTAGGCTACTACTTTTACCACTTTTAGCCTTCATCTTTTCTACACTACTCACTGTTTAGCACATGACCTCACATGTGACTCTTTAAAAAGAGATGGGTGGGGCTGGCTTAAGAGGGTGTGAACATGCTGAATGAGTGTAGACAAAGGAAAGCTCTCCAGTAGGTACAAAAACATTCAAAGGCCAACTCAAAAGTGAGTTGACAAGTTTATCAACTTTCAAAGCAGAATTACTTTCCCATTGTTCCTCAACTGTAGTGTATGATGTATAATTTTCTAGCTCTGAGTCTCTACTTTTATCCAGTGTAAAAAACCCAATTTCAAATTTTGCTACATAAGACCGATTTGAGCCAGTCGGTCACATATGGGTGATTGTTAATGGGACAATTGAGAAAATGTATTGCGATATGGATTTTTGTCCATATCACCCAGCTCTACTGGTATGTTATTTGTGAGAATGTCTGCAGCCAGTTGCCTTTCTCTCTGTTCACCAGAGCAGGGTAGAATAAAGTGACGGTTCATAACTAGTGACCTGGCATACAGGAGAGACACGCCGTCGTCTCCACCTCTCTCCACCCCATCCATCTCTCCTCCCGCCCCGCCTCCCTGTCAGACCCAGCTACTTAACATGGGCGAGTGTGTGTGGCTCTCTCTGCCAGACATACACATACACAGGCAAACACATATACCACACATGCACAGACAAACACTTATACCGACATTCACATCTAAGGGAAATGTGCAGACACACAAGTCTTTAATGTTTGGTTAATCAAACGCTCAAGCACAGGACATTTTGAAGGCACTTCATTCTAGGGCCGTTTTATCCTTGGATATTGTGTGTGCGTTCCTGCACGTGTTTGCCTGTGTACTGTAGTGGAGGCCGCTGAGGGGAGGACGGCTAATAATAATGGCTGGAACGGAGCAAATGGAATGGCATCAAACCATGTCTTTGATATCATTCCACTAATTCTGCTCCAGACATTACCACGGGCCCGTCCTTCCCCATTAAGTTGCCACCAACCTCCTGTGGTGTACTGCTAAATAGCTAATCAAATGACTACTTGGACTACCTGCATTGACCATTTTTTGCACCAACTCTAGCACTGACTCTGCACACACACTGGAATGTACCCACACTCAAACATACAGTGCCTTCAGAAAGTATTCATACCCCTTGACTTATTCCACATGTTGTTGTGTTACAGCCTGAATTCAAAATTGACACACACAATAGCCCATAACGACAAAGTGAAAACATATTTTTAGAAACCTTCGCAACTTCAGTGAAAATGAAATACAGAAATATCAAATTTACATAAGTATTCACACCCCACATGTTAGAATCAACTTTGGCAGCGTTTACAGAGGTTTGCCCAACATATTTGCCCATTATTCTTATAAAATTCTTAAAGGTCAAATTGGTTGTTGATCATTGCTAGATAAATCTATGGCAAGACTTAAATGGTTAAGCGGATTTAAGACTAAACTGTAACTCGGCCACTCAGGAACAGTCACCGTCTTCTAGGTAAGCAACTCCAGCGTAGATTTGGCCTTGTGATTTAGGTTATTGTCCTGCTGAATTCTTCTTCCAGTGTCTGGTGGAAAGCAGACAACCAGATTTTCCTCTAGAATTRTGCCTGTTTAGGGTAAAAAACGTTTATTTTTTACCCTGAAAAACTCCCTAGTCCTTAACGATTACAAGCCTACCCATAACATGATGCAGTCACCACTATGCTTGAAAATATGGAGAGTGTTACTCAGTAATGTTATCTATTAGATTTACCCCAAACATAACACTTGGTATTCAGGATAAAAAGTTAATTGCTTCACCAATTTTTTTTGTGTGAAATTATTGCTTTAGTGCTTTGTTGCAAACAGGATGCATGTTTTGGAATATTTTTATTCTGTACAGGTTTCCTTCTTTTCACTTGTCAATTAGGTAGGTATTGTGGAGTAACTACAATGTTGTTGATCCATCCACAGTTTTCTACGATCACACCCATTAAACTCTAACTGGTTTAAACTGATTTCACCATTGAGCTCATGGTGAAATCCCTGAGCAGTTTCCTTCCTCTCCGGCAACTAATTTCGGAAAGATGCCTGTATCTATGTAGTGACTGGATGTATTGATACACCACCCAAAGTATAATGAATAACTTCACTATGCTCAAAGGGATATTCAATGTCTGCTTTTTTTACCCATCTACCAATAGGTGTCCTTTGCGAGGCATTGGAAAACCTCCCTGGTCTTTGTGGTTGAATCTGTGTTAGAAATTCACTCCTCGACTGAGGGACCTTACAGAGAATTGTATGTGTGTGGTACAGAGATGAGGTAGTCATTCAAAAATCATGTTAAACACTATTATTGCACACAGAGTAAGTCCATGCAACTTATTATGTGACTTGATAGGCAACATTTTACTACTGAACTTCCGTAGGCTTATAATTTTTAAATTAATTTGTTAAGAAAAATATTTAAAAAACATAATTCCATTAATGTCATTACGGGGTACTGTGTGTAGGCCTGTGACAAAATATCTCAATATAATCCATTTTAAATTCAGGCTGTAACAAAATGTGGAAAAAGTCAAGGGGTGTGAAAACTTTCTGAAGGCACTGTACTTACACTGACATCCCAGCACGCACACTCATACACTGCTTCTACTATCTATCCTGTTGCCTAATCACTTTACCCCTATCTACAGTATATAGCCATGTTACTGCCTGGTACTCCCGGTATATAGCCATGTTACTACTACTCCCAGTATATAGCCATGTTACTGCCTTTATATAGCCATGTTACTGCCTGGTACATAGCCATGTTACTACCTGGTACTCCCGGTATATAGCCATGTTACTGCCTGGTACATAGCCATGTTACTACCTGGTACTCCCGGTATATAGCCATGTTACTGCCTGGTACTCCCGGTATATAGCCATGTTACTGCCTGGTACATAGCCATGTTACTACCTGGTACTCCCGGTAAATAGCCATGTTACTACCTGGTACTCCCGGTATATAGGCATGTTACTTTTACTCGTTCTTGTTATTCACTGTGTATTTATTCCTCATGCCAATATTTATATTTTGTATTTTAGTTTATCTTATCTTGAACTCTGTTGGACCATCAGTAGTAATTTCACTGTTAGTCTACACCTGTTGTTTAACAAGCATATGAGGAATAAAATGTGATTTGTACTGTGTGCCTGTGTACTGTGGTGTGTGTGTGTGCAACACATTGTGATTGTGACACACAACACATTGTGACAACTTCAACCAGAGAGAACAATATCACAGTAGCTGTGGCTGGAAATGGACAAGAACAGTGTTTCGCCAAGCGAGCAGAATTGGGTCCGGTGTACTTTATTACTGCGACAAATTCTTTAAGTCCACACAAGATAACAAGCATAGCGTGCAGTTCACTAAAAGATAAGGAAGCAATGTCTAGCGGGAAGAAAATCCACTAGCCAGGGATGTGGCCTACTGCTGTGAAACACTTCAGAGGAACTATTTTCTTTTTTTAAAGATAGGCAAATTAAAAAGTCCTATATAAAAATACAATTTCCGGGTGTTTTTTTTAAGGAGATTATTCCTTTGAGTATATGAGTCAATGTTATTTTTCCGGAGCCCTCTTTCCAGAGCTTTAAAGGCCCACTCCATAATAAAAAAAGAACTATAAAAAAAGCTGAGGGACGGCTGTAAATATCACACAGTGAGCCTTAAGAGAACAGTGCACTGTCCAGCGAAGCTGTCCTCCCAGATAAGTCTTCTCCCTCTATCCCTCGCTCTACCACAATCCTTTCTCCCTCCCTGCATCCCTCCCTCTCCAGACGCCATCCACCACTCTCCTTCCCGCTCTCTCTACCTGTCCATTCATCCCTATCAACATCCTCTTTCCATCTCCCATAAGTCTGCTCCCACCTTCCTTCTCTCTCCCTTCATACCCCCATCTCTCTCTCCATCCAGCCATCTACCCCCCCTTCCTACCACAATCATCCACCACTCTCCTTCCCGCTCTCCCCTGGTTCATTCATCCCTATCACAATCTCGTTCCTATCGGTCCGTAAATCTGCTCCACATCCTCTACCCCCCCTCTATCTCATCCCTCTATTCCCTACCCCCTCTCTTCCATCATCCCTCTCTCTCCATCCATCCCCGCTCTCCCTGGTTCATTCATCCCTATCACAATCCTCTTTCTATCTCCTGTAAATCTGCTCACATCCCTCTACCCCCTCCTCCATCCCTCTACCCCCTCTCTCCATCCCTCTACCCCCTCTCTCTCCATCCATCCTCTCTCTCCATCCATCCTCTCTCTCCATCCATCCTCTCTCTCCATCCATCCCTCTCTCTCCATCCATTCACCTCCTCTCTCATCCATCCCTCTTCTCCATCCATCTTCTCTCTCCATCCATCCCTCTCTCTCCATCCATCCATCCCTCTCTCTCCATCCCTCTACCTACCACAATCATCCACCACTCTTTCCCTGTCCATTAACCCCTATCAACATCCCCTCTCCCATCTTCTCTTTTCTCCTATGATGCTACACAAGATGTTCCTAAGAGCTGCTATAAAATCAGCTTCATCTGAGCCATAACCCACTTGAGACAAAACTGACCCAAGGTCTGTGCTGACCTATGGAAGGGAGGAGGTCAGAGACCTGGCCGGGTGGTGCCAGAATAACAACCTATCCCTCAACATAACCAAGACTAAGGAGATGATTGTGGACAACAAGAAACAGGAAAAGGAGGACCGAGCACACCCCCATTCTCATCGACGAGGCTGTAGTGGAGCAGGTTGAGAGCTTCAAGTTCCTTGGTGTCCACATCACCAACAAACTAGAATGGTCCAAACACACCAAGACAGCTGTAAAGAGGGCACGACAGTGCCTATTCCCCCTCAGGAAACTAAAAAGATTTGGCATGGGTCCTCAGATCCTCAAAAGGTTCTACAGCTGCAACATCGAGAGCATCCTGACTGGTTGCATCACTGCCTGGTACGGCAATTGCTGAGCCTCCGACCGCAAGGCACTACAGAGTCACTTTAACTATACATTCATGTATATACTACCTCAATTAACCCGACTAACCGGTGCCCCCGCACATTGGCTACCCGCATTGTGTCCCGCCATCCCCTCTTTTACGCTACTGCTACTCTGTTTATGATACATGCATAGTCACTTTAACCATATCTACATGTACATACTACCTCAATTAGCCCGACTAACCTGTATATAGCCTCGCTACGGTTTATAGCCTCGCTACTGTTATTATTCACTGTCTTTTTACTGTTGTTTTTTTATTTCCTTACTTATCTATTGTTCACCTAATACCTAAAAATTGCACTGTTGGTTAGGGCATGGTTAGGGCACCTGTTGTATTTGGCGCACGTGACAAATAAACTTTGATTTGAACCAAAACTGACCCAAGGTCTGTGCTGACCAAAGGAAGGGGACCCTTCCATGCGTGTCGGTGTTCCTTACACTTTGTAATGATGCCTCATATGAACGGATTTGTTTTTCCAGACAGTTTTTGCTGTGCCATCTTTGAGCCAAAATACATGTACGTTTTTAACTCCCCAAATGTAAAAATGTTTTGAACTTTGAACCTACCGGGCCGGTACGGTTTCCTCTTCCTCTTCTTGTTGCCGTCGGTGTCTTCGGCACCCTTGGCGTCGTCGTCGACGGGCTCCCGTTCCGGGCTGGACTCAGACTTAACGTCACAGTACATCATGAGGTCCCCTTCCGGAACGGAACACAACCATGTCATCAAACCCAGGACCAAACCAGAACCATGTCACCAAACCCAGGACTACAGATCGAGGTCTTGTTCATTAGGACACGCAATCGAAAACAGTTTTTGCAATGGAAAAATAAAATACTCTATTGTATGCATTTGGTGCTTAATGAACATGACCCGACCCTGCACATACTTCATGTGACCCACAAAAAGCTCAAAGTATCTTCCATGGAAGGTCTGCCATCTTGGTGGGCCTGGTCTCCGAGTAAGACCTCTGGAAGAGGCAGTACATTAAATGGTGGAATTCAAAATGAGCCACAGACCATTTTAGCGTTAACCCCTTAGCGATAACGCTGGAGTATTTCTCAGATTATAAATGCAAATGAGTGGCATCTCCAGGATTTGTTCAATGATTGATGTACATATCCTCTACATATTGGTCTTGCACAAATGTACTGTACATATCGTATATATATGCATGATCAGTCCAAGGTTGACTTTTTTAGTTGTTATTTCTCTCATCTTTCTTCATGCCGTGAGGTTCATGTACTGCACTTAGTGGCTATAACACCTAGACACCCCAACATAGTCCCTAGTCCCTGATCACAACCCTAGTTCACTGCTGTAAAGGGTCAAATAGACTTCTTCAAGCCAAGATGAATCTAATCTAATTATCTGTGTGTGCGTTGTCATAATTTCATGTACGGTCATAGCTACAGTATAACATAGTGTTACATGATGTGTAGAGCAACCATTCAAAAGCTCCCTCTCAACAGGGCTTGAAAATTCACCCACTGCATGGGCTAAATATAGAGGACCAGGAAAGGGTTAATTGCTCATCATTAGCCCTTGCTTGCACTCAGAGCAGAGTTCTGACAGATGGGCTGTGGATTAATTCAGTTAGCCCTGGCCAGCATCCTCATCACCAAAATGCCAATTCAGGTATAATTTGCTGACTGCTGTTTTCAAAGACTTCTCTCTGTCAGACTCATTACAAGCCTGCTCTCCTTTCCCTGCTTCACTTTTCCCAAATAGGTTCCACTGAGGTAGGAACGTTTTTCCTTTTTTTTCCTGTGCCTCTACATTTTGAGATGATTGAAACGTTGCTTCCTGGCAAACATACGCTCTTTCTTTTGACCGTTCTGATTAAAAAGCAACGAGGAAAGGATTTATGCCCCCCCCGTCATACCAAGAAAATGTAACTGAAATCTCTATCCTCAGAAAATAGCCCAGACATTCCAGTGCTGGCCAATGTGAATGGCCATTAAACTCCAATGTCTGCATCTTCTCATCCCAGTTCAAACATATTAATCGACATAACATTTTCAATGAAAACAAAAATAGATTATTAGACTTCTCAAAAAGGGGGGGTTATTTGAGCAAGACATCCTCTTTCTTTCTTCTCGTACATTTTTTGACGGATTGGAGCCCCCGGACCCCTCAAGGTGGGGCACATGCAGCCAACCATTCGTGAAACCCTAGAAGTCTTTACCTCGATTGTTGTCCATGTACCCGTCCTGGGACAGCTCTAAGTAGTGGGGGTCCAGTGGAGTCTGGAGCACAGCTACACTGTTCTGATTTATGATCTTCAGCTTGAGCTTGGGTTTGGGTCGCCTGTTCTGTCCTCGGCGGGTCGACGAAGAGGGCACCACCAGGCTCTGCAGCTGGCACATGCCCGACTCTGTCAGACACACCCCATCCTGGGTGTATGTCTTCTGATTGGCTAAAGGGAGGTTTAAGGGTTTCAACAACATTAGACAATGACTGAAAAACTAGCAGCAACTTAGCTCTCAAGGACTTTGAGTACACTAAACATGAAGTATATTAAGTATTGTGAACTAAATTCTGAAGACCACTTACACATCTAGAACCATATACAGTGGGGCAAAAAAGTATTTAGTCAGCCACCAATTGTGCAAGTTCTCCCACTTAAAAAGATGAGGCCTGTAACTTTCATCATAGGTACACTTCAACTATGACAGACAAAATGAGAAAAAGAAAATCCAGAAAATCACATTGTAGGATTTCTAATGAATTTATTTGCAAATTATGGTGGAAAATAAGTATTTGGTCAATAACAAAAGTTTCTCAATACTTTGTTATATACCTTTTGTTGGCAATGACAGAGGTCAAACGTTTTCTGTAAGTCTTCACAAGGTTTTCACACACTGTTGCTGGTATTTGGCCATTCCTCCATGCACATCTCCTCTAGAGCAGTGATGTTTGTGGGCTGTTGCTGGCAACACGGACTTTCAACTCCCTCCAAAGATTTTCTATGGGTTGAATTGGAGACTGGCTAGGCCACTCCAGGACTTGAAATGCTTCTTACGAAGCCACTATTTCGTTGCCCGGCCGGTGTGTTGGGATCATTGTCATGCTGAAAGACCCAGCCACGTTTCATCTTCAATGCCCTGCTGGATGGAAGGAGGTTTTCACTCAAAATCTCACGATACATGGCCCATTCATTCTTTCTTTACACGGATCAGTCGTCCTGGTCCCTTTGCAGAAAAACGCCCCAAAGCATGATGTTTCCACCCCCATGCTTCACAGTAGGTATGGTGTTCTTTGGATGCACTCAGCATTCTTTGTCCTCCAAACACGACGGTTGAGTTTTTACCAAAAAGTTATATTTTGGTTTCATCTGACCATATGACATTCTCCCAATCTTCTCTGGATCATCCAAATGCTCTCAGCAAACTTCAGACGGGCTGGACATGTACTGGCTTAAGCAGGGGACACGTCTGGCACTGCAGGATTTGAGTCCCTGGCGGCGTAGTGTGTTACTGATGGTAGGCTTTGTTACTTTGGTCCCAGCTCTCTGCAGGTCATTCACTAGGTCCCCCCGTGTGGTTCTGGGATTTTTGCTCACCGTTCTTGTGATCATTTTGACCCCACGGGGTGAGATCTTGGCGTGGAGCCCAGATCGAGGGAGATTATCAGTGTCTTGTATGTCTTCCATTTCCTAATAATTGCTCCCACAGTTGATTTCTTCAAACCAGGCTGCTTACTTGCAGATTCAGTCTTCCCAGCCTGGTGCAGGTCTACAATTTTGTTCTGGTGTCCTTTGACAGCTCTTGGTCTTGGCCATAGTGGAGTTGGAGTGTGACTGTTTGAGGTTGGTGACAGGTGTCTTTATACTGATACAAGTTCAAACAGGTCCATAATACAGGTAACGAGTGGAGGACAGAGGAGCCTTAAAGACGAAGTACAGGTCTGTGAGAGCCAGAAATTCTTGCTTGTTTGTAGGTGACCAAATACTTATTTTCCACATAATTTGCAAATAAATTCATTAAAAATCCTACAATGTGATTTCTGGATTTTTTCCCCTCATTTTGTCTGTCATAGTTGAAGTATACATATGATGAAAATTACAGGCCTCTCTCACTTTTTAAGTGGGGAACCTTGCAAAATTGGTGGCTGACTAAATACGTTTTTGCCCCACGTATGTGTTTACCATATATACAGTGGGGAGAACAAGTATTTGATACACTGCGATTTTGCAGGTTTTCTACTACAAAGCATGTAGAGGTTGTAATTTCAAAATCCAGAAAATCACATTGTATGATTTTTAAGTAATTTGCATTGTTTATTGCAATGACATAAGTATTTGATACATCAGAGCAGAACTAATATTTGGTACAGAAACCTTTGTTTGCAATTACAGAGATCATACGTTTCCTGTAGTTCTTGACCAGGTTTGCACACATGCAGCAGGATTTTGGCCACTCTCCATACAGACCTTCTCCAGATCCTTCAGGTTTCGGGGCTGTCGCGGGCAATACGGACTTTCAGCTCCCTCCAAAGATTTCTATTGGGTTCAGGTCTGGAGACTGGCTAGGCCACTCCAGGACCTTGAGATGCTTCTTACGGGCCACTCCTTAGTTGCCTGGCTGTGTGTTTCGGGTCGTTGTCATGCTGAAGACGCCAGCCACGACCTATCTTCAATGCTCTTACTGAGGGAAGGAGGTGTTGGCCAAGATCTCGCGATGCATGGCCCATCCATCCTCCTTCAATAGGTGCAGTCGTGCCTGTCCCTTTGCAGAAAGCATCCCAAAGAATGATGTTCCACCTCAAGCTTCACGGTTAGGATGGTGTTCTTGGGTTTGACTAATCCTTCTTCTTCCTCCAAACACGGCGAGTGGAGTTTAGACAAAAGCTCTATTTGGTCTCATCAGACCACATGACTTCTCCAATTCTCCTCTGGATCATCCAGATGTCATTGGCAAACTTCAGACGGGCCTGGACATCGCTGGCTTGAGCAGGGGACCTTGCGTGCGCTGCAGGTTTTAATCCATGACGGCGTAGTGTGTTACTAATGGTTTTCTTTGAGACTGTGGCCCAGCTTCTTCAGGTCATTGCCCAGGTCCTGTCGTGTAGTTCTGGGCTGATCCCTCACCTTCCTCATGATCATTGATGCCCCACGAGGTGAGATCTTGCATGGAGCCCTAGACGAAGGTGATTGACCGTCATCTTGAACTTCTTCCATTTCTAATATTGCGCAACAGTTGTTCTTCTCACCAAGCTGCTTACCTATTGTCCTGTAGCCCACCAGCCTTGTGCAGGTCTACAATTTTATCCTGATGTCCTTACACAGCTCTCTGGTCTTGGCCATTGTGGAGAGGTTGGAGTCTGTTTGATGAGTGGTGGACAGGTGTCTTTTATACAGGTACGAGTTCAAACAGGTGCAGTTAATACAGGTAATAGTGGAGAACAGGAGGGCTTCTTAAGAAAAACTAACAGGTCTGTGAGAGCCGGAATTCTTACTAGTTGGTAGGTGACAAATACTATGTCATGCAATAAAATGCGAATTAATTACTTAAAAATCATACATGTGATTTTCTGGATTTTTGTTTAAATTCCATCTCTACAGTGAAGTGTACCTATGATAAAAATTACAGACCTCTACATGCTTTGTAAGTAGGAAAACCTGCAAAATCGGCAGTGTATCAAATACTTGTTCTCCCCACTGTATATATATTTTTACAAATAGTGAAATAATCGTGTCCTCATACCGTGTCCTCATATTAGGGTAGCAAGTCCATCTCTGTCAACTACATTAGCAGAAAGTAATGATTCATTTGATTCACACCACCTCATAAACCGTGACTATTATCTGGGTTATATGGATCTGTAGATCTTGATTACCTGGCTCTCTTATTTTAGTCACCATCTGGGTCACCATCGGGGCCTCGCAGTCATCAGACAGGAGGGCTTTCATTTTGCCTGAAACGATGACATGAGAAATTTGCAAAATGTCACGAGTCATTATTAATAGGATTTCGATTTAAAGACATTGAAGTCAAAAACAGCAGTGAACACTGTTGCCTTAGTAAATGCATCAAACAGGGAGAACCGGATCCAACCGCCGCCACAAAATGTAAAGAATAAACATTTAAATATGTTACTCAACTATTATTTAATTGAGAGTTCATTCAATAATTCCATCATTCAAATAAGGATGTCTATTTATCTCCCTACCTCCCCTTTTCCATCACTCCTCACTTTTGTCAGAGGTAAAAATCTGTCCCCCATTTTAATCATTATCAGATAGAATGGATGAGTGAACAGGTTGCAGGTTGATATTTAATTCTAGCCATCTGCTGTTGTAATGAACAGCCCACATTTGTCTGAGCCTGGTCCCATTAACAGAATAGAGGATGCCTTTAGGCTAATTGAGAGGAGCTGGTTTAGTTCATTGAGATGAGCTTATGAACACTGTATATTACAGTACATAAAAAAAATATGCAAGTAGGATATATTAAGCATTATAAACTGGGTGGTTCGAGCCCTGAATGCTGATTGGCTGACAGCCGTGGTATATCAGACAATATATCACGGGTATGACAAAACATTTATTTTTACTGCTCTAATTATGTTGGTAACCAGTTTATAATAGCAATAAGGCATCTCAGGGGTTTGTGGTATATGGCCAATATACCAAGGCTAAGGGCTGTGTCCAGGCACTCTGCGATGTGTCATGCATTAGAACAGCCCTTAGCCGTGGTATATTGGCCATATACCACAAACCCCAGAGGTACCTTATTGCTTAATTATACAACAGGTGGGTCTAATCCACATTCCAGACGGTGTCTATTCCACAAGTTACCACCGGCTAAATCTATGACGTTAAAATGCCTATTTATAGTACTCTGTTCCATCTCACTGCGCAATCCACTGTCTCATCAGCCCAGCCAGGATATTTATAAACTTGATCTCCACTATAAAAAGCATCTCGAAATTATCTCACATTTCTTTTAGACTAACATTTAGTTTTCAATAGTGGAAATTTGTATAAAAATTGCTGTCTGTCTTTCCGACATTTGCAACACTGTTTCAATATTCAAATTCCATGCCCAGCTGTCCCATAGTAATGAACATGTCGAGAGTCAGGATGAGACAAAGTGAGTTTCTCAGCCAGTCGAAATCATGAATCAGCATCATTTTTATGGATATATACAAAGAAATGATAATAGAACACAGGTAAAATGAAGTACAGCTAGTTTGCGGTCTTTCCAGCTTCAGTTTGAAGTGATTGTGTTAGCTGTGTTGTTGGCTAGCTCCTCTCTAAACAACTAGTCATCAACTATCGTGCATAGGGGTCTATTTACAGCATCTTTCCAGGAAATCGACGCACATTTTATATATATATTTTTTAAACCTTTATTTAACTAGGCAAGTCAGTTAAGAACAAATTCTTATTTACAATTACGGCCTACCCCGGCCAAACGCTGACGACGCTGGGCTAATTGTGCGCCGCCCTATGGGACTCCAATCCCGGCCGGATGTGATACAGCCTGCTTTAGACCACTGAGCCACTCGGGAACATTATATAGCCAACACCACATAACTATTTGTCAGGTCTTATCATACACATAGCTTTCACGGTGTGTGGACTAGGTCTGGAGTCTTACCCTGTGAAGGCAGAGCGTGCAATCGACACATGGTGCAGTCAAAGCCATCATCCGCTGCATTCTCCACCTCCTCATCCGTGTTCAGGCCCTGGCAACATGCGTGGACCCACCTGAGGGGAAGGAGAAGAAAATCAGATACATTTACATATGCACTTTATGCCTGGACTTTATAAATGTGTAAGTAGTCACGCAATACGAATACATACAAGTGTAAAAACAGAGCCACAGGTGTACAAAGACACATAAAGAAGCACTTGCCTACACACAGACTCCGACATGCATTAACCCAGTTGCCACAGCAACCATACATTCTGGCCCCTCAAGCCTTACGATAACTAAATTAAACCGTAGTAAATCTTTGGACTGTTGTCTTTGTCAAACTGAACACTGGATGCCAGCATGCCACATCTACAGTGTTGCCAGGCCCTAGTGCCACCCAATCATGCTCGGGTGGCACCTGGCCTGGCAGAGGGAGCGCTGCTCACCTGTCACACTGGCGGCACTGCACGATGAGCTCGTCCTCACGGTAGCTGTGCATGCACACCGGGCAGGATGCCAGGCTGCCACAGGGGCCACACAGGGTGTAGTGGTTCTGCCAGTCACACCTCAGGCCAGGGGAGGTGGCACCGCACTGGGTACAGGAGACACACCTATGACAGGGGGAGAGAGGGTGGCTTGAGGGGACGAGATTCAGCAGGGGTGAAATACACACACAACCACAGCGACTCACAGTATATGTAGCATACATTCCAACACAGATGTGTCCAATGATAGTGCACACACACAAATACTCTTCATCCAAACAAACCTGAGGGTAAACAGACACACACACCTAAGATAAACACTAAAATAACAGACTACAGTTACTGAAGTGTATGTGTGTGGGTATGTGTGTGTGTGTGTATGTGTGTGTGTGTATGGATCATCCACCATGAAAAGAGCTGCCCTAAAAATAAATGTCACTGGCGTGGCTCCAAGGAAAGACCTGAATGAATGCGTCTCGCTGCAGTGTCAACAGAGCGTTGTTTGACTGGGGATTAGGGACTGGCGTTACACCTGATATGGGGGAAATCCCATAAAGCGCTGCTACAGAGCCGTGTGAGGGGAAGGGACCATACAGAACCGTAGATGAGAAGGTACATTATAGAGATGGAGCCATATCAACAGATACTAAGGGAAAGAAGAGTGACAGACCAACAATAAAAACAAGTCATCTTCCGAAAATATTTGACATCATTGGTGCAGCCAGACAAGCTCTGATTGGCTGTGCTCCGTGAGTGACAGCAGTCACGGCATATACACACCACTTGCACTTCCAGCTGCCCTTGGGCACTGTCTGTAGGGGCGGGTCCAAGCAGTAGGTGTGGTAGCTGATGTCACAGTCGTCACACAGCAGCAGGCGGCCCGGGTCGCTGGCCTGGCCGCACGCCTCGCACACTGTGCATTCCAGACAGCGCCAGCCTTTACTCAGCACCACCCGGGTGATCTGGTGGCACAGAGGGAAAAGGGCAGAGGTTAGGGGGGAGTTAAAGGGGCACGGCAGGGATAGGCATCCCCTTTAAGCTTAATTTCAATAGAACATATTGACTAATGGTTGTGTGTTATATAGCAGGGGAATAATCCACACTCTAATTCCCAGCAGCACATCTTCCAGAAGACCTAATTGTCAGAGGGATGCACTGGTATTTATTAGCCATTATAAACTGGGTCTTTCGAGCCCTGAATGCTGATTGACTGAAAGCCGTGGTATATCAGACTCTATACCATGGGTATGAAAAAATATTTATTTTTACTGTTCTAATGAGTAATAAGGCACCTCTGGGGTTTGTAGTATATGGCCAATATACCACAACTAAGGGGCTGTATCCAGGCACTCCGCGTTGCGTCGTACYTAAGAACAGCCCTTAGCCGTGGCACATTGGCCATATAACACCCCCCTCCCCCCTCAGGCCTTATTGCTTAAATAAACCATGGGGGAGGGGGAGGATCAATTCAATTAGAGAAAGACCCTCCTCCCCCACTTCTCATCATGTGCTGAAAGCCAGACAAAAGATACCATGGAATATCACATAACAAGCTGACGTTGGTCCAACGATATTTACTTGGATAGCCTAGCCAACCAGATTACATCCACTCCTGGACTAAAAAGCATGGTCAATGGATATCTCCATTAAAATGGCTTTTTAGTCAATGACTCTGGGTCAGGTATTTAGAGATTGCATAGTAAACAGTTACCCAATACCATGATCAAATTACTACTAAATGTATTATAGATTACTTCTATAGCAGGCCACCGTTTCCATTGGAACTGGTAGACTGAAATGGCGGACACAAAATACTTATTCTTAACATGTTGTCAATAACAGATAAATGGTCCTTAAAATAGCCTTGTACATTCTATACGCGGCAACTCTACTGAATACATTGAGGAGTCAGAATAGGCATAAGGGACTGCATGCATATGGCGATCATAAAAGCAAAACAACTGCTTAACATACTATTGATTAATTGAAAAGGCTACGGTTCCAACTACAATGAACTATGACGCGGCTTGGAGTGGCGACTGGTTGAGGTGTTATTTGCAGGAACGACACCATACAGTGCATTCGGAAAGTATTCAGACCCCCTGACTTTTTACACATTTTGGTAGGTTACAGCATTATTCTCAAATTGATTTAAATAGTTTTTTCCCCTCATCAATCTACACACAATACCCCATAATGACAAAGCAAAATGAATGATGGCGGCCACTGCGTTCTTGTGGACCTTCAATGCTGCAGACATTTTTTGGTATCCTTCCCCAGATCTGTGCCTCGACACAATCCTGTCTCGGAGCTCCACGGTCAATTCCTTCGATCTCATTAATTGGTTTTTGCTCTGACATGCACTGTCAACTGTGGGACCTTATATAGACAGGTGTGTGCCTTTCCAAATAATGTCCAATCCATTGAATGACCACAGGTCAATGGAGACCACAGGACTCCAATCAAGTTGTAGAAACATCTCAAGAATGATTAATGGAAACAGGATGCACCTGAGCTCAATTTCGAGTCTCATAGCAAAGGGTCTGAAAACTTATGTAAATAAGGTTTATTTATTATTATTTATTTTTTTTATGTGTAAAATTTCTAAAAACCCYTTTTCGCTTTGTCATTATGGGGTACTGTGTGTAGATTGATGAGGGAACATTTTTACTTCATCCATTTTAGAATAAGGCTAACGTAGCAAAATGTGGAAAAAGTCAAGGGGTCTGAATACTTTCCGAATGCACTGTATATCAAAGGAAACTGGCTTAGATCCAATGGATGCACAGCATTTAATGTTGTTTGTCTGCCAGTGGGTAGCAGTGCGGCGATAAGGCTTGGCCATAAGTACATCAAGAGAATCCACACAAGGCGCTTTATGTGAAACCTCTTAATCATCCCAGTAATTATTTCACACCTCTGCTCAAAGCTGCTTTGGGAGGTCGACACAGAGCCTAATACTATCTTTAGGGAATCACCTGGCAACTACACAACTAAACTATGCGCGCACACACACACACAACACACAGATGAGTTTCCTAGGGCCTAAAAGAGTCGTGGGAATGGAAGAGGAACAGCCACATGCTTACGTAACCGAAACTGAAACTTTTGGTTGAAAAATAACGATCAGTCACTGTCTCATTGCTGACTCAGTGAGTCTGCCATGTTTTTCTTCGTACATATGGAAACCATTCATAGTTACTTAGCATCTAACACTGGTACAGTAAATGTATGTTCATATGGCTTTCAGACAGACATAGTATACTGCACATTATTCACTGACAGACATATTCATTGTTTTTATACATCATTGGCTGGTTGGGTATGATCTTTTAGAGATAGGAAAGAAAGCCCTCTCCCCTGCCTCTGTTCCCTTTTGAGATAGCCAGCACGACTGCTCAAACTGTCAAACGATGTCACTCCTCCTCACCATCTACAGGAGATGCAAAAACAAAAAGGGGCCAAACCTAGCCCTACATACTATGTCGCCCTATATTTTTTGATGATGCCATACCAAATTAACACATTCAAGTATAATCTACGTGGCTTTTAGGAAAGACTAAATAGAAACACTTTTAAAAACCAAAGCCGATATTTTTTTTGTACAAGAACCAAATTTAAAACGTAGGCTATAAGTAAACGGAACATCTGTGGTGGAACTTTTATGCGTAGGGTATACAGTCATTATAGGAGGTGATCTCAATATGACCGGGAGGCAAGTTCGAATGGAACTAAAACGGAGAACAACCATGGAAATTAAACGTGGAAGGGGTGAACAATGGGAGATTCTTGTTTTTGTTTTTTAAAATCAATTCTCAATCCTTTTTATATTGTGAAATGAACTATTTATGTGAAGTATTGATGATAATCACCTCTTTTGATCCCAAAAATTATTTCAATATCAATCTCTCTATCGCTCCGTCTATCTAAAGCCTATTGAATATATAATACCAAATATATTTAACACACACAATAGGCAAAACCACCATCTGTATCTCATGAAAGAGAAAATAATCAGAGAGCTATGGTTTTAAAGCTGATCTTGTGAAAATAAAAAAAGAGATGGACTCACCTTGATGTTGACACAGAAGGGATGGTAACACTGGCCACACTGAGAGCAGGCCAGCAACCTGCCCTCGGCCCCCTGGCCAAAACTCCCACACACCACACACATGTCCTGTGGGAGGGAGAGGAGCGAATAGAGACAGAAAGTAAATTAGACAGAGGAAAAAAGGGGAGGGAGGGAGAGAGAGGTAGAGAGAGGGATAAAGGGGAACATATTGAGGGAGCAGTGGAATGAGAGAGAAGGATGCGGAGGGAAAAGATGTGTATAAGTCATGGGGGGAAAGAAAAGTAAAAAAGGAGAGAAAACAAGTGAAAGTTACATTTCCCAACAGTAATGGAGACACTTTCCCCGGCATACATCAAGACAACGCTCACGCAATAACACGTAGAGTGACCCAGGGTGTTTTTGACTTCCACGACTCAGCATCTCTTAAGAGCAGTGGTGTATATTACTTAAGTAGTACTTTAAAGTATTTTTTACTTATGTCGTTTTTTGGGGTATCTGTATTTTACTTTACTATTCATAATTTTGACAACTTGTACTTGACTACATTCCTAAAGAAAATAATGTACTTTTTACTCCATACATTTTCCCTGACACCCTAAAGTACTAGTTACATTTTGACAGGAAAATAGTACAATTCATGCACTTATCATGAGAACATCCCTGGTCATCCCTACCGCCTCTGATCTGGCGGACTCACTAAACACAAATGCTTCGTTTGTCAGTGTTGGAGCGTTCCCCTAGCCAGACATACATTTAAAAAAGAGAAAATGGTTCCGTCTGGTTTGCGTAATATAAGGAATTTGAAATTACACTTTTACTTTTGATACTTAAGTGTATTTTAGCAATTACATTTACTGTTGATACTTACGTATATTTAAAACCAAATACTTTTAGACTTTTACTCAAATAGTCTTTTACTGGGTGACTTTCACTTAAGTTATTTTCTATTAAGGTAACTTTACTTTTACTCAAGTATGACAACTGGGTACATTCCACCACTGCTTGAGAGCCTTACCGCACAACACGACTCATTTATGTTTTAGGGGTGTGTGTGTGTGTGTGTGTGTGTGTGTGTGTGTGTGTGTGTGTGTGTGTGTGTGTGTGTGTGTGTGTGTTTGTGTGTGTCTTTGTGTGTGTGCATGCGTGTGTCTGTGATTATAATGGATATAAATATATGTGTGTGTGTGTGTGTGTGTGTGTGTGTGTGTGTGTCTTTGTATGCCTGCATGTAAAGAGAGATCATGAGCTCTGAAACAGGCCAGATGCAAACCAGGGAAAAAGGTTGGAGGGGAAAACCAGACAATCGGAGACTAGTGAACAGGCTGTACAACAAGACCAAGAGGAGAGAACAGGATGTACAACAAGACCAAGAGGAGAGAACAGGCTGTACAACAAGACCAAAAGGAGAGACCAGGCTGTACAACAAGACCAAAAGGAGAGACCAGGCTGTACAACAAGACCAAGAGGAGAGACCAGGCTGTACAACAAGACCAAGAGGAGAGACCAGGCTGTACAACAAGACCAAGAGGAGAGAACAGGCTGTACAACAAGACCAAGAGGAGAGAACCATAGCATCATCACTATACAAAATACATATTTTGTGTGTCACTGTCTCTCATAGCTGGGGTATTTGTTCATCAGCATGTATATTCAAATATGTGCAGTACAGTATTTGGGTATCTGAGACATTGTTAACAGGCTTTAGACTTATACAGCAAAGGAAGCTTGCCAAGGGAGTTAGTCATTGTCCTCCTTATTAATTTAAGTCACCAGCCACCATTGCTATTCAGAACCTTTTCTAAGGAAGACAAGCAGGATTTGACAGTAGAGAGACAATGAGGGGAGTTAAGATGTACAGCTTTAAGCAACACGGAGACACATAACCTGGGACTCTGACGGCACAATGTGTCAAAGCTCTATCGTTTTAGTGAGGTACAGTACATGACCAAAAGTATGTGGACACCTGCTCGTCGAACATCTCATTCCAAAATCATGGGCATTCATTTGGAGTTGGTTCCCACTTTGCTGAAATAACAGCCTCCACTCTTCTGGGAAGGCTTTCCACTAGATGTTGGAACATTGCTGCGGTGACTTGCTTCCATTCAGCCACAAGAGCCTTAGTGAGGTCAGGCACTGATGTTGGGCGATTAGTCTTGGCTTGCAGTCGGCGTTCCAATTCATCTGAAAGGTGTTCAATAGGGTTGAGGACAGGGCTCTGCGCAGGCCAGTCAAGTTCTTCCACACTGATCGACAAACCATTTCTGTATGGGGGCATTGTCATGATGAAACATGAAAGGGCCTCTCCTAAACTGTTGCCACAAAGTTGGAAGCACAGAATCGTCTAGAATGTCATTGTATACTATAGCGTTAAGATTTCCCTTCACTGGAACTGAGGGGCCTAGCCTGAAACATGAAAAATGGCTCAGATCATTATTCCTCCACCAAACTTTACAGTTGGCACTACGCATTCGGGCAGGTAGATTTCTCCTGGCATCCCCCAAACCCAGATTTGTCCATTGGACTGCCAGATGGTGAAGCATGATTCATCAATCCAGAGAACGCGTTTCCACTGTTTCAGAGTCCAATGGTGGCGAGCTTTACACCACTCCAGCCAACGCTTGGCATTGCGCATGGTGATCTTAGGCTTGTGCGCGGCTGCTCGGCCATGGAAACCCACTTCTTGAAGCTCCCAACAAACAGGTCTTGTGCTGACGTTGCTTCCAGATGCAGTTTGGAACTCAGTACTGAGTGTTTCAACCGAGGAGAGAGGATCTTTACAAACTACTCACTTTAACACTCGGCGGTCCAGTTCTGTGAGCTTGTAAGGCCTACCAATCTGAGCAGTTGTTGCTCCTAGATGTTTCCACTTCACAATAACAGCACTTACAGTTGACCAGACCAGCTCTAACAGGGCAGAAATTAGACAAACTGACTTGTTGGAAAGGTGGCATTCTATGACAGTGAGTGCCATGTTGAAAGTCACAGAGTTCTTCAGTAAGGCCACTCTACTGCCAATGTCGGTCTATGGAGATTGCATGGCTGTGTGCTCGATTATATAAACCTATCAGCAACGGGTGTGGCTGAAATAGCAGAATCCACTATTTGAAAGGGTGTCCACATACACTATACAGTTGAAGTCGGAAGTTTACACTTAGGTTGGAGTCAATAAAACTTGTTTTTAAACCACTCCACAAATAACTTGTTAACAAACGATAGTTTTGGCAAGTCGGTTAGGACATCTACTTTGTGCATGACAAGTCCTTTTTCCAACAATTGTTCACAGACAGATTATTTCACTGTATCACAATTCCAGTGGGTCAGAAGTTTACATACACTAAGTTGACTGTGCCTTTAAACAGCTTGGAAAATTCCAGAAAATGATGTCATGGTTTTAGAAACTTCTGATAAATGATGTAAATTAGCCTGAGTCAATTGGAGGTGTACCTGTGGATGTATTCCAAGGCCTGCCTTCAAACTTAGTGCCTCTTTGCTTGACATCATGGGAAAATCAAAAGAAATCAGCCAAGACCTCAGAAAAAAAGACAAAGACATCCACAAGTCTAATTCATCCTTGGGAGCAATTTCCAAACGCCTGAAGGTGCCACGTTCATCTGTACAAACAATAGTACGCAAGTATAAACACCATGGGACCACGTAGCCTTCATACCGCTCAGGAAGGAGGCGCGTTCTGTCTCCTAGAGATGAACGTACTTTGGTGCGAAAAGCGCAAATCAATCCCAGAACAACAGCAAAGGACCTTGTGAAGATGCTGGAGGAAACAGGTACAAAAGTATCTATATCCACAGTAAAACAAGTCCTATATTGACATAACCTGAAAGGCCTCTCAGCAAGGAAGAAGCCACTGCTCCAAAACTGCCATAAAAAAAGCCAGACTACAGTTTGCAACTGCACATGGGGACAAAGATCAAACTTTTGGAGAAATGTCCTCTGGTCTGATGAAACAAAACTAAAACTGTTTGGCCATAATGGCCATCGTTATGTTTGGAGAAAAAAGGGGGATGCTTGCAAGCCGAAGAACACCATCCTAACCGTGAAGCACGGGGGTGGCAGCATCATGTTGTGGGGGTGCTTTGCTGCAGGAGGGACTGGTGCACTTCACAAAATAGTTGACATCATGAGGAGATAAATTAATGTGGATATATTGAAGCAACATCTCAAGACATCAGCCAGGAAGTTAAAGCTTGGTCGCAAATGGGTCTTCCAAATGGACAATGACCTCAAGCATACTCCAAAGTTGTGGCAAAATGGCTTAAGGACAACAGAGTCAAGGTATTGGAGTGGCCATCACAAAGCCCTGACCTCAATTCTATAGAAAATGTGGTCAGATCTGAAAAAGCGTGTGCGAGCAAGGAGGCCTACAAACCTGACTCAGTTACACCAGCTCTGTCAGGAGGAATGGGCCAAAATTCATCCAACTTATTGTGGGAAGCTTGTGGAAGGCTACCCGAAACGTTTGACCCAAGTTAAACAATTTAAAAGGCAATGCTACCAAATACTAATTGAGTGTATGTAACCTTCTGACCCACTGGGAATGTGATGACAGAAATATAAGCTGAAATAAATAATTCTCTCTACTATTATTCTGACATTTCACACTCTTAAAATAAAGTGGTGATCCTAACTAACCTAAGACAAGGAATTTTTACTACGATTAAATGTCAGGAATTGTGAAAAACTGACTTCAACTGTATATACTAAAGTATGTTGGTACTGACTTGTCTGAGTGTGAAGTGGTCCGAGGTTGAGAACATGACCATGGTGTTGGTACTGACCTGTCTGAGTGTGAAGTGGTCCGAGGTTGAGAACATGACCACAGTGTTATGCATTGTGTTCTCCTCCACCACCAGGTACGGCTGCTCCACAAAACTGGCCTGGACACACGCACACAAACAAGCAGGGGTCAATTAACAGATTAGAAAAAAATGAATATTTGTCTTTTGAAATTAAAACCGATGGTAAGATTGTGTTCAAAATCTGTAATGTTGTGCTTGGTCCCGTACAGTATTTTTCAGTTGAGGTAGAAAACATGTTCCAGGCATAATCAGGATCTAGGTCTATGACATGGCAGCACTTCTCATGTGACTAGCTGTCATACCTCCAGACTGTGTAGCTATATTATCATGTCATCCACGGGGACAAACACACTGCATGGTTCACTAGATCAGCATTACCAGGACACTCGCGTGTCAACAAGCATGCTGCCTAGTGGCTGGCTGCAGCAGATCTGATTACAGTCTTACTTAACGCCTACCTACCTCCCATATTGGATTCCAATAACACTCAACCGGGAAGAGACATGTTTGCTCGGTGGGAGAGGGTGTGAGGTTGTGTGCGTGGGGGTGGGGCACTGTCTGTATGGTTGTGTGTGTGTGTTCTCACCTAAAATCCAATTATCTAGCGTGTACACTCAATACAGCATCGACACTTCTCCTGTGTCTACCTTAAAAGGTACCCACAATGTACAGTATATAAATCCACGTCGGACACATTTTCCCAATCAACCACCCACCGTTTTTAGTGGGAGGTAAAAACATGTCAGTGCCCTGCCCACCGCTGTGTATAAAATAGCATCTATACCCCTCCCCCTGTACCACCCCTCATGCCAAAAGCTTTCCCAAGATAGAGTGCACTGCTCTTGTTAACGTGAGAGCGCTCTCTGGCCTAAGCTAAGCACATTTGGCCACTGTTTTATTCATGTATGCAGAAGATGGGGAGAGAAGGAGGGGTTTAGGGAGGTAGTAGATCGGGATGAAGGGAGGGGGAGAGGGCTCGTACCCCAGGTGTTACGGCAAAGCTGGTGTAGGCCTTGAGTCCTCGGGAGCGTCCGCGGCCCCCGCGCCCAGACAGGTTGGCCCCCCGGGGTCTCCGCCTTCCAGGGAAGGTTGAACCACGACCCTGTGAAGGAAAAAGAAGGAGGGATGGAGGAGAGAGTGTGAGGAGCGAGACAGACAAGAGGGAGAGAAGTGTGTGTGTGTGTGTGTGTGTGTGTGTGTGTGTGTGTGTGTGCTGTCTCTTATACACATCTAGATGTGTATAAGAGACAGGTGTGTGTGTGTGAGAGAGAACGGGAGAGAACGGGAGAGAGGAATGAAAGAGGGAAGTGGAGGGAGAGATAACATGTCATCAGCCAATCACAACATTCCTTTGCGTCTTTTCACTGGCGAAGAATAAACACATTTCCCAAAACACACTCCTGCATCTACTGCCGTCTAAAGTAAATCCTAAAGGAATTCCCCACCGAGCCACAATATTAACATCCCCAGCTGCATTTACTGTCAAGCAAATTCAAAATGTGAACATTAGCATAAAGAGAATTAAACTGCGAGATTCTGACAATTACACTTGTCTACTTACCCAGAGTCAGATTAACTCGTGGATAACATTTTTATGTCTGTGTGTGCAGTATGAAGGAAGTTTAAGCTAGTTTTGTGAGACAATGCTCACTAGCGTTAGCGCAATGACTGGACGTCTACAGGTACAGTAGCGTATGCTTCCTCTAACTTTGTTCATACTGCATGAAGAGACATAAAAATGGTCCACCTTCTAGTGCTGAGCGACAATTACAATTATTTTTGGGCGGGGGGGTTATTAAACAAATAACTGACCGACTTCGGTTCAATTACTTGAATTCAATTTTTTGGTGTGAGCCCAACACGCCGTTTCTTTAGAGAGAAATCAAATAATTCCCGAGAAATTTGAGAAATTAAGTCAAGAACTGTGTGGGACGCTGGGCTGAAGGGAGTTGTAGTTTTCATTAAGCAAATATTCAACCTAGTTCAGCGCAGAAACGTGGTAATTAACTATAATGACCAGAATACATTGCGCCAGTTTTTCTGGCTCAGAGATGGATCGGAGAGGAAGAGGCGAAGCGAGATATTTCACTCTTGTCAAAATGAATCCCCAAAAAATCCCGTGTAAGCTTTTGCGCCTGCCTTCCCACCTTTGGGACAACGACTCCCATTGTTACGGCATAGACGTGAGCATCTCATCATTGTATACACCTGGCTGGCTGACTGCTACAGTCTGAGCAGAGATGACATATACACAACAGAAATATTTTATAATTTCATCGTAATTTCCTATTTTTCTATTGCCGTCTAACCAATGTGGACCTGAGGCAACGGAATATTTTCAATGTTTTGACAATTAAATGCTTACTATATTTGGCTTTGGAATTTCCATTTAAAAAACTCTGAAATCATTGTACCGTCAGTATTTCACAATAAATTGTATATTAAAAAAAATATTGATACCGAAAACCATGATTCTTTCTTTAATAATCTAACAGAAACCGAACCGACCTCAAAAAGCACTAATCGCTCAGCACTACCGCCTTTTAAATAATGTGTGTGGTGCTTTATAATATATGCATGACAAAAGCCTGAGGGAGGGAGAGATCAACATTTTTTTTAGGTCAAATCCATTTTCCATCTCCCCATGGACACTAAAGTCACTCTTAATTATGGTTCCCCCACCCTTTCGAGTCAGTCCTTCAAATCAGGAAGACTGTGGCAAGTTTTATATAAAGTTATAAAGAGAGGACTGTGCCAAAGCCAGCCAGTTGATGGAGTGTTGACACAGGAACAAGTGATAGTCCTTCCCACAGGAGTCCACCTTCATAACACCTATCAGTTACTGACTGACTGAGGAGGCTTGTTGTGGAGCGTTAGCGTCAAAGTGGAGTCCTGTCACAATGTCAGGACTAAAGGGTTGCAGTGGGGGTGACAGACAGGGGGATGAGAGGTAGCCTGGAAACCCAGACTGGATTGAGCTCTGCTTCATGTTCGTCTCACGCCACGATCAGTCTGGTATTCTTGTCATTCTGGCAATGGTAACAACGCTAAATGCTAACAAAGCTAATTTATAGAACAATAAACGGCATTCATAAAAATTTGCAAAGCCTATGTTTACATGGATTTCCCTTCCGTACTTCTCTGCAGGTGGCAGTGTGTGTACCGTGTCATATCTAAACCTGTCCTCACCTGGCCAGGTTAAACCACTGAGTGAAAGGGGGGTGGGGGGGTGGACATCATAAGCACTCCATTTACCACTCTCATGCTCCAGACGGGTGCCTCTTGCAGCTGCCTGGTTTGTGGGCCACTCCACCCCCCCTCCGAGGGGTCCTGCTGGGACCAAGAGGGGGGGCTCGCAGCCCTAAGGTTACTCCATGCTCCCTGATGGGGGAGGAGGGGCAGGGAGAGGGGAGGAGGGGCAGAGAGGAAGAGGGGCAGGGAGTGGGGGCAGAGAGGAAAAGGAGCAGGGAGTGGGGGCAGAGAGGAAGAGGGGCAGGGAGTGGGGAGGAGGGGCAGGGAGTGGGGAGGAGGGGGGCAGGAGTGGGGAGGAGGGGCAGGGAGTGGGGAGGGGCAGGGAGTGGGGAGGAGGGCAGGGAGTGGAGAGGAGGGGCAGGGAGTGGGAGGAGGGCAGGGAGTGGGGCAGAGAGGAAAAGGAGCAGGAGTGGGGCAGAGAGGAAGAGGGGCAGGGAGTGGGGAGGAGGGGCAGGGAGTGGGGAGGGAGGGCAGGGAGTGGAGAGGAGGGGCAGGGAGTGGGAGGGAGGGCAGGGAGTGGGGAGGAGGGGCAGGAGGAAGAGGGGCAGGGAGTCAGGAGGAGGGCCAGAGGAGGAAGAGGGGTTGGGAGTGAGGAGGGGCAAATGCAGTAAATGCAACAGCCAAACAAAACAAACAAAGCAACAACAAAATAAAACGTGAATACAAGACAGGCATTTTTTTATAAACAGCCAAGAAACTAGCGAGATATGAGACATTTGGGACAGATCCTATACATGAGAGGATAAGCTGAACTCACCTCAATTTGGAGATGCAGTACTATTCAAATTGGAAATATATTGCAAATCAAAAGTAAAAGGGAGATTGTGGACAACGATAAGATTCAATACGGATGTCTGCAAGAAGCGGGTCTAGTTTAATAGTCTGACAGAAGACAAGACAGTGCTTGCACATCCACTGGGTCTAATAACGCTATGCCTAGTCAAGTGCTCTGCAACAGTCAATCCACAAATCCACACTATCCAGTGTCAGGCCTGCCGGTTGCCATGGCAGCAGCGTGGCTTGTTGGCGTGTTTACAAAACAAGTTATGATTATGTCAGCATGACAGCGCGCCGTCGCTGCTGTCGAGATAAACACAGCGACCGTTGTTAGGGAATTTCATATTAAAATCGGCACAGGGAGGTGTTTAGTTTGTTTAATGAGCTAATCAGCGAGAGGCTATATAATTAGACTCAATAACACAATCACTGAGAGGCCTTTTCCTTTTTTGTTTTGCATAAGCGAAATCATTTCGGGCCGATTAATAATATATCAGAGCCGTGGGTTGGATTTCTCGCTCTCCACTTGCTTCCTGCGTTTTTATACATCTCATGTATACATTTGTCCCAAATCCCCTGTCAAGCACTTATTGAAACTGTCAGAAACCAAATAGCATTCCCTTAAGCATGAGAGAACTTAAAAGTGGCAGTGCGCAAAAGATAGGCTTTGAGAGAGAGAGAGATTTCAGTAGATCCTGTACAGGGTGCAAAGGACTGGTGATGTAGGAGTTCAATACATTCATTGATACTGAAAAGAACATGATCATGCCATCTTCAAGCACATGCATGTGAATACAGTATGCTCAGAAGCAAACCTCTGTCAATAGTTAGGCTGAACCCAAAACAGGCAAATGTCAGAGAGAGAGTGACAGGGGGATTGAACTGGGAGGGATTGTCTGCTCCATGTGAGAGTACAGAGACTTTCTTTGCCGCTTCCATCATAAATGTGTGACATGACCACAAATATTGTCAAACTGCCCGACTTCCTACGCAACCCCATTCTACACGTTATCCGTTAAAAAAGGTAGACTAAGCAATAAGACATCCTTTGAGAAGACTTCCTGTTCACAGCCATCAACGACAATAACATGCACCTATTGGCTCTTAATGTCGCCACGCCTCTAGTGAGGGCACAACTTAGGAAGAACCAATAGTGCCAGTCCTAGCAGACTTGAATTTGGTTGTCTGATTCTTTAGGAATGTAGTGGAATGAAAGTCTAAAATAGAAATAGTTGAGTTCAGATARCCACAGAAGCTACTTAAGTAGAACTTTAAAGTATTTAACTTAAGTACCTTACACCACTGACATTGGACCAGTGAATCACCATCCAGATCATATTGGACCATTTGACAGTAGGTCAGAACAGTCTCCGGAGCGATTGACTCAGAATACTGGAGCACGGGGGAAGTATTTCATATCGTGCAGTAGAAAAAGATGAAGCATATTTGTGCTCTGGCACATCTTCCTAATCTAACAGCAATATTAGTCAGTGTAGTGGTAAACCTCTCTATCCTCTTACAACAGCCAAGTACCCCCCCCACCGCCATATTTCACATAAACACAACGGAAATGGAAGTATGTAAAGCCCATGAATTTAAAAATGCTTCAACAAAGTAAAAGGACACTGAGTCACATCTGGTTTTCATGTTTCGCTCCGTAGGCTTTCTTACTCAGAAGGTATTGCTGATAACCTGTCAGTACAATATTAGAGACACGCTGTTCGCTCTGAAAACAATTCCACGAAAACTGTATGGCATAACACATCTTATGTTGTATTTTAAAATATACAGTGTGCTGAAATTACTCCAGCTTAGAACCTTCCCACAAATGTATCACTGCCTGTCTCAAAGCACGTCCATGGGGGGGTATCCTGGTTCAAGGAAACGAAGCGCCGCTGCCTCATTTACACAACATAAACGTGCCAAGGAGCTAGGCTAACCCCTCCACACACACACACACACCAGCACTCATGGGAGTGCACACTGCACACAGGGAAGCACGTATGCAAACACACACACGAGCAGTAGAGCTCATGCCGGCAGGCAAGTAGACACACCACACACAGGAAATCCCAGCTGATTCTAGCGATGGAAGCCCACCCTGTAAATGATCCTATACTGGAAAGAGCAATCCTCCTGAGATAACAGGAAGTAGGGGAAAAACTAAAGAAGAATAAGAAAAAGTATGGACTAAAACTTCAGCTCAGAAACTTCTGTATAGACTCTAGTGATGTGTTATACACACAGGAATCCACTTGAAATCTGCCAATCAAATAGAAGTATTGAACATGTTTGCTCGAAGTCAAAGCAAGGTGGCTTCTTTAAAATGTGAGTTCTTACAGATATATCCTTACAACAACAAAAAGTATATGTATATTATAATATACTAACAAATCGAAGTAAAAAAACAACATTAACCTCTATAATTGAAAAAACAAACAAAAAAGGCTATAGAGTCAATAGCTGCCTATTGGGCTTAGATATACAGAGGAGCCAAGTTGAATTTCCCCTTCTGACAGCTTTGGCTGTCCTCCCTCTTCCCTCAGCTTGGTGGAAATGGGTTTGTGTCGTGCTTTGCGCCTCAATGAGTTCCTCTCCGAATTAAAACACCTCCAAAAAAGACTTATGTAGTGCCCCTCCTCCCCAGTAGTGCCCCTCCTCCCCAGTAGTGCCCCTCCTCCTCCCCAGTAGTGCCCCTCCTCCTCCCCAGTAGTGCCCCTCCTCCTCCCCAGTAGTGCCCCTCCTCCTCCCCAGCATCAAACCCTTGGCACAGACTTGAGGGCTAGAAAGAGATAGAAAGAGGGGGAGAGAGAGAGAGAGGAGGGAGAAAGAACAAGGGAGACAGACGGCAAGAGCGAGAGAAGATGGGGAAAGAGACAAAGAGAAAGAGAGAGCAAGAAAGACAGAGATAGCTAGTGAAAGAGCGAGAATGCAAGAAAGCAGCCACGACCTCTCAACATTCATTAATGCACACTCCACACTGGCACTAATCAATGTGACTGAGCAACACCAAAGGGACTATAACTACAGAGAGAGGGGATACGAGTTGTGGATCAGACAGAGGATCACAACTCCCACCACGGCAGAGCAGTCTGTCTGCACCACTATCAAACATGTCGTCCTGTGAAGGTAGAAGGCTTCTGGAAGACTAGGAGCCTTCCAAAGATCTTTAGATAGAGCTACAGACTTGGTTGAAAAGCTATAGACCGTCCTAAGAGCTGCTACAGGCCTGCTCGAAGAGCTGCTACAGATTTGGTAGAATGGCTACAGACTGGAATAGACTACAGAAAAGCTACAGACTTGGTAGAAGTGAATAGCTGCTAGATGAGCTACAGACCTTTCTGCAGAGCTATAAGTCTGGCAGACGAGCTAGACCTTGCTGAAGAGTTATAGGTCTGGCAGAAGAGATACAGATCTTGATGAAACTATATAGGCCTGGGAGAAGAGCTACAGACCTTCAAGAGCTTTAACCCTACCGGTACAGTTTTGGGGAAGAAACTTTTCTCTAAGGACCCAAAGACAGTAACAAACAGATAAACAGCCTTACCTGCTTCACCCTTGGCTTCCCTGGGGAGAACTTCCTCTTGGAGATGGCAGGCTTCCCCATTCCAATCTTGGGGGTGAGGGGAATAAAGGTTGTGTTGGTGGGAGGCACACTAGCACTGTATCCAGGATAAGGCTGGACCTGAGATGAAGCATGGGCCTGGATTTGGACCTGAACCTGGGGTGGGCTGGCTTTCCTAGGGGAGGCCTCTGTAGAGAAGGGGGACGGGGCCAGCCTAAACGAGAGTTCGGGAGACATTCCAGGGGAGGCCTTAGGGGCTCTGCTCTCTCCCCTCGGAGAGCCGAAGTCCGAGAAGCTGCAGTCGCTGGCAGGGGTAGTATCCATTTCTACCGTGGTATCCATGTCTACCGTGCGCTTCCGAACAGGAAGTTCAGCCATGGGACTAAGCTCCTTTTCTCTGATTGTATCCTCTTCAACAGGCAATATATTTGAAGGCAACACCTCCCCCTCATCTAAAACAATTGGAGGCAAATCCTCCCCCCCATCCTCTAACTCCTTCTGCAACTTCTGCACAACCTCCTTTTCCGCAACTGCACCCTGCTCCTCCTGCATAGGTTCCAGAACATTCTCCTCAACAGCCTGTTCCAAATCCGAAGGTGTCCTTTCCACAGGTGCTACTTCCATAGGCTTCTCCTCTACAGGGGGCTCCTCGGTAGTCTCCTCCAAAGGCTCATGGGATATTTCTTTGGTGGGCGGAGTAAAAGTGGTTTTGGAGTCCTCCGATTTGGTCTCCTCTGCATTGTGGGGCAACGCCTCCTCATGCGCCGCCCTTTTTGCTCCTTCTGGCGAGTCCGATATTTCCAGTTCCTGTTGGTTGTCGTCGGCCCTGGGTGCGGCGGGACTCTGGGAGGCGAGCGGTGACACGCCCACTAGAGTTCCAGACCTCTGGGGAGACTCCGGGCCCTCCGTCAGGGTAACGGTCACCTGGATCTCCTGCGCCGGTTCAGCACCTGGAACGGAGAAAGCCAATTAAATAAGAGCTCCAGCTTGTTTATCATCCTGAATCAAATTGCATGTATTATTGAATCGGAGATATGGTATTTATTTTTCAAAAGTGACACCTACAACAAGAGGGTGGAGACGATCTTATCTACGTGGCTGGGGGAAATTATACTGGGACGTTATTGTGATTTTAAAACATACAGCATGGTTTTCTATACTGTACCTGAGAGACACTCTTTGGGCTCCTGCTCCTTTAGAGGGCTAGGGCACGCCTCTTCCTCCCGCCGAGGGCTAGGGCACGCCTCTTCCTCCCGCCGAGGGCTAGGGCACGCCCCTTCCTCCCGCCGAGGGCTAGGGCACGCCTCTCCCTCCTTAAGAGGGCACGTTCCTTCCTCCCTCCGAGGGCTAGGGCACGCTCCTTCCTCCCGCCGAGGGCTAGGGAATGCGCTCCTTCTCCTCCGCGCGGGCTTAGGGCACGCTCCTTTGCTCTTCCTGGGGTGGCCGGCACGAAGGGGCCTCAGGGCACGCCCTTCGCCCCCGGCCGGAGGCGCTAGGGATCCAGCTCCTTCCCTCCCGGCCAGGGCTAGGGCACGAGCTCATTTCCTCGTTATCCCGGCCGACGGGCTTTAGGGCAAGTTCCTTCCCTCACTAACCGGCCGAGGGGCTAGGGGCTATCGCGCGCTACCTGTCACTTGTACCCAACTCGCATAGGCAGAGGGCTAGGCTCCGCGATACGTTTGCTCGCCAGGTTCGGCTCTTCACTACTTGGCTTCTCGCCGAGGGCTAGGGCACGCTCTTCCTCTCCCGCCGACGGCTAGGGCACACTCTCCCCGCTCCTTCAAGTAGAGGCACGTTCCTTCCTCCGTCCGAGGGCTAGGGCTCGCTCCTTCCTCCCCCCCGCCCAGGGGCTAGGGCACGCTCCTTTCCCTCCCTCCGAGGGCTAGGGCCATCGCTTCCTTCCTTCTCCGAGGGCTAGGGTTTACTCACGCTTCTATCATTGCTCTCCTCCTCCGAGGCTAGGGAACGCTCCTTCTCTCCCCGCCTGAGGGGCATATGGGTCAACGCTCCTTCCTCCTCCGAGGGCTAGGGCCACGCCTTTCGCAGTCCTTCCTCCTCGAGGCTAGGGCACGCTCCTCTCCTCCCTCCGAGGGCTAGGGCACACGCTCCTTCCTCCTCTCCGAGGGCTAGGGCACTCCCTTCCTCCCTCCGAGGGCTAGGGCACGCTCCTTCCTCCCTCCGAGGGCTAGGGCACGCTCCTTCCTCCGCGAGGGCTAGGGCACGCTCCTTCCTCCCCCGCCGAGGCTAGGGCAACGGCTCCTATCCTCCTCCAGCTAGACGTCCTTCCTCCGCCAGGGCGGGTAAGTGGTCACTCCAGTGCCATGAAGTCGGGGCTCGTGTTCTTCTCTCTGCACCTTCCTTGTGGACGTCACCTCCCTGTCTTGCCGAGGGCTAGGAGCACACTGCTTCCTTTGCTTCCTTGCCGAGTAGGCTAGGGGCAACAGCCAACTCCCCTCCTTTAGAGGGCCAACATCCCCTGCCACCTGAGGGCCAGAGGCCAACTCCCCTTGCTCCCATTTCTGTTATGTCAGACACGAGGCTACTCCCTCTTGCTCACAGCGTCGTTAGCTGGGCGCAGAGGATAACCGTCCTATATTCTTGCTTGCCAGGGCACGGAGGGCATTTACGGCCGGACGCCTCTCCCTTTCCATGTTCTCCATGGTATTTGATGTGCAAACCGCCCCGTGCTCCAGCCGAGATCGGCCAGGGCACGCCCGCGGGTTGTCCCAGCCGAGGCCAGGGCACGCCCCTTTGCTCCAGCCGGGACGGGCCCAGGGCACGCCCTCTTGCTCTAGCCCCTGTCAGGGTACATAGCGCGCCATCTGCCCCTACCTTGGCTCCCCAGCCGAGGGCTAGGGTGACCAGCCACACACTTGCGGTCAAACAGGCGGTATGGGCTACGCGCGCCACTGGGCAGGCTGTCCACCAGCTAGATGGGGCTAGTATGTGTGCACCGCTTCTGGCATTGATCGCAGCCCGCGGGACTAGGGCATCTGCGCGTCTTAGTATAGAGCTTTTCCGGAGGACGGTGAGGTGTGCACACACCTGCCTGCGCGGTTTTGCAAATAGGGGCTACCCCCCTTAACCACCCCTTTGTATTGAGATGAGCATACTTTACGCTTTCTCCCACCACAGCCATAAAGACATCTGGAAGACAGGAAATAAAAGCAAAGTCATGCCTTAATTGACAGCTGTTTGTAACAAAAAAATAATAGGCTTCCAACCAATTCTCACAACAACAACAAAAGGAATAACAATAAAACATTTGGCCATGTTGCAGTAGAGTAATCAAGACGATATGGATAAATGCGAGCTCAGTTTGGTCCCGTAGAAAACCTGGCCCTGAGACAAAGGTATATGAGACAAATGCTATTTATTTCCAAAATGGTTTGGCCACCATCAAAGGAATTTCTCATTAGAAAAAGTTCCCAGTTTTGAATGCAGAACAATGGGGAACTGAGGCCCCGCTCAACTCCTGTGGTTCTCTAGTGAGTCACACACTGACACCATCCAAGCAGAACAATTCACAGCCCTTCCAATTAGGCACTAATTTCAAGTTAATTAGGGAACATCTTCCTCCCAGGTATTCTCACTTCAACTCACCACCACATTCCAAAGCCAAAACCCAGCTGCTTTAATAACTCAATACCTAGTGTTCTCTCTATAAAACAGAGTCTACGACTTGACAATTCCATGCCCTGAGGTCTTTCTATAGTGGATGGAGTGGATGTGAATAAGCCGATACCACTGCTATTGAGTGATTCCTCAAGAAACCAGGGAGAGAAAAAAAAGATTTCAGATTTTCACAATTTTATCCATAGAATGGTCCTTTGGAAGGATTGTTGACATATATTTGTATCTAAAAGCATAATTGATAAATAATTAAAGTTGAAAAATGTGACATTTTGGCCTTACCCAGGCCTCCTTTATGGCTGCAATGTTTAACTTTTTGGGCAATCCAACAAAATTCACATAGAAATGTGAGTTATAGATCTGTCACTCATTGAATGCAAGTCTAAGAAGCGGAAGACATGTTCTATGTGTGCTATTCGTATGCTTCCCATTTTAAAAATGAGTTCTCGTCTTTTACCTTTGGTTTTGTACACAAACTTCAAACCCCTGAAAATACAATATTTTAGGTTAAGGAAAATACATTTCACAGTGGTTTATGTGGTACAATGATTATCTACACTATACTTGCATGTTTTGTCACAAACTGAAATGGTGAACTATTAGAATTTTAGCAACCAGAAAATGGCAGAGCAATTTCTGCATAGCACATCTTTAAGACTCCATAATGTTTAATCTGTAAGTGCTACAAAGAAAACATTGGTGTCATATGAAGCTTTACCGCTTGCTCTGTAATACCAGAAGTATTTTAATTTCAATGGGAAAAAAATACATTAACGTATGAATATTGAAAATATACAGTACCAGTCAAGTTTGGACACACGTACTTATTCAAGGGTTTTTCTTTATTTGTACTATTTGCTACATTGTAGAATAAACAGTGAAGCCATCAAAACAATGAAATAACACATATGGAATCATGTAGTAACCAAAGAAGTGATAAACAAATCTAAAATATATGTTATATTTGAGATTCTTCAAAGTAGCCACCCTTTGCCTTGATGACAGCTTTGCACACTCTGCATTCTCTCAACCAACTTCATGAGGTGTCAACCTGGGAATGCTATTTCAATTAACAGTGTGCCTTGTAAAAGTTGGAATTTCTTGCTTTTTAATGCATTTGAGCCAATCAGTTGGTTGTGACACGGTAAGGTGTGTATACAGAAAATTGTATTTTTACCAAATAGGGCTAAGTCCATATTATGGAAAAAACAGCTCAAATAAGCAAAAAGAAACAGTCCATCACGACTTTAAGACATGAAGGTCAGTCAATGCGGAAAATGTCAAGAACTTTGACGGTTCTTCAAGTTCAGTCGCAAAAACCATCAAGCGTTATGATAACTGGCTCTCATGAGGACCGCCACATGAATGGAAGCCCCGAGTTACCCTGCTGCAGAGGATACGTTCATTAGAGTTAACTGCAACTCAGATTGCAGCAAATAAATGCTTCAGAGTTCAAGTAACAGACATATCTCAACATCAACGTTCAGAGGAGAATCAGCCTTCAGGTCGAATTGCTGCAAAGAAACCACAACTAAAGAAGAGACTTGCTAGGCCAAGAAACACAAGCAACGGACATTAGACCGGTGAAATCTGTCCTTTGGTCTGCTGAGTCCAAATTTGAGATTTTTTCCAACTGCCGTATCTTTGTGAGACGCAGAGTAGGTGAACGGATGATCTCTGCATGTGTGTTCCCAACGTGAAGCATGAAGGAGGTGGTGTGATGGTGTCGGGGTGCTTTGCTGGTGACACTGTCCGTGATTTATTTAGAATTCAAGGAACACTGAACCAGCATGGCTACCACAGCATTCTGCAGCGATACACCATCCGATCTGATTGGCTTAGTGGACAATCATTTGTTTTTCAACAGGACAATGACCCAACATACCTCCAGCTGTGTAAGGGCATTTGACCAAGAAGGAGATTGATGGTGCTGCATCAGACCTGGCCTCCACAATCACCAGACCTCAACCCGTTTGGGATGAGTTGGACCGCAGAGTGACGGGAAAGCTGCCAACATGCTCAGCAAATGTGGGATCGCCTTCAAGACTGTTGGAAAAGCATTCCAGGTGAAGCTGGTTGAGAGAATGCCAAGAGTGTGCAAAGCTGTCATCAAGGCAAAGTGTGGCTACTTTGAAGAATCTGAAATATAATAAATATATTTTATTTGTTTAACACTTCTTTGGTTACTACATGATTCCATGTGTTATTTCATAGTTTTTATGTCTTTACCATAATTCTACAATGTGGAAAATAGTATTTGCCTTATTTTTCAGTATATTTTGTAACACAATATACTCTACAGGTTCCAAAGTGGGATTTCTGCRAGTTTTAAAGTCATGGCCCATTTTATACAGCGAAATTGGCATAGTAGGCAATGTAACCAAGCAGATCCCTCCTTCTACATCCTGCAAATCACCAGCATAGGGGGGCCATTTTGAATTCATTTTCACATGCTTACAAATTGGATCATAACTCTAAAAGTAGCAGAGATCCCACTTCGGAACTTTGATATGCTTTCTTATCATATAACAAAACAAACGGTAAAGCTTCATATGACACCAATGTTCAATTTGTAGCACTTACAGATGAAACCTTATGGAGTCTTAAAGTGGAACTGACAGCGCTTTAGCAACATTAACTCTTATTCAAATACAACCCCAGGAAGAATATGATYCCTTTTTAATCCATTTTCTGACAAGCGAGCACAGACATGGAATTTTTCAAGTTTTCATACTTTCATAGAATGTTTGGGAATGACAGTAAGGTATGTGAAAATTCTATAGCAACATAGAGTTGGAAAGCGGCCGTGCGTTAGAACAATTKATAAACACTGCAGCAAATACAATCTCATAAAAACGTGTCAGTCTTGTCCAGGCCCAGATTCTACACAGTCACAGGTGTGCCATAGTCAATCAGAACTACAGTAAGCTTATATGCAAATAAGCCATTTGCCACACAGGCCTGCCTTCATTCACTTTGAACTGGACATTGGTTTACAGGCAGGAGCAACTGAGTGACTTTAGACATATAATACACCTGAATGGATTTCTGCCAATATGTAAATACTACAGGAGTCTTCTTACATTTTGGGAACTTTACCGTCATATTGATTAAACAACCATGAACAGGTAGGCTCTCTCTCTTCCTTAGTTGGCTATGCACATCAACAACAACAAGATCAACAACTGTTAGCCAGAGCGAGATGAGCTCAAATCTAATGAGGTAACCGTAGACAAACCCTCTCAAACYTTTTCAGCTTGTTGGCCGTCAAAATTGTGCTGATAAACGATACGGAATAGTAGTCTGCTCGTCCCACGTTTTGACATCTGAATGGGAACTTTCCGGCCTGCCTGCCCATTTGATAGATGCCAAATACATTTGATTGACAACTAAAAGATATGCGAACTGTGGATAACAGTCGTTCAAGTTCAGCATAGCTAGCTATAGCAAAGTGATTGACATTTCTTGCTAGCTAACCAAATGACACATGCATCTCTAGCTGTAGCCACCGAAAAACGATATGGGGAGAAAAAGTTGGCCACTCACCCAATGACGTCCTCTTAGCAGCTAGCTAGCTAGTTAACATTGAGCTCCATGTTTTCAGCTTGCTAAATAAATACATAGCTACATAAATAGATAGTCTATTAGCCACGTTATGACTGACTTGTGATCATTGCCCTCGCTAGTTTGATTGTATTGACATTCCCAGCCTTTGCTTGTCCGTTTTTGTCCAATATTGAGTAATTGAAACCGTGCATCCCGAATGGCTGGAGGCAGCAAACAAGATCCCAGGCCAGTTGTGATTTACAACACTGGTAGCAATATTTGTTGGACTACCAAGAAATATATTGGTGAATTTATCATGCACTGAACTGCATCCATCTTTCTGCCAAAAATGCCTTACTCTACGTCATGGAATTTTGAGTCAAATATAACCTATTTTTAACATCTCTTAGAAAGTTGATTTTGTAGCATAAACTGGGAATTAGATATTTTTTACAGATTTTTTTTTWATTTCACCTCTATTTAACCAGGTAGGCTAGTTGAGAACAAGTTCTCATTTACAACTGCGACCTAGCCAAGATAAAGCAAAGCAGTGCGACCCAAACAACAGAGTTACACATGGAATAAACAAACATACAGTCAAATAACACAATAGAAAAAGTCTATATACAGTGTGTGCAAATGAGGCAACATAAGGGAGGTAAGGCAATAAATAGGCCATAGTGGCGAAATAATTACAATTTAGCAATTAAACACTGGAGTGATGTGCAGAAAATGAATGTGCAAGTAGAGATACTGGGGTATCTGTTTTTTTATTTTTTTTAAATAAATAACAGTATGGGGATGAGGTAGTTGGATGGGCTATGTACAGGTGCAGTGATCTGTGAGCTGCTCAAAGTTAGTGAGGGATATGAGTCTCCAGCTTCAGTGATTTTTTTTATATGTGCAAAGTTGTTCAAACACTGTCAGTTCCACTTTAAAGGAGGCCTGGGTAAGTCCAAAATGTCACAAATATTCAAAATGATATGAATTCATTATCAATTATGCTTTAAAATACAACAATCCTTCCTCCAAAGGACCATTCTATGGATTACATTTCGTGAAAATCCAAAACATCATGGTATTTTTCTGTCCTGGTCTCGTGAGGAATCACTCAATAGCAGTGATATCAGCTTACGTTCTAGTATTCACATCCACTCCATCTACTATAGAAAGACCTCAGGGTATGATAATTGTTTTCCAATAAGAAAAATGTGTGAAATACAGGAATAATAATATGGTAAGCTTCATTTCAAGACTCTTTAGGCTTAGATAGAGTMAGTACTATGTTTCAATGCAAAAATAGGCTATTGGGGAGAAGTGCCCTTTTCAATTTCTTAAAATATTAACAAACACTATATCCTAGTTCCTTTTCCCTGCAACTACCATTCACATTACCCTGGGAGCTGGTCTGAAAAAGGCCCCCACCCTCCACTTCTGCCTCTCACTCCTTGCGTCCATGTTTCCCTCTTTTTCTTCTTCCCCTCCTCACATTGGAGAATCAGCACATGCAGTAAAACCCACACAGAAAGGCGTCACCATGACAACCCCTGTTTAGAAGACCCCAGCTCTCATTAGAACGCCGAGGCAATGGTTTCAGGCAGAACATAACAGTCCCAGCAAATCGGGTGAGAGATTAGAGTGTGTGTGAGAGATTAGAGTGTGTGAGAGAGAGAGAGAGAGTGAGAGTGAGAGTGAGAGTGAGAGTGAGAGTGAGAGAGAGAGAGAGTTAACAAACCCACTGTGTTTGGCCTGCAATGAAAGTCTTAGCAAACTAAATGGAGTAAAATGGATGGGTGTGAGACTACACCAGCGGGGGAGTCAGAGTGTGCAAAGTTCAATGTGTACCTGAGTTATAAGGCCTGGGGACCCACCTTGAACTCTAGTACTACAGTACCACATCTCACTGGGAGGTTCGGCTAGGCTCATCTTCACCAAAAATTACTTGAAACAAATGACCCCCCTCTCCTATCGACCAATCAGACGAGTGGGAACATGACGTAGCTTTAGCGATCACAGTTTGGTTACCGCCCAGAAGAAATCAGGGGACCCCCGTTGATGACATGAATGGTTGGGAATGCACTCAGTATGATCAGGGGTCCGTTAAGGGCACAGTGAACACACAGGGAAGACAAGCTGAGCCTCTTGATTAGACTTACATGGGAATGTCATTGCGAACAAAGCACACCTGCTAAATACTGACATGCCAATATGATGGATCTATAGAGCCTCAATTATCCATCCAATCAAAACTCTGTTCTTTGGGGGGGGGGGGGGATGTACACATTCAGATGATAATATGCTTATAGTCTGTGTCATTGTAGAGGTAGGAGGAGATGCATCAGAAAAGGAGAGAGATATGGAGAAAAGAGGAGTGCCTGTTTTAATCCTCTCCAGTGGTAAATACACCAGCGTCTCTCCATCTCTGTCTCTTTGCTGCTGCTGCCGTGGTGAATACATGCCCGCCGTTCACGCTCGGCTAGCACAGATGGGAGGGGTGACGAGGCCAGAGCGTCCCATTGGCTGAGCCCGGGCAGCTATTTTTAACTTGCGGCAGAACCGCCACTGTCTCCTGAGATGTCTTCCCCCCCCCCCCTCTCCCCTCCCCCAAGAGAGCCGTACTGCAGCAAGAACATCTCAACAGCACCACAGAGCAGCCAGACAAGGCTGGATTCCCTTCACATTTCAGTTCTCCACCCATACTCCTATTATGCTGTTGGGCTGTTAGTTTCTCAGAGAATAATGACGAGTATGGGTTTGAGTCCCGCTGGGACCACCCATAGGAAAATGCACGTATGACTTGGACAAGGGTCTGCTAAATGGCATATATGATTATTTTATATTATAGATCCTTTTCATCCTTTTCCATTCATTCCATCCCTTTTCTGTAGTCCATAGAATGAGCACCTATATATGTTTATTTATAGACTATCTATCTATACTAGACTCTTCACATTGTTGCCTCAATCATATGGTTGACAGTGACACGTTGTGTACTTAGTACAGTTCACAATCAAGTTTCACCTTTGGTAAGAATTTTCCTTTTAATACCTCAAGGCCTCATACAAGACAGTACTTCTGCATTGTATTTCTGGTAGCTACAGATGAGATGACCACTAGAATGATGTAGTAACTGTAATGTAACGGGAGCAGTCTGAACTTGCCTCGGTTGACAAGCAGTCTGTGTCCCAAATAGTGCACTACTTTTGACCATAGTCCCTATGTGCCCTGGTCAAAAGTATTGCCCTACATAGGGAACAGGGTGTAGTTTGGGACGCAAGTCTTTACTTGAATCAGACCCTTGACATTGAGGTAACAGATCCCATTGTCTGGAGGGTAAACAAAAACACTGTGTTGCTGAAGTTCCAATCACACACACACACACAGTGCCACACACACACAGTGCCACACACACACAGTGCCACACACACACAGTGCCACACACACACAGTGCCACACACACAGTGCCACACAATAGCCTCAGCTGCCCTGGCTAGATAGAGATTAGCGTTGTGACGATACCAGTATCGCAAACTTTTTTCGATGGCAAAAATGAAAATACGAAGCAAACCAGACTCGTTTGTCCTTTAAAAAACATGCCATATGTAAAATATTGAGTGCTTGGAAAATAAATAAATGTGACTGGATGACAACCTAATGATGTTTGTTTCCAAGATTAGGGCTGTTTTCCTACAGAAGTCAAATCCGCATCGTAGATTTTTTTCGTAGCCACGGCGCTAATGAGTATCYTGATACTGTATCGTACCGGCCCTAACAGAGTGAGACAGGATCGGAGAAAGAGAGAGTGATAGAGGACCAGTAAAAAAAACAGAGCCAACAGGATAGTGTGAAAAGACTTCGGCTCTGACTGAGCGACACCTCCCCCTCTCCCCCACCTCACGAGAACACCTCCAAGCCATCACACAGTCCCAGGATTTCAGCCAAGGGAGAGACCTTCCACCTCTTCTCCCTCCGCCGCTCCAAGCAGCACAAAAATAGAGGGCAGGGGGAAGGGAGAAAGAACGAGACAGTATGAGCCAAGGAGAAAGAGAGCGAGAAAGCGAGGTAAGGCAGAAAACACGAGATAGATCAAGATGGGAATGCACGAAAGGGCTCCAAAGAGAACATTAGCTCTGCCACTGAAGATAAATAGTCTGGGTGCAGGTGACTAATAAAAGTCTGGCTATGCCACAGTGGGCTGTGGCAGACAGTGGCACCAGCAGGTAAGTGGTTAGCCAGTGGGGTCAAAGACCACCCACACCCCCACTCCAGAGGGGCCCGTCCCCGTCCTCATTGGCTAAGCACACCCCAGTCCCCACCTCTGACACCCCAGATCGATGCACAGCCATGTCTCTCCTGACAGCATGGAGAAAGGGAGTATTGCCCCCCAATGCAAAGCTGCTGCACTGAGTTATTCAGCCATGAATGTTTGAGGTTGTGTGGAGTTGGTGTGTGTGTGTCTGTGTGTGGAATTTTAGGTAATAGAGTCAGATAAGGCACAAAGCAAAGCTCAGGTAATGGTGTTATTGGTCATTGGGCCAGAATGAGTTATACAGTTCTGCAATAGCAACTCTGTGCGGATGCATGTACAGCGCATTCGGAAAGTATTCAAACCCCTTGACTTTTTCCACATTTGGTTACGTTACAGCCTTATACTAATGGATTCAATTGTTTTTTCTCCCTCATCAATCAACACACGATACCCCACAATGACAAAGCAAAAACTGTTTTTTTAGAACATGAAAAATAAAATGGAATATCGGATTTAGATAAGTATTCAGACCCTTTACTCAGTACTTTATTGAAGCATCGTTGGCAGCGGTTACAGCCTCGAGTCTTATTTGGTATGACGCTACAAGCTTGGCACACCTGTATTTGGGGAGTTTCTCCCATGCTTCTCTGCAGATCCTCTCAAGCTCTGTCAGGTTAGATGGGGAGCGTCGCTGCACAGCAATTTTCTGGTCTTTCCAGAGATGTTCGATCGGGTTCAAGTCCAGGCTCTGGCTGTGCCACTCAAGGACATTGAGACTTGTCCCAAAGCTACTACTGCATTGTCTTGGCTGTGTGCTTAGGGTCGTTGTCCTGTTGGTAAGTGAACCTTCACCCCAGTCTGAAATCCTGAATGCTCTGGAGCAGATTTTCATCAAGGATCTCTGTACTTGAAGCGTCTTCCAGTCCCTGCCGCTGAAAAACATCCCCACAGCATGATGTTGCCACCACCATGCTTCACCGTAGGGATGGCGCCAGGTTTCCTCCAGACATGATGCTTGGCATTCAGGCCTAAGAGTTCAATCTTGGTTTCATCAGACCAGAGAATCTTGTTTCTCATGGTCAGAGTATTTTAGGTGCCTTTTGGCTAACGACAAGTGGGTTGTCATGTGCCTTTTACTGAAGAGTGGCTTCCGTCTGGCCACTCTACCATAAAGGCCTGATTTGTGGAGTGTTGCAGAGATGGTTCTCCTTCTCCACAGAGGAACTCTGGAACTCTGTCAAAGTGACCATCGGGTTCTTGGTCACCTCCCTGACCAAGGGGCTTCTCCCCCAACTTCTCAGTTTGGCCAGGCGGCCAGCCAGCTCTAGGAATAAACTTTGTGGTTGCAAACTTCTTCCATTTAAAAATGACGGAGGCCGCTGTGCTCTTGGGGACCTTCAATGCCGCAMAAATGTTTTGGTACCCTTCCCCAGGTCTGTGCCTCGACACGATCCTGTCTCGGAGCTCTGAGGACAATTCCCTCGACCTCATGGCTTGTTTTTTTCTCTGACATGCACTGTCAACTGTGGAACCTTATATAGACAGGTGTGTCCCTTTCCAAATCATGTCCAATCAATGGAATTTACCACAGGTGGACTCCAATCAAGTTGTAGAAACATCTCAAGGATGATCAATGGAAACAGGATGCACCTGAGCTCAATTTCATAGCAAATGATCTGAATACTTATTTAAATAAGGTATTTCTGTTGATGTATGAATTTGAAAACATTTCTAACAACCTGTTTTTTGCTGTGATGTCATTGTGGGGTATTGTGTATAGATTGATGAGGGCAAAACATTTATTTAATCCATTTTACAATAAGGCTGTAAGGTAACAAAATGTGGAAAAAAGTACAGGGTCTGACTACTTTCCAAATGCACAGTACATGCAAACATGTAAATGGTTTGTGTGTCGACAAAATTAAATATTACTGTATACGTGTGAAAAACAACTGCATAAGTGAATATGAGTGTAGGCCTAGGAGTCTAGCCTAGTGTATACTGCTTGATGTGGTGTTGTGTCTGCACCCGCCAGGACATGTGACAGGAACAGGATGGAGAGAGGCAGGGGGTGGGGAGGAGAGAGGCAGGGGAGGAGAGGGGCATGGGGTGGGAAAGAGAGCGACAGAGCGAGAGCTCGACCGAGAGAGCGAGAAAGAGCGACAGAGCGCTAGAGAGCACAAACAGAGAGAGAGAGAGACATATGGAACAAACAGAGAGAAAGAGGGGGGATGGTTTCTTCCTCTCCCTGTGCTACTCTGCAGCCTGTTTTGGCCCGGGCCCAGAATTCTGCTGCTTCTGGCAGCCTGGTTGCACAAAGGAAAGGCCCATGGCTACGGTGAGTAACAAACACTTCCTATCCCATCATCACTCAACTTGTCCCAAGCATATATGTGAGCGCACACACACTGATGCGCTTGAATATATGCATGCACATCCCAGTTCTACACACAGACAGGCACGCACAGACAGACAGGCAGAGACAGGCACGCACAGACAGACAGGCAGAGAACAGGCACGCACAGACAGACAGGCAGAGACAGGCACGCACAGCAGACAGGCAGAGACAGGCACGCAACAGACAGGCAGAGACAGGCACGCAGCAGACAGGCAGACAACAGGCAAGACAGGCAAGCAACCGACAGACAGGCAGAGACAGGCACGCACAGACAGAAAGACAGGCAGAGACAGGCAGCACGAGCAGACAGGCAGAGACAGCACGACAGACAAACAGACAGGAGAGACAGGCACGCAGAGACAGCACGACAGAGACAGGCACGCACAAGACAGAGGCAGAGACGGCAGCACAGACAGACAGACAGGCAGAGACAGGCACGCACAGACAGACAGGCAGCGACAGGCAGCACAGACAGACAGGCAGAAGACAGGCACGCACAGACAGAACAGGCAGAGACAGGCAGCACAGACAGACAGGCAGAGACAGGCACGCACAGACAGACAGGCACAGCACAGACAGACAGGCCAGAGACAGGCACGCCAGACAGACAGGAAACACACACACAAACACAGACAAGGCACAGCAGGCACACACAGACAAAGCACAGAAGACCGGCACACAGAGACAAACAGACAGATAGGTAGGCACACACAGGCACACACAGACAGGCAGGGACACACAGGCACACACAGACAGGCAGGGACACACAGGCACACACAGACAGGCAGGGACACAGACAGGGACGGGCAGGGACACAGACAGGGACGGGCAGGCAGACTCGCGGCCACACAGACAGACAGGCAGGCAGGCACACAGACAGACAAGTAGGCAGACACAGAGAGAGACAGACACACCCGCCCGCACAGATACAGGCACACACAGACAGAGACACTGGCCCGCCCGCACAGACAGACATAGACACGCTCACACAGACAGACAGACACAGACAGACCCGCACAGACAGATACGCCCGCACAGACACACAGACAAAGACAGACACGCCTGCACAGACAGACAGATTTGCCCGCACAGACAGACACGCCCACACAGACAGACAGACAGACAGAGACAGACACAGACACACACCCCCCCAGCAGACAGACAAGCCCGCAGACAAACAGACAGATACGTCCGCACAGAGACAGATACGTCCGCACAGAGACAGATACGTCCGCACAGAGACAGACAGATACGTCCGCACAGAGACAGACAGAGAGACACGCCCACAGACAGACAGGCCCGTCCGACAGGCAATCAGGCCCGRCCGACAGGCAATCAGGCCCGCCCGACAGGCAATCAGGCCCGCCCGASAGGCCCGCCCGACAGGCAGGCAGGCCCGTCCGACAGGCAGGCAGGCCCGCTGACAGACAGACAGGCAGGCAGGCCCTTCCGCCCAGACCGACCCTCCCAGACAGACAGACCGACCCGCCTGCCCAGAATAACCCACCCAGACAGACCCGCCCAAACAGACCGACCCGCCCGCCGACAGACACACCCACACAGACAGGCTAGAAGACAGTGTAGAGAGGTGATGGGGTGGCTAGAAGACAGTATACTCGAGCTGGAGAGAGAGAGATATTCCACATAGTCAACAACAAGAGCACGGCACATATTCCACATAGTCAAAAACAAGTCTACAGCACTATTGCACATAGTCAATGAGACTACAGCACTATTCCACATAGTCAAACGACGATATACAGCACTATTGCACATAGTACACGAGACTACAGCACTATTGCCACATTAGTCAACGAGACTACAGCACTATTGCACATAGTCAACGAGGACTACAGGCACTATTCCACATAGTCAACGAAGACTACCAGCACTATTCCACATAGTCAACGAGACTACAGCACTATTGCACATAGGCAACGAGACTACAGCACTATTGCACATAGTCAACGAGACTACAGCACTATTCCACATAGTCAAAAAACAAAGTCTACAGCACTATTGCACAAGTCAACGAGACTACAGCACTATTGCACATAGTCAACGAGACTACAGCACTATTCACATAGTCAACGAGACTACAAGCACTATTCCACATAGTCAACGAGACTACAGCACTATTGCACATAGTCAACGAGACTACAGCACTATTCACATAGTCAACGAGACTACAGCACTATTGCCACATAGTCAACAGACTACAGCACTATGTCCACATAGTCAACGAGACTACAGCACTATTGCACATAGTCACACGAGACTACAGCACTATTGCACATTAGTCAACGAGACTACAGCACTATTGCACATAGTCAACGAGACTACAGCACTATTCCACATAGTCAACGAGACTACAGCACTATTGCACATAGTCAACGAGACTACAGCACTATTCCACAATCAGTCAACGAGACTACAGGCACTATTTGCACATAGTCAACGAGACTACAGCACTATTGCCACATAGTCAACGAGACTACAGCACTATTCCACATAGTCAACCGACTACAGCACTATTGCACATAGTCAACGAGACTACAGCACTATTGCACATAAAGTCAACGAGACTACAGCACTATTGCACATAGCAACGAGGGACTACAGCACTATTCCACATAGTCAACGAGACTACAGCACTATTAGCCACATAGTCAAACGAGGACTACAAGCACTATT
>NC_036867.1:4387755-4402023 GCF_002910315.2 Salvelinus sp. IW2-2015 | reverse complement strand
CACATAGTCAACGAGACTACAGCACTATTGCACATAGTCAACGAGACTACAGCACTATTCCACATAGTCAACGAGACCACAGCAGTGTTACTCAATCCTGGTCCTGGGGACCCAAAGGGGTGCACATTTTTGATTTTGCTCTAGCACTACACACCTGATTACACTAATCAAACAAAAGTTTGATGATTAGTTGATTAGTGGAACCAGGTGTGTAGTGCTAGGTCAAAACCCCTTTTGGGTCCCCGTGACCAGGATTAAGAAACACTTGACTACAGCAATATTCCACATAGTCAACAACTAGACTACAGTTATATTCTACATAGTCAACTTGACAACAGTACTAATGCAAGTAGTCAACAAGATAACAACACTGTTCCACATCATATGTATTTGGACAGTGAAGCAAAAACATGTATATATACACAGTAGCAGTCAAAAGTATGACACCTACTCATTCAAGAGTTTCTCTTATTTTTACTATTTTCTATATTGTGTGCAAAGCTGTCATCAAGGCAAAGTGTGGCAACGTTGAAGAATCTCAAATATATTTTGATTTGTTTTACACTTTTTTTGTTATTACATGATTCCATGTGTTATTTATTCTACAATGTAGAAAATTGTAAAAAATAAAGAAAAACCATTGAATGAGTAGGTGTGTCCAAACGTTTGACTGCTACTATCTATCTATACACACAGTACCAGTCAAAAGTATTATATATATATATATATATATATATATATTTGGTTCTACACTCCAGTGTTTGGATTTGAGATCAAAAGTTTCATAGGAAACAGTACAGAATGTCAACTTTTATTTGAGGGTATTTTTTATACATTCTGTATTTGAGGATATTTTCATACATGCCTAATATGAAACATTCACATCCCTAAAATGCTGGAGTATAGAGCCACATTACATATAAACACTAGTCCACAGAACTATTCCACATATTCAACTACACTCCAGATGTGCAGTTTCTGTTCTTACCCATAGTTGGTTCTGGTTCTGGTTCTGTGGGTTCCTGGATGGGGCTGGCCGGGGTTTCCACCATGTCCCTCTGTGTACAGACGTAGTCGGCCTGGGGGTGAAGGTCCAGGTCYCCCCCTGCCTGCTTCTCACACTCCCCATGAAGCCACCTGAGAGAAACAAAAAAACACAATTTTATCAACAACACAGCTTTACATTACTTCAACTTGTAGCATCAGTGTTTCCCCAATAATTTCTTCTTCCACAATAAAAAGCACCTTCTCCATATTGTTTACACAAATGTCATGTCAGATTATGACAATATACATAACCCACTAACAACACCCCCACCTGACGTTACTATGACAAAGCAAGAAATATACTATTTTGACTGGAACGCACCACAATCACATGCTCCATCAAAACAGTGCAACTTCACTTGTCATCAGTGTGAAGCTGGTTTCCATCAGTCCTTCTTTATACCAGCCTTAGTTATTATTTGACATCCACCCTGATGCATTAAGCATGACTAAACTGTCTYGTCAGGCAGGTTTGGTTCATCATCAGTCAGACAGCCTCCAGGGCAGCTCTCCCAGAGAGGGGTCTCTAAGCCTGTGGGTTTGCTCTGCCAGCTGTTTCCCCCTCTCTCACTCTCCTCCACTCTTCCCCTCTTTTCTTGCACCCGCTCTTGCTCTGCCTTGCTCCCTCTCCCTCCCCGCGTTCCCTCTCCCGTCTCCCTCTCCCYTCTCCCCTCTCTCCAGATMAATTCTGTGTGTAGCGCTGCTGCAGGTTTGTCCCAGTAGGGTGCAGCCCGACTGTCTCCTGCTCCATTTTCTCTCCGGCTCTCTCTGCCTGCAGTAATTACATTTCTGCACAGGCACCAGGGCAGGGCAGCCGGCTGTGTCGAAAGGACCCCCGAGTGAGTGTCCGCGGGAGGTAGAGAGTCATAATGGGGAATTGGGCTCCTCCAGCGACTCCCGGGCTCCGTCTACTTCAAAAGACAGACCAGTTTGAGTTTGATTAGAGTTTCAGTGGGGAGACTGGCAAGTAGCCTGTTAGCTAAGTCAGTGTGATAGGTAAGCACTATGCAAACACACCAATGCAGTTCATTGATGGTAATACATCCCAGTGTGTTAGGAGAACATTAGGATGACTACCAGAGAAGTGGCTGCGTGAGCCCTACTCAGCAATGTGAGTATGCTTCGTCATACTTATGAGGGACCTCTTAGAGAATGGCCATGTCATCCCTCTCCAGGAGCTGGTYTTAATGCTACTGTTAAAACTAGCCACAATAACGATGCAGAACTGGCCTTGTGAATAGTTTGTGAATAACCTACGGCTGCCACAGTCTTCCCGCTCCCCAATACAAAATGCCTAAAACAGCACTTCAAGTGTGGTTCCACTGTAAGGGTTGATATGAGTTTGCAGCTTCCATCTACTTCCCTGGACCCCAGGAAGTGTCTAGTACAGTGAATAATGTGTGTGACCCTCAGGCGACTTGCTGGRCCTTGGATAAACCAATCCATTCGCCACAGCGGTTTTTACTTTACACGACCCCTTATCACAAAGCCATCACTGTGCCACTGACCGCATGAGCTCTGGGTTGCCGTAATGACTTCGCAGTGGTCGCCGTACGCAACAATTACTCTGTTGTGGAAAATTGTTGGCCCTCAGCAGGGCTGCCAAATCCAGCCCTGTGATTGGTTAACAATAGTGGTTGGTGTAGAGGCCCCGTAGCCAGTAATCTACTGATTTATCGTTTTCGGTGACCAGGATTGGCTGGAGCGCTGAGCCAGTTGTTAACCTGAAGATTACCTTTGGTATTGAACATTTGTACGATGTGGAACATGTGAGAAACCAACTAAACTAACCTACAATTATGTAACGCTATGTTTCCCTGTCTGTGAAACTTCAACAAACTAAAGTTTAATATATTGAAGATCAAATCAAATATTTGTCACATGCGCTGAATACAACTTGTGTAGACCTTACCGTGAAATGCTTACTTACAGGCGCTTAACTCTGAATAGCTTARCAAATGGCTACCCGGACTATTGGCATTTATTATCCATGCATAGTCACTTTAACTCCAACCCCAGCACATTGACTCTGTACCGGTACCCCCTGTATATAGTCTCTTAATTTCTTGAACTGCATTGTTGGTTAAGAAAATATTTACAAAATAAACTAAAGTAAAAAATAAAACAAAATAACAATAACGAGACTATATACAGGGGGTACCGGTACAGAGTCAATGTGCTGGGGTTGGAGTTAAAGTGACTATGATGGATAATAAATGCCAATAGTCCGGGTAGCCATCTGATAAGCTATTCAGGAGTCTATTGGCTTGGGGGTAGTAGCTGTTAAGAAGCCTTTTGAACCAAGACTTGGAGCCCGACTGTCTCCTGCTCCATTTTCTCTCCGGCTCTCTCTGCCTGCAGTAATTACATTTCTGCACAGGCACCAGGGCAGGGCAGCCGACTGCCGTACAGTAGCAGAGAGAACAGTCTATGACTAGGGTGGCTGGAGTCTTTGGCAATTTTTAGGGCCTTAAACTGAAACCGCCGGGTATAGAGGTCCTGGATGGCAGGAAGCTTGGCCCCGGTGATGTACTGGGCCGTACGCACTACCCTCCGTAGTGCCTTGCGGTCGGAGGCCGAGCAGTTGCCATACCAGGTGGTGATGCAACCAGTCAGGATGCTCTCGACGGTGCATCTGTATAACTTTTTGAGGATCTGAGGACCCATGCCAAATCTTTTCAGTCTCCTGAGGGGGAATAGGCATTATAGTGCCTTCTTCACGACTGTCTTGGTGTGGTCGGACCATGATAGTTTGTTGGTYATGTGGACACTTGAAGCTCTTGTAACAGTATAACTTTAGTCCGTCCCCTCGTCCCGACCCGGGCGCGAACCAGGGACCCTCTGCACACATCAACAACAGTCACCCACGAAGCATCGTTACCCATCGCTCCACAAAAGCCGAACCACTACTTAAAGGTCTCAAAGCGAGTGACGTCACCGATTGAAKCGCTATTAGCGCGCACCACCGCTAACTAGCTAGCCATTTCACATCGGTTACACTCTCAAKCTGCTCCAATACAGCCCTGTCGATGAGAATGGGGCATGCTCGGTCCTCCTTTTCCTGTAGTCCATCATCTCCTTAGTCTTGATCACGTTGAGGGAGAGGTTGTTATTCTGGCACCACACTGTCAGGTCTCTGACCTCCTCCCTATAGGCTGTCTCATCATTGTCTGTGATCAGCCCTACTACTATCGTGTCATCGGCAAACTTAATAATAGTGTTGGAGTCGTGCCTGGCCATGCAGTCGTGGGTGAACAGGAGGGGACTGAGCACGCACCCCTGAGGGGCCCCAGTGTTGAGGATCTGTGTGGCAGATGTGTTGTTACCTACCCTCGCCACCTGGGGGCGGCCCATCAGGAAGTCCAGGATCCAGTTGCAGAGYGAGGTGTTTAGTCCCAGGATCCTTAGCGATGAGCTTTGAGGGTACTATGGTGTTGAACGCTGAGCTGTAGTCAATGAATAGCATTCTCACATAAGTGTTCCTTTTGTCCAGGTGGGAAAGYGCAGTGTGGAGTGCAATAGAGATTGCATCATCTGTGGATCTGTTTGGGCGTTATGCAAATTGGAGTGGGTCTAGGGTTTCTGGGATAATGGTGTTGATGTGAGCCATTACCAACCTTTCAAAGCACTTCATGGCTACGGACGTGAGTGCTACGGGTCTGTAGTCATTTAGGCTGGTTGCCTTTGTGTTCTTGGGCACAGGGACTATGGTGGTCTGCTTGAAACATGTTGGTATTAAAAAGACTTAATCAGGGACATGTTGAAAATGTCAGTGAAGACACCTGTCAGATGGTGAGCACATGCCCGGAGCACACGTCCTGGTAATTCGTCTGGCCCCGCAGCCTTGTGTATGTTGACCTGTTTAAAAGGTCTTACTCACGTCGGCTACGGAGAGCGTGATCACAGTCGTCCGGAACAGCTGATGCTCTCATGCATGCCTCAGTGTTGCTTGCCTCGAAGCGAGCATAGAAGTGATTTAGCTAATCTGGTAGGCTCGTGTCACTGGTAGGCTCGTGTCACTGGGCAGCTCGCGTCACTGGGCAGCTCGCGTCACTGGGCAGCTCGRGGCTGTGCTTCCCTTTGTAGTCTGTAATGGTTTGCAAGCCCTGCCACATAAGACGAGCGTCGGAGCTGGAATAGTATGATTCAATCTTAGCCCTGTTTTGACGCTTTGCCTGTTTTGATGGTTCGTCGCAGGGCATAGCAGGATTTATTTTAAGCTTCCGGGTTAGAGTCCCGCACCTTGAAAGCGGCAGCTCTACCCTTTAGCTCAYTGCGAATGTTGCCTGTAAACCATGGCTTCTGGTTGGGGTATGTACGTACAGTCACTGTGGGGACGACGTCCTCGATGCACTTATTGATAAAGCCAGTGACTGATGTGGTGTACTCCTCAATGCCATCGGAAGAATCCCAGAACATGTTCCAGTCTGTGATAGSAAAACAGTCCTGTAGTTTAGCATCTGCTTCATCTGACCACTTCATCTGAGTCACTGGTGCTTCCTGCTTTAATTTTTGCTTGTAAGCAGGAATCAGGAGGATAGAGTTGTGGTCGGATTTACAAAATGGAGGGCGAGGGAGAGCTTTGTACGCGTCTCTGTGTGGAGTACAGGTGATCTAGAATTTTTTTCCCTCTGGTTGCACATAACATGCTGGTAGAAATTAGGTAAAATGGATTTAAGTTTCCCTGCATTAAAGTCCCCACCCACTAGGAGCGCCGCCTCTGGATGAGAATRTTCTTGTTTGCTTACGGCCTTATACAGCTCGTTGAGTGCCGTCTTAGTGCCAGCATCGGTTTGTGGTGGTAAATAAACAGCTCCGAAAAATATAGTTGAACTCTTTGTAAATAGTGTGGTCTATAGCTTATCATGAGATAATCTACCTCAGGCGAGAAAAATCTCGAGACTTCCTTAAAATTAGATTTTGTGCATCAGCTGTTATTTAAAAATAGACACAGACCGCCACCCCTTGTCTTAACCGAGGCAGCTGTTCTATCTTGCCGTTGGACCAAAACCCCAGCCAGCTGTATGTTATCCATGTCGTCGGTCAGCCACGACTCGGTGAAATATACGATATTACAGTTTTTAATGTCCCGTTGGTAGGATAGTCTTGATCGGAGCTCATCCATTTTGTTATCCAATGATTGCACGTTGGCTAATAAAACTGATGGTAGCTGGGGATTACTCACTCGCCATCGGATCCTTACAAGGCACCCGGACCTACGTCCCTGATATCTCAGTCTCTTCTTCATGCGAATAGATTTGTGCCTTGTCGGGTGTCTGAAGTAAATCCTTCGCGTCCGACTCGTTAAAGAAAAAAATCTTTGTCCAGAATGAGGTGAGTCATCGCTATCCTGATATCCAGTAGCTCTTCAGTCATAAGAGACGGTGGCAGAAACATTACGCACAAAATAAGTGAAATAATTTTTTTAATGTATATTTTAACCTTTATTTAACTAGGCAAGTCAGTTAAGAACAAATTCTTATTTATAATTAAGGCCTAACCCGGCCAAACCCTAACGACACTGGGTCAATTGTGCGCCGCCCTAAGGGATTCCCAATCACGGCCGGTTGTGATACTCCCTCGAATCGAACAATGGTCTGTAGTGACGCTTCTAGCACTGAGATGCAGTGCCTTAGACCGCTGCGCCACTCAATCACACGTAATGAGACAGATGATACAACCTGCGTACACAGAGACACTTAGAGGCCCCTTGGGAACCCATGTGGCAGATACAGTATAATACACCACTCACTGATACATGTAAGCCTGGTCCCAGATCTGTTTGTGCTGTATGAACACTTATGTGAAAAATGACAATGACCAAAACACTAACAGATCTGGGACCAGGCTAGTCACACACAAAATAAACATTATAAACTGGGTGGTTTAAGCCCTGAATGCTGATTGGCTGACAGCCGTGATATATATTATACTAGGCAAGTCAGTTAAGAACAAATTATRTTTTCAAAAACGGCGTAAGAATAGTGTGTTAACTGCCTTGTTCAGGGGCAGAACAACAGCTCGGGGATTTGATCTAGCAACCTTTTTGTTACTAGTCCAATGCTCTAACCACTAGGCTACATGCCGCCCCAGGTATCAGACCGTATACAATGGCTATGACAAAATATTTATTTTAACTGCTCTAATTTCGTTGGTAACCAGTTTATAATATCAATAAGGCAATAAGGCACCTAACAAAGCTGAGCAGTGGAATACTATCACTGTCTGTCACGGCTAAGGGCTGTGTCCAGGCACTCCGCATTACGTTGTGCATAAGAACAGCGCTTAGCCATGGTATATTGGCCATATACCACATCCCCCTCGAGTCTTATTGCTTAATTACAGCTCTGCTGTGTATCAGCTCATTGTCTTGCATTCCCTTAGCAGAATTCTGAAACATAATCAACAGTAACCGCGGCGACAGAATGAGGCGTACCTTTTGCAGGTATTGCAGTTGAGGASGTCATCCTTGGGGACGTCGCCGAGGCCCTGGCCCCTCCCACACAGCGGACACGACAGAGCGGGGGCGGGCTCCTCCGGTCGCGTGTGGCAACTCTCACACAGTGTGATGTTGTGGCCCCAGTGGCCTGCCTGCCTGACCCCGCACTGAGAACACACCCGACAGTTCTGGAGAGGGAGAGACATGCTACATTAGTTACATTACTACATGGATTCATTGCCTTCCAGAACATTTCAACATTTCTCTTTTCATTGTCTAACAACCAAAGTTTGGAGTTGCAAAACCATAACGTGAAAAATACATTATTTGAAAAAAKCTTTCCCCGGTGGCTATAGAATGCTTAGCTCCATGGCAACAGAACGATCATACATAACATAGAAAGTAAGAACTTTATTTCTGCTAACCACCTTCAAAACATCTGCCAACTGACCTCACTTTGTTATTAAGCATGAAATTGTTGTGTTTAAATATTTGCTGAAAATGTAACACATCAGAGGTCTAAACTAATTGCCATTTATTTACATTGTAATGTTACTAATTAAAACTGATATAACACTTGACATCTTTACAACAGCAATTTCAAATACTTTTTCACTGCATTGGGTTACGAAATATCAGAATTAACATCAATTTCCCAAACGCATCTTTAAAAATATGCCTCCCTCTATGCAATGAGCATGTGATCAGCCAGCTGGAAATTTCATTACGCCTTCAAAAGTACCACTTCAAGCTCATTGAGTAACGTTCAAAAGGAGCAGCATCATTCCCGGATTTTGGGGGCGAGTAGGAGGAACAAGCTCATTCTAAAGCTTCTCTGTGAAAACCCCCACAACACTCAAACCCTCCCCTTCTAAAGCTCAGACCCCCACTGGCCTAGTACAGTAACAAGCCACCACTCTGGCCTGGGTCCAGTGGCCGGCTCATGTCCAACAGTGGGGGGGAGAGTTGGTGAATACTATCACTGTCTGTCAGGTCCTGCCTGTGGGACCGGGGAAGAAGGGAGAGATAAATGCCCACCCGTCCATCCTAAGGAAAGTAAGTGCCTGTCTGGGATTTGGGAGAAGATGGGGGAGGGGTGTGTGTGTGTGTGTGTATTAGCAGGCCTCAGATAACTCAATTTGCCATGGCAGCACAGTGTGTTTTGTCACAGTGAGCAGTGGACAGACAGGGATTAATGAGATGGGGTGGTGGAGTTTGGGTGTAGGCTCTGCTCAAACCCTACACTCCAACCCGAGTWCTCCGTTCTGCCACCTCTGGTCTCTTGGCCCTCCGACSCCTATGGGCGGGCAGTTCCCGCTCAGCCCAGTCCAAGCTCTTCTCTGTCCTGGCACCCCAATGGTGGACCAAGCTTCCCCCTGAAGCTAGGACAGCAGAGTCCCTGCCCATCTTCAGAAAACATCTAAAACCCTACCTCTTCAAAGAGTATCCCCCCCCCCCCACACACACACACCCCACTTGACTCTCTTCCCTTTTACTAGCTCTGACTATGCTGATAGCTACTTTAAGTAAAAATGTACTGCCTATGACTGTGATGTGGTTGTCCCACCTTGCTATCTTAAGATGAATGCACTAACTCGCTCCGGATAAAAGCATCTGCTAAATGACTAAAATAGTGAGTGAGTGAGTGAGTGAGAAAGAGGGAGAGCTGGTGGCCAGCTTCTGGTCAGAGGCATGGGATCAGAGAGAGGCATATCTAACCAATTAATGTGGCAGGTTAGGAGAATCCCTCCAATCCCTACCACTCTCATACCACTGCTGGCCGGGTGAAGAGGGGGATGTGAAATGATGGATTACCTCAGATTACATCTCAATCTCTTCACCCTGTGGACTAATTCACTTTACTTGTTTTATTTATTTAACCTCTTGAAGCTAGGGGGAAGAATTTTTATGTTTGGAAAAAATAACGTTCCCAATGTAAGCTGCCTATTTCTCAGGCCCAGATGCTAGAATATGCATATAATTGACAGATTAGGATAGAAAACACTAAAGTTTCCTAAACTGTCAAAATATTGTCTGTGAGTATAACAGAACTGATTTTGCAGGTGAAAACCTGAGGAAATCCAACACGGAAGTGCCTCTTATTTTGAAAAATTCCTGTTCCATTGCCTGCCGTTCCTCCATTTAAAGGGATATCAACCAGATTCCTTTTCCAATGGCTTCCACAGGGTGTGAACAGTCTTTAGATTTATCAAAACACGTCAGTGGATAGCTGAATGTCCTTCGATTATTTCATGCGCGCAAAAATTGTGGCTCGACATTTTCTTTCTCTTTTATTGAATAGTTTACCGTCCGGTTGAAATATTATCGATTATTTATGTTAAAAACAACCTGAGGATTGATTATAAAAAATGTTTCTACGAACTTTACGGATACTATTTGGAATTTTCGTCTGCCCTTCATGACCGCTCGAGCCTGTTGATTTCTGAACATAACGCACCAACCAAATGGAGGTTTTTGGATATAAAAATTATATTTATCGAACAAAAGGAACATTTATTGTGTAACTGGGAGTCTCGTGAGTGCAAACATCCGAAGATCAAAGGTAAGCGATTAATTTGATTGCTTTTCTGACTTTCGTGACCAATCTAGATTACTGCTAGCTGTTCGTAATGTTTTGTCTAGTGATCGATAAACTCACAAAGGCTTGGATTGCTTTCGCTGTAAATTAACAACAAGCTAAGATGTGTTTTGGTATATTGCACTTGTGATTTCATGAAAATAAATATCTTTAGTAATTTTTGGGGAATTTGGCGCTCTGCAATTCAGCGGTTGTTTACGAAAATTATCCCGTTGAAGGGATCTGTACGCCAAAAGGTTTTAACTAGGCAAGTCAGTTAAGAACAAATTCTTATTTACAATGACGGTCTACACCGGCCAAACCGTAATCCGGAAGATGCTGAGCCAATTAATTGAGCGCTGCCCTATGGGACTCCCAATCACGGCCAGTTGTGATACAGCCTAGAAACAAACCAGGATCTGTAGTGACACCTCTAGCACTGAGATGCTGCGCCACCCAGGGGCCCAAAACTAAGTAAAATGGGTGAATGAAAACTAAAATGTTGGTTTGAAAGATAGAAGTTTGAAACTAAGAAATCCTCACAAGTCTTCCAGAATGCAATAACAATAATGTTCACCTTTACAATAATGTAAAGAGTTTGGGGCCATCTTAGCCTTGGGCACTCACCGCTCCCTCCATTTTAGGAAGCAAACACAGCCAAAAATATACTTTTTATGACTTAATACAGAGGTCAATAGCAGAGATGAACGCTTGGGTGCTTGCAAACCCTCACTGCAACCCACAGCAAAGGAGAGAACACACTGTATTGTTGATAATTGAGGTCTGTATCGCCTCCCTCCCGCGGCCAAAAAGACGCTACAAAGAGGCACTAAAAGGCCCAAAAGCTATTTTCAACCATCGGATAAAAACAGCTGGGAGACTCTTAAGGGACAGTGGAGAGATGGAGAGATGTGGAAAGTGAGAGATGGAAGAGAGAGAGAGAGGGGGGGGGGTGGAACGAATGAGGGGAATGGGGATAATTGTTGAAACGCCGGGACGACTCTTCGGGGGACAACAGAGATAGAGGGGGAAAAGAGAAACAGTGAGAGAGAGATAGAGCGGGGGGGGGGATGGAAAACAGAAAGAGGAGCCCGGGGAGGGGTGAAAACAGTACCACTGTAAGCAAGGAGACGTGATTTGAGGAGAGCTTCACATAAAAGCTCTTGTTCGTTCAGAGCTTATTCTCACCGCCACATTTTCCTCCCCCGTGAGGTAAATTGACAGCACTTTATTCCTCAAACATACAGTGCCTTCAGAAATGATTCACACCCCTTTACGTTCTCCACATTTTGTTGTTACAGCCTGAATTTAAAATGTATTAAATTGAGATTTTGTCACTGATCTACACACAATAACACAATGTCAAAGTGGAATATAATTTGTAGAAAATGTTCTTATTATTATTATTTAAAAAAATATATAAAAAAATAGACTGTAAACATTTCAGCTTTAAGAGAAGAGTAGTTCCCGCTCAGCCCAGTCAAGCTCTTCTCTGTCCTGGACCCAATGGTGGACCAAGCTTCCCCTGAAGCTAGGACAGCAGAGTCCCTGCCATCTTCAGAAAACATCTAAAACCCTACCTCTTCAAAGAGTATCCCCCCACAACACCACACCCACTTTGACTCTCTTCCCTTTTACTAGCTTTACTATGCTGATTAGCTACTTTAAGTAAAAATGTACTGCCTATGACTGTGATGTGGTTGTCCCACCTTGCTATCTTAAGATGAAGCACTAATCGCTCCGGATAAAAGCATCTGCTAAATGACTAAAATAGTGAAGTGAGTGAGTGAGAAAGAGGGCAGAGCTGGTGGCCAGCTTCTGGTCAGAGGCATGGATCAGAGAGAGGCATATCTAACCAATTAATGTGGCAGGTTAGGAGAATCCCTCCAATCCCTACCACTCTCATACCACTGCTGGCCGGGTAAGAGGGGGATGTGAAATGATGGATTACCTCAGATTACATCTCAATCTCTTCACCTGTGGACTAATTCACATTTACTTGTTTTATTTATTTAACCTCTTGAAGCTAGGGGGAAGAATTTTTATGTTTGGAAAAAATAACGTTCCCAATGTAAGCTGCCTATTTCTCAGGCCCAGATGCTAGAATATATGCATAAAATTGACAGATAGGTAGAAAACACTAAAGTTTCCTAAACTGTCAAAATATTGTCTGTGAGTATAACAGAACTGATTTTGCAGGTGAAAACCTGAGGAAATCCAACACGGAAGTGCCTCTTATTTTGAAAAATTCCTGTTCCATTGCCTGCCGTTCCTCCATTTAAAGGGATATCAACCAGATTCCTTTTCCAATGGCTTCCACAGGGTGTGAACAGTCTTTAGATTTTATCAAAACACGTCAGTGGATAGCTGAATGTCTTCGATTATTTCATGCGCGCAAAATTGTGGCTCGACATTTTCTTTGCTCTTTTATGAATAGTTACGTCCGGTTGAAATATTATCGATTATTTATGTTAAAAACAACCTGAGGATTGATTATAAAAATGTTTCTACGAACTTTAGGATACATATTTGGAATTTTCGTCTGCCCTTCATGACCGCTCGAGCTGTTGATTTCTGAACATAACGCACCAACCAAATGGAGGTTTTTGGATATAAAAATAATATTTATCGAACAAAAGGAACATTTATTGTGTAACTGGGAGTCTCGTGAGTGCAACATCCGAAGACTAAAGGTAAGCGATTAATTTGATTGCTTTTCTGACTTTCGTGACCATCTAGATTACTGCTAGCTGTTCGTAATGTTTTGTCTAGTGATCGATAAACTCACAAAGGCTTGGATTGCTTTCGCTGTAAATTAACAACAAGCTAAGATGTGTTTTGGTATATTGCACTTGTGATTTCATGAAAATAAATATCTTTAGTAATTTTTGGGGAATTTGGCGCTCTGCAATTCAGCGGTTGTTTACGAAATTATCCCGTTGAAGGGATCTGTACGCAAAAGGTTTTAAACTAGGCAAGTCAGTTAGAAACAATTCTTATTTACAATGACGGTCTACACCGGCCAAACCGTAATCGGAAGATGCTGAGCCAATTAATGAGCGCTGCCTATGGGACTCCCAATCACGGCCAGTTGTGATACAGCCTAGAAACAAACCAGGATCTGTAGTGACACCTCTAGCACTGAGATGCTGCGCCACCCAGGGGCCAAAACTAAGTAAAATGGGTGAATGAAAACTAAATGTTGGTTTGAAAGATAGAAGTTTGAAACTAAGAAATCCTCACAAGTCTTCCAGAATGCAATAACAATAATGTTCCCCTTTACAATAATGTAAAGAGTTTGGGGCCATCTTAGCCTTGGGCACCCACACGCTCCTCCTCCATTTTAGGAAGCAACACAGCCAAAAATATACTTTTTATGACTTAATACAGAGGTCAATAGCAGAGATGAACGCTTGGTGCTTGCAAACCTCACTGCAACCACAGCAAAGGAGAGAACACACTGTATTGTTGATAATTGAGGTCTGTATCGCCTCCCTCCGCGGCAAAAAGACGCTCAAAGAGGCACTAAAAGGCCCAAAAGCTATTTTCAACCATCGGATAAACAGCTGGGAGACTCTTAAGGACAGTGGAGAGATGAGGAGATGTGGAAACGTGGAGAGATGGAAAGAGAGAGAGAGGGGGGGGGGGTGGAGAATGAGGGGAATGGGGATAATGTGAAACAGCCGGGAGACTCTCGGGGACAACAGAGATAGAGGGGGAAAAGAGAACAGTGAGAGAGATAGAGCGGGGGGGGGGGGGGTGGAAAACAGAAAGAGGAGGCCGGGGAGGGTGAAAACAGTACCACTGTAAGAAGGAGACGTGATTTGAGGAGAGCTTCACATAAAAGCTCTTGTTCGTTCAGAGCTTATTCTCACCGCCACATTTTCCTCCCCCGTGAGGTAAATTGACAGCACTTTATTCCTCAAACATACAGTGCCTTCAGAAATGATTCACACCCCTTTACGTTCTCCACATTTTGTTGTTACAGCCTCGAATTTAAAATGTATTAAATTGAGATTTTGTCACTGATCTACACACAATAACACAATGTCAAAGTGGAATATAATTTGTAGAAAATGTTCTTATTATTATTATTTAAAAAAATATATAAAAAAATAGACTGTAAACATTTCAGCTTTGTTTGCACCTGTTTGCAACAATGCAGTTAAGTAATTCTGCAAAAAATGGTGGCAAAGAAATCTAC
>NC_036867.1:4290410-4387730 GCF_002910315.2 Salvelinus sp. IW2-2015 | reverse complement strand
TTTTTTTTTAATCATGAATACAAATTGCTATGTTTGGGGCAAATCCAACACAATAGATCACGGAGTACCACTTCATATTTTCAATTATGGTGGTGGCTGCCTCATGTTGAGTATGCTGGTCATCGGCAAGGTCTAGGGAGTTTTTCTTTTATAAAAATAAATGTAATACAGCACAGACAAATTCACCTTTCAGCCAGACAATAACCTAAAACACAAAGGAAAATTTACACTGGAGTTGCTTACCAAGACAACATTGAATGTTCCTGAGTGGCCTAGTAAGTGTTGACTTAAGACTTTCTGTTTAGCAATGACCAACAAGCAACTTGACAGAGCTTGAAGAATGTTTAAAAGTAATAAATGGGCAAATATTGTACAATCCAGGTGTGCAAACCTCTTAGAAACTTACCCAGAAAGACTCTCACCTGAAATCGCTACAAAATGTGCTTCTAACATATGTCTCAGGAGGGTGAATACTTATCTATTCAAGATATGATTATTATTTAAGTATGAAAAATAAAACGGGGGGAAATTATAATATACACTCATTATTGCTCATAATTGACCCCTACCTTTTTGAGAAAAACTAAACCTCTTTCTCTGAGCAATTTTATTAGTATAAAAATAAATAATTAAAATATTGAGCTATATGCCAATATGCCAATTTTTGGGGGGAAATTACATTATTTTATTATAATATTTGCCCAGAGGTAGAGTTATTTTCTCAAAAAAGGTAGGTGTCAATTATTGACACCCCTAAACAGCCAAAAGTGTAGTATTTGGTCGCATATTCCTAGCACACAATTATTACATCAAGGTTGTGAATTTACAAACTTGTTGGATGTATTTGCAGTTKATTTTGTTTGTGTATCAGACGATTTTGTTATGAATGGTAAGATATGAATGGTAAATAATGCATWAAATTTTTTATGCATTTCTCACTTTTACTATAAATAACAATATAATATGTTTAAGAACTTCCAAATTAAAATGTCAACACTACCATGATTCCGGATTAACCTGAATGAACCGTGAATAATGATGAGTGAGAAAGTTAAAAGGGTCAAAGAGCATACATCCAAGACAAGCTAACCTCCCGTTATTGGAAATGATTTTGCAAATTAAATAAAATGTTATTTGTCACATGCTTCGTAAACAACAGATGTGAGCATACAATATAGCTCAGAATTTGAATTATTTATTTTACATATCCATCATTATTCATCTTTATCAACGGTGTCAATCATTTCGGACATATATGTATTTTGCCTGGTTATCATCAATGCGCCATTGAAAATTCTGTTTTACCGTGTTAAAAAAGTAAGATACCGGAGACTACTCATCTGGCTATAGGCTACCTGCTGAACATAGCTTACAATAGATGTCATTTCAATTGTTCAGGTTCACCATCAGCAATAGTTTGGGTAAAGTTGATAATTTRATAACGAGGACAGCAATTCATTTGTGAGGCGCACTACATGGCCAAAGCGGGATGAGAAAAGAAGCCCACTAAAAACATCCAAACGGTCAAGGGGTGACATCCAACGTTGTGGTATATATTCCCTTACTATGTCATTGCTCATTTGTAAACTATAAATATTCATACATTACTAGCTCAAACACCTAATCTGCAGAAATGACAAGTTAATTAGTGGGTGATGGTGATTTCAGAAYCAAAGTGGGGGGACAAAAACATAGGCTACATTGCCCTCCCTAAKCTGATAGTGGTGGTGGGGTGGTAGATGCCTAGTCTCCCTTATGGCTCAGATCAGGTGCCTACAAAGTCCATACACATACAGTGGGGAGAACAAGTACTGTATTTGATACACTGCCGATTTTCCTACTTACAAAGCATGTAGAGGGCTGTAATTTTAACATATGTACACTTCAACTGTGAGAGACGGAATCTAAAACAAAAATCCAGGAAATCACATTGTATGATTTTTAAGTAATTAATTGACATTTTATTGCATAACATAAGTATTTGAACACCTACCAACCAGTAAGAATTCCGGCTCTCACAGACCTGTTAGTTTTTGTTTTAGAAGCCCTCCTGTTCTCCACTCATTACCTGTATTAACTGCACCTGTTTGAACTCGTTACCTGTATAAAAGACACCTGTCCACACACTCAATCAAACTCCAACCTCTCCACAATGGCCAAGACCAGAGAGCTGTGTAAGGACATCAGGGATAAAATTGTAGACCTGCACAAGCGCTTTGGGATGGGCTACAGGACAATAGGCAAGCAGCTTGGTGAGAAGGCAACAACTGTTGGCGCAATTATTAGAAAATAGAAGAAGTTCAAGATGACGGTCAATCACCCGGTCCTGGGGCTCCATGCAAGATCTCATCTCGTGGGGCATCAATGATCATGAGGAAGGTGAGGAATCAGCCCAGAACTACACGGCAGGACCTGGTCAATGACCTGAAGAGAGCTGGGACCACAGTCTCAAAGAAAACCATTAGTAACACACTACGCCGTCATGGATTAAAATCCTGCAACGCACGCAAGGTCCCCCTGCTCAAGCCAGCGCATGTCCAGGCCCGTCTGAAGTTTGCCAATGACCATCTGGATGATCCAGAGGAATGGGAGAAGGTCATGTGGTCTGATGAGACAAAAATAGAGCTTTTTGGTCTAAACTCCACTCGCCGTGTTTGGAAGGAAGAAGAAAGGATGAGTACAACCCCAAGAACACCATCCCAACCGTGAAGCATGGAGGTGGAAACATCATTCTTTGGGGATGCTTTTCTGCAAAGGGGATAGGACTGCACCGTATTGAGGGGAGGATGGATGGGGCCATGTATCGCGAGATCTTGCCAACAACCTCCTTCCCTCAGTAAGATCATTGAAGATGGGTCGTGGCTGGGTCTTCCAGCATGACAACGACCCGAAACACACAGCCAGGGCAACTAAGGAGTGGCTCCGTAAGAAGCATCTCAAGGTCCTGGAGTGGCCTAGCCAGTCTCCAGACCTGAAACCAATAGAACATCTTTGGAGGGAGCTGAAAGTCCGTATTGCCCAGCGACAGCCCCGAAACCTGAAGGATCTGGAGAAGGTCTGTATGGAGGAGTGGGCCAAAATCCCTGCTGCAGTGTGTGCAAACCTGGTCAAGAACTAAAGGAAACGTATGATCTCTGTAATTGCAAACAAAGGTTTCTGTACCAAATATTAAGTTCTGCTTTTCTGATGTATCAAATACTTATGTCATTAAATAAAATGCAAATAATTTTACTTAAAAATCATACAATGTGGTTTTCTGGATTTTTGTTTTAGATTCCGTCTCTCACAGTTGAAGTGTACCTATGATAAAATTACAGACCTCTACATGCTTTGTAAGTAGGAAAACCTGCAAAATCGGCAGTGTATCAWATACTTGTTCTCCCCACTGTACATTATTCTTATATAATTATATATCTTTTTTAACACACAAACAAAAACCATCAACCGCTATGGCTCTCATGAGGACCGCCACAGGAAAGAAAGAGTTACCTCTGATGCAGAGGATAAGTACATTAGTTACCAGCCTCAAGATTGCAGCCAAAATAAATGCTTCAGAGTTCAAGTAACAGACACATCTCAACATCAACTGTTCAGAGGAGACTGCGTGAATCAGGCCTTCACGGTCAAATTGCTGCATTGAAACCATGACTAAAGGACACCAATAATAAGAAGAAACTTGCTTGGGCCAAGAAACACGAGCAATGGGCATTAGACTGGTGGAAATCGGTCCTTTGGTCTGATGAGTCCAAATTTGAGATTTTTGGTTCCAACCMCTGTGTCTGAGACGCAGAGTAGGTGAACGGATGATCTCCACATGTGTGGTTCCCACCGTGAAGCATGGAGTAGGTGGTGTGATAGTGTGGGGGTACTTTGCTCGTGACACTGTCAGTAATTTATTTAGAATTCAAGGCACACTTAACCAGCATGGCTACCACAGCATTCCGCAGTGATACGCCATCCCATCTGGATTGCGCTTAATGGGACAATCATTTGTTTTCAACTGGACAATGACCCAAAACACACCTCCAGGCTGTGTAAAGGCTATTTGACCATGAAGGAGAGTGATGGAGTTCTGCATTAGATGACCTGGCCTCCACAAATCACCTGACCTCAACCCAATAGAGATTTGGGTTTGTGATGAGTTGGACCGCAGAGTGAAGGAAAAGCAGCCAACAAGAGCTCAGCATATGTGAGAACTCCTTCAAGACTGTTGGAAAATAATTCCTTATGAAGCTGGTTGAGAGAATGCAAAGAGTGTGCAAAGCTGTCATAAAGGCAAAATGTGGCTACTTTGAAGAATCTCAAATATAATTTAACACTTTTTTGGTTACTACATGATTCCATGTGTTATTTCATAGTTTATATGTCTTCACCATAATGCTATAATGTAGAAAATAGTAAAAATAAAGAAAAACCCTGGAATGAGCAGGTGTTCAAATGTTTGAACTGGAATTGTTCCTAAAGATTTGAAAGTTGCCAAAGTTATCTCCCTCTATAAATCTGAGGATCCAAGATCTTCCACAAATAAAAATTAAAAATTAAAAATTAAAATGTTTAAAAAAAATCGCTTATTATCTGTAGTATCATGTTTTTCTAAAATCCTAGAATAATTGGTGTATAAGAGAATGTTCAAATATTTAAAATGAACACTGTATTCTATGAGCACCAGTATTGTAAAAACTTGTAAAATCTACTCCACAGATATGGCTCTTTTGCAACTTGTGGATAAAATCTTTACAGCTCTTAACAAAGAATATGGTCTTGGCATATTTTTTTTATTTATCCAATGCGTTTGACACAGTCGATCATGAAATATTACTTTCTAAKTTGTATTACTACACTTTCAATGAGATTACATACATCATTCCCTTTGCTGATGATACCAATTTCATTTTATCACAAGAATTTTAATTCACTATTTAWTTAAGCTAACTCATGTATGGCCACATTTTCTGAATGGTTCCAGATAATTTGTTAATCTTCAACTGTTAAAACATTATTGTATTAAATAGTAAGTAAATAATAAATATATAAAAATAAAAAGAGCCAGAATCTCAATTGGTGGGAATGAAATGGAACAAGACACATCCTAGATGTGATTCCTCAGAGTTCTAATTAATGAAAAGTTATCCTGGAAAGATCATATTCAATTTGTCTGTAGCAAGGTGATGACATTTGTAGGTATCATCAGCAAGATTAGTGGTTTGGTTCATCAGGCTTGCTTCCTAACTCTATACTATAGCTTAATTTACCCAAATCTCATTTCCTGTAATAGTGTCTGGGCCGGTACATATGCCTCATACCCACACAAATTACTCATCATACAAAAGACATTTGCAAGACTAGCCACCACCAGTATCTCAGTATCGTGTCTATTTATGACATTAATGTACGTCAATTATACGCTTTCATCTAGAAATACTCATACCTCCCAGACAGTTTACCTTTCAATGGATTCTTCCAGGTTCATTCTGACATGCATCTATATAACAAGACACTGTGATAACCTTCACCTTCCCTACTGCCGCACCTCACAGTCAATTCTCTCAGACACAGAGGTACCATACTCTGGAATTCTTATCTTCACATTGCCGAAAGCTCATCATCCCTCATTAACTTCAAGCGAAGAAAGGGGGTCAGCCTGATGAACCAAACTACCCAATAATCCCCTCTATGTAGCCTAACTCACACACACACACATTTAAACAAAACAAATACTATTAGGTTTTAGTGATTACTGATCAATTAATTTACAATTAGCAGGTTTTGTTATCCGTTTAACAAACCTTTATTTTTTTACTTGTTTTTTTTGTGGTGTGGTTTTCATATAAGCCCTTGGGCTTCCAGCCACACCGTTTAAAAAACAGCAACAATACAGATACATTTTATCACTTGTTTTCTTTGCTGCAAATAAATTAAACAAAATTAGACTAATTACTTTTGACAAAATAATGGTTTCAGAACAATCTACAGGAAAGTTTGTGTACCAAAGTAGGCAAAATGCTTGGATAAAAAGGCAATGCCAGTCATTTTTGGTTTATCATCCCAGCTCAAACATACACCATGGACATTCATCATTCACACCCACAGCTCAGACAGATCCAACTCAGAGGCCCAGCTCATGAGCTCCATCAGCTGCAGATTTACATTTAGTATATACAAATAAAGTGTTCAAGAAACAAATGTTAGTGCATTGAATCATATCGAACCAGATCGCATCGATAAGATCTCTAATAAAACAGAATCGTTTCAACCTAAAATGTATCGTTCCTGTATCGGAGCATATGTATGTAGATACACACAGTCCATTCAGGAAGTTCAGACCTCTTCCCTTTTCCCACATTTTGTTACAGCCTAATTCTAAAATTGATTAAATGTATTGTTTTCCTCTTCAATCTACACACATCTCTGCAGATAAAGTCACCACCGTCTTTCATCTAATCTTTACTATATACATTGCCTTCAGAAAGAATTCATACCCCTTGACATATTCCACATTTTGATGTTACAGCCTGAATTCATAATGGATTAAATATATGTTCTCACCCATCAACACACAGTACCCCATAATGACAAAGTGAAAACATATTTTTATATATTTCAGCAAATTTATTGAAAATAAAATACGTAAATATTTTATTTACATAAGTATTCAGACCCTTTGCTATGAGACTCGAAATTGAGCTCAGGTGCATCCTGTTTCCACTGATCATCCTTGAGATGTTTCTACAACTTGATTGGAGTCCACCTGTGGTAAATTCAATTGATTGGACATGATTTGGAAAGATATACACCTGTCTATATAAGGTCCCACAGTTGACCGTGTATGTCAGAGCAAAAACCAAGCCATGAGGTAGAAGGAATTGTCTGCAGAGCTCCGAGACAGGATTGTATCGAGGCACAGGTCTGGGGAAGGTTACCAAAAAAAATGCTGCAGCATTGAAGGTCCCCAAGAGCACAGTGGCATCAATCATTATTAAATGGAAGAGGTTTGGAACCACCAAGACTCTACCTAGAGATGGCCACCTGGCCAAACTGAGAAATCGGGGGGGGGAAGGGCCTTGGTCAGGGAGGTGATCAAGAACCTGATGGTCCCTCTGACAGAGCTCCAGAGCTCCTCTGTGGAGATGGGAGAATCTTCCAGAAGGACAACCATCTCCGCAGCCCTCRACCAWAWAAGCCCTTTATGGTGGAGTGGCCAGACGGGAGCCACTCCTCAGTAAAAGGCACGACAACCCACTAGGAGTTTGCCAAAAGGACTCTCAGACCATGAGAAACAAGTTTCTCTGGTCTGATGAAACCAAGATTGAACTCTTTGGCCTGAATGCCAAGCGTCACATCTGGAAGAAACCTGGCACCATCCCTACGATGAAGCATGGTGGTGGCAGCATCATGCTGTGGGGATGTTTTTCAGCAGCAGGACCTGGAAGACTAGTCAGAATTGAGGGAAAGATGAACGGAGCACAGACCGGGGAAACAGGACAACGACCCTAGGAATACAGTAAAGACAATGCAGAAGTGTCTCTGAATATCTTTGAGAAGCCCAGCCAGAGCCCGGACTTGAACCCGATCAATCATCTCTGGTAAGACCTGAAAATAGCTGTGCAGCGACGCTCCCCAACCAACCATGACAGAGCTTGAGAGGATCTGCAGAGAAGAATGGGAGAAACCCTACAAATACAGGTGTGCCAAGCTTGTACCGTCATACCCAAGAAGACACGAGGCTGTAATCGATGCCAAAGGTGCTTCAACAAAGTACTAAGTAAAGGGTCTGATTACTTATGTAAATGTAACACACTTGCAAAAAATAAAACGTTTTTACCTTGTCATTATGGTGTATTGTGTGTAGCAAAAACAATTTAATCCATTTTAGAATAAGGCTGTAACATAACGTGGAAATAGTCAAGGTCTGAATACTTTCCGAATGCACTGTATCGAACTGTCTTGAAAGGAAAAGCTGCACATCCCTAACACGCTCCCGTCTCGGCCCGACGGTATTCCGTGTTGTGAAAAGTGTTTGGAGTGTTTCTTACCTTGCATCGCCAGCCATTGGTGGGGATGGATTCCATGGCAGGCTGGAGACAGAAGGTGTGATAGCCTTTGTCACACATGTCACACACCAGCATCTTGCTGTCCTCTCCCGGGTTCCTGAAAAACACACACAGTAGAGGGAAAGATGACACACACACACCTAATAATATGACCTCAGTGTACAAAACATTAGGAACACCTTCCTAATYTTGTGTTACATCCCCCTTTGCCCTCAGAATAGCCTCAATTCGTTTTGGCATGGACTCTACAAGGTGTCGAAAGCATTCCACAGGGATGCTGGCCCATGTTGACTCCAATGCTTCCCACAGTTGTGTCAAGTTGGCTGGATGTCCTTTGGGTGGTGGACCATTCTTGATACACAACTGTTGAGCAGGAAAAACCCAGCAGCGCTGCAATTCTTGACACACTCAAACCAGTGCACCTGGCACCTACTACCATGCCCCTGTCAAAGGCACTTACATCTTTTGTCTTGCCCATTCACCCTCTGAATGACACATACACAATCAATGTCTGAATTGTCTCAAGGCTTAAAATTCCTTCTTTAACCCGTCTCCTCCCCTTCATCTACACTGATTGAAGTGGATTTAACAAGTGACAATGTTTTGTATACTCAGTGTATGAGACACTTATGGAGACGCACACAAAAMAGAAAAATGACACCCACCCACACACCTAATAGGCAACAAACACAAAAATCTGAAAAATTGCAAGGGTTGTAGTATGGATAGCACAAGTTTGTTTCCCGACCGCGTCAACAGACAACCTAACAAACTGTCAACTGTTAACTCTGGTCCTCCAGGGTCTCAGTGTCTATGGGCTCTTTATCAGTGACTCATTTCGAGTCTGGGACTTGGACAATCGACTACATTCATTTATCAATGAAGTATGAGGAAGAAAAGAAAGCCAGCCAGACAGTTGGGAGTTTGAATTTAGTTTGTCAATGGGGGAGGTTCACATAGTAGGTTATGTTTAATAAAATACATTTTATCACACACATACACCACATTGTGAACAATATTTTTTTAATTTTTTAAAACAGTGTTTATAGGAATGAGAAAATAACATTTCCTTCAACAGAATAAAATTAGCTAAGCATCAAGATTCAAAATTTGTTCAGCCAATCAAACCTGCCATTAAACTGAACCCGCAATCGAGAACAGCCTCTCCACGGCGGATTTTGGTTGGATTAACTATGTTTGAAGAATAAATCAAGAGACCAGAGTGTAAGATTTATGGTGTACGCATGTGTGTGTGCGGTGGAGGGTTATGATATTAGGGAAGAGGCTAGAGCCCTGAGATCTATCAAATCCCAGCAGCCTGTATTTCAGCTGACGCAAATCCAACCTGAATGAAAACATCATCTGAGATTTACAACTGTGCAGTGGAGTCATTACCGCCCGCGCACACACGTCCCTAGATCACGCTGCATTCTGGTGGTGCCTAACCAACCCCCTCTCCTCACCCCTGCCAATTCCCCAGCTCTCCATCTGGTAAAACTGCAGTATACATTTCACTGTGCTTTTCCCCCCTCTCTCTTCCTTCCCAGTTCCTTGGGAGGCTCAGCACCATGATGCAGTGATCCAAAATAAGGTGGGGTGGAGGTGGGTGTATGTGTGCATGCATTGTGAGAGGATGGCAGGGGTATACAGTAGGCCTCTTGCCCCTACAGACAGGCTTTACGGTAGGCCTCTTGCCCCTACAGACAGGCTTCACGGTAGGCCTCTTGCCCCTACAGACAGGCTTCACGGTAGGCCTCTTGCCCCTACAGACAGGCTTTCACGGCTTTTCTCACCCAAAGGTAGCCTCTTGCCCCCTACAGACCAGCTTCACGGTAGGCCTCTTGCCCCCTACAGACAGGCTTCACGGTAGGCCTCTTGCCCCTACAGACAGGCTTCACGGTAGGCCTCTTGCCCCTACAGACAGGCTTCACGGTAGGCCTCTTATCCCTACAGACTTGGGAGGTGAATTGATGTTGTAGAATAATAGCGAAGACATCAAAACTATGAAATAACACAAATGGAATCATGTCGTAACCAAAAAAAGTGTAAAACATCAAAATATATTTTACATTTCAGATTATTCAAAGTAGCCACAATTTGCCTGGATGACAACTATGCACACTCTTGGCATTCTCTCAACCAGCTACGTGAGGAATGATTTTCCTTTTCCTTCACTCTGCGGTCCAACTTATCCCATAACATCTCAATTGGGTTGAGGTCAGGTCAGGTGATTGTGTAGGCCAGGTCATCTGATGCAGCACTCCATCACTTTCCTTGGTCAAACAGCCCTTACACAGCCTAGAGGGGTGTTTTGGGTCATTGTCCTGAGCCAGTTTTATAATAGCGAGTGATGACCATGCGCAATGCCAAGCGTTGGCTGGAGTGGTGTAAAGCTTGCCGCAATTGGACACTGGAGCAGTGGAAACGGATTCTCTGGAATGATGAATCACGCTTCACCATCTGGTAGTCCGACAGATGAATCTGGGTTTGGCYGATGCCAGGAGAACACTACCTGCCCCAAAACATAGTGCCAACTGTAAAGTATGGTGGAGGAGGAATAATGGTCTGGGGCTGTTTTTCATGGTTCGGGCTTAACGCTACAGCAATGCCTAGTTAAATAAAAGTTTACATTCAAAATATATATATATATATATATTTCTTTTTTCACCTTTATTTAACCAGGTAGGCTAGTTGAGAACAAGTTCTCATTTGCAACTGCGACCTGGCCAAGATAAAGCATAGCAGTGTGAACAGACAACACAGAGTTACACATGGAGTAAACAATAAACACATATACATATACACACATACACACACACACAGACACTACCGTTCAAAAGTTTGGGGTCACTTAGAAATTTCCTTTTTTTTTTTTTTTAAAGGACATTGGTCCGTTAAAATAACATCAAATTGGTCAGAAACACAGTGTAGACATTGTTAATGTTGTAAATTATTATTGTAGCTGGAAACGGCTGATTTTTTATGGAATGTCTAGGCCCATTATCAGCAGCCATCACTCATGTGTTCCAAAGGCACGTTGTGTTAACTCATCCAAGTTAATAATTGTAAAAGGCTAATTGATCATTAGAAAACCCTTTTGCAATTGTTAGCACAGCTGAAAACTGATGTCCTGATTAAAGAAGCAATACAACTGGCCTTCTTTAGACTAGTTGAGTATCAGCATTTGTGGGTTCGATTACAGGGTCAAAATGGCCAGAAACAAAGAACTATTCTTCTGAAACTCYTCAGTCTATTCTTGTTCTGAGAATTGAAGGCTATTCCATGCGAGAAATTACCAAGAAACTYAAGATCTCGTACAACGCTGTGAGCTACTCCCTTCACAGAACAGCGCAGGAGGCCCCGGTGCACAACTGCGCAAGAGGACAAGTACATTAGAGTGTCTAGTTTGAGAAACAGACGCCCCACAAGTCCTCAACTAGCAGCTTCATTAAATAGTACCCGCAAAACACCAGTCTCAAAGTCAACAGTGAAGAGGCGACTCCGGGATGCTGACCTTCTAGGCAGAGTTCCTCTGTCCAGTGTCTGTGTTCTTTTGCCCATTTGAATATTTTATTTTTATTGGCCAGTCTGAGATAAGGCTTTTTCTTTGCAACTAATCAATTTGATGTTTGATATATACAGGGGGTACTGGTACCGAGTCGATGTGCGGTGGTACAGGTTAGTCGAGGTAATTGAGGACGGAACAGTACAAAAAAATAAATAGTGGTTCTGTTCAGAACGAAACGATTGGAAAATTATTTTGGTTCCAAAACTAGCCTGCTAGCCATTACCCTGTCAAACCCTGGTTGTACGACACTACTTAAGGTCTCGGGGTGGGTGACCACACCACACGATGGCTACTAGCAAACACCGCCACTAGCACACACAGCCACACACAGCCAACTAGCACACCCAGCCAACTAGCATACACAGCCACTAGCACACACAGCCAACTAGCAAACACAGCCAACTAGCGCACACAGCCAACTAGCGCACACACCAACCTAGCGACAGACGCCGGCCCCGCCCCGCCCGCCCCCCGCGCCCCTCCGGCCGCCCCCCGCCGCCGCCCCCCCGCGCCCCCCCCGGCCCGGCCCCCCCGCCCCGCCCGCGCCGCCCCCGCCAACTAGCGCACACCGCCAACACTAGCGCACACCGCAACTAGCGCACCAGCCAACTAGCGCACCCAGCCAAAACTAGCGCCCCCAGCCAACTAGCACACACCGCCAACTAGCACACACAGCCACTAGCACCACACAGCCCACTAGCACACACACCCACTAGCACACCCAGCAACTAGCAACACCGCCCACTAGCAACACAAAGCCCACTACACACAGCCCACTAGCACACACAGCCACTAGCCACAACACAGCCACTAGCAACACAGCCCACTAGCACACACAGCCCACTAGCACACACAGCCAACTAGCACACACAGACAACTAGCACACACAGCCAACTAGCCCACACAGCACTAGCACACACAGCCAACTAGCACACACACCAACTAGCACACACAGCCAACTAGCACAATGGCTACTAGCACAATGGCTACTAGCACAATGGCTACTAGCAAATGGCTACTAGCGAACACAGCAGCAACTAGCACAATGGCTACTAGCAACACAGCCAACTAGTAAAACGGCTACTAATGCATACAGCTAATTAACACAGTGGCTACTAGTGCATACAGTTAATTAACAAGCTCACATCTGGTAAGATATGCTACAGAGTCGACCCTTACCTGCAGGTCAAACAGACTTTGCACTCGGGGCACTGCCAGCCGGCCCTCTTCAGGGGGGTAACACCCACGTCCAAACACCCCCCGTGGTAGTGCTGCCCACACGTGGTACAGAAGAGCTGGTCCTGCAGGTCCCCAGCACTGTCACACAACAAGCACTTCACCTCCTCTTAAGCTGTGGGTGAGGAGAAAAAAACACAAAAAGGGACAGTTCAGGAAAGGACATAATATTAAAGGACAGTTCAGGAAGGGACATAATATTAAAAGGGACAGTTAGGAAAGAGACAATAATTTAAAGGGACAGTTCAGGGAGGCACTATATTAAAAGGGACATTCTAAACCGTTCAACGTAATATTAAAGGGACAGTTCAGGGAGGCACATATATTAAAAGGGACATTTCTAAACCGTTCACACGTATATTAAAGGACAGTTCAGGGAGGCACTATATTAAAAAGGACATTTCTAAACCGTTCAACGTAATATTAAAGGGACAGTCAGGGAGGACACTATATAATAAAAAGGGACATTTCTAAACCGTTCAACGTAATATTAAAGGGACAGTTCAGGGAGGCACTATATTAAAAAGGACATTTCTAAACGCGTTCAACGTAATATTAAAGGGACAGTTCAGGAGGCACTATATTAAAAAGGGACATTTCAAACCGTTCAACGTAAATATTAAAGGGACAGTTTCAGGGAGGCACTATATTAAAAAGGGACATTTCTAAACGTTCAAACCAGTAATATTAAGGGACAGTTCAGGGAGGCACTATATTAAAAAGGGACATTTCAAACCGTTCAACGTAATATTAAAGGGACAGTTCAGGGAGGCACTATATTAAAAAGGACCATTTTCTAAACCGTCAACGTAATATTAAGAGGGACATTTCTAACCGTTCAACGTAATATAAAGGGACATTTCAATCGTTCAAACGTATATTAAGGACATTCTAAACCGTTCAACGAAATTAAAGGGACATTTCTAAACCGTTCAACGTAATATTAAGAATGGGACATTTTAAACCGTTCAAAGTAATATTAAAGGAGACATTTCTAAACCGTTCAACGTAATATTAATAACCCTCCAGCACTACCCCAAGTGGGCTCGGACGATATATCAAATGAATAGAATGATCTTTACTCGCGATATTCCAAGGACTGTATTGCAAGAAACAAAAGGGGGAGGGTGGTTATTTTTTTATGAGGTTTGTGTCATGTTTTCTTTTTGTCTCGGTCTGCTCCTTTTGCTGTAACTGTGCACCTTCCCATTTACACACACACCACACACCACAAGCTCCTCCCCCTGCCACAACAACAAAGATGAGAGATCACTTCTTCTCTCTGAACAAGCCTGGTTTCAACACAGCTATTTGCAGAAATCGTATACATATGGACACAAAGAACATTGAGACATTATTTTTACTGTAAGTTAAACTTTCTAACAATACCTTGCTCTGACTCCTCAAATTGCTCCCAGAACAGACACTAAAAGCCGGAAAGACCACGTACTGCTAGTGGCACATTTACCAAAGACTGCTAAACTAGCGGGTCTCTAGTCTATGTTTAATAAACGTGCTATAAGCAAAAACTATTATATAAGGAATTGGCAACTTGTTCTCATTCTGAGAAATAAGGCAGGTCACTTGTTTCAACATGTGAACAAAGTGTGACAGGCTAGCATGCTGTTCAACACAGTTGGGAGACGGACAGAGGAGGGAACAAGTGGACAGGCTAGCCATGCTGTTCAAACAGTTGGAGGAGGACTAGAAGGGAAACACAAGTGGACAGGCTAGCATGCTGTTCAAACAGTTGGAGACGGACAGAAGGGAACAAAGTGGACAGGCTAGCATGCTGTTCAAACAGTTGGAGACGGACAGAAGGAACAAAGTGGACAGGCTAGCATGCTGTTCAAACAGTTGGAGACGGACGAGAAGGACAAAGTGGACAGGCTAGCATGCTGTTCAAACAGTTGGAGAGCGACAGAGGAACAAAAGTGGACAGGCTAGCATGCTGTTCAAACAGTTGGAGACGGACAAAAGGGAACAAAGTGGACAGGCTAGCATGCTGTTCAAACAGTTGGAGACGGACAGAAGGGAACAAAGTGGACAGCTAGCATGCTGTTCAAACAGTTGGAGAACGGACAGAAGGGAACAAAGTGGACAGGCTAGCATGCTGTTCAAACAGTTGGAGACGGACAGAAGGGAAACAAAGTGGACAGGCTAGCAAGCTGTTCAAACAGTTGGAGACGGACAGAAGGGAACAAAGTGGACAAGGCTAGCATGCTGTTCAACACAGTTGGAGACGGACAGAAGGGTGTGTTATAACAATTTCAACTGGTCTAGCAAACACAAATCCAAGTTGGGCTAAACTTGAAAATATAAAGATTAGCTGGCTACTCAGTAGCATGTGGCCTTGTGCTTGAGAGATTGTCGATGAGGCCTGTGTCCTTTTCTATAATGCCTGCCACAACAAGTTAGTCAGTATTGTTCCTGTTGCATTTTGCATGAGTTCTGGTAAATTTGTAACAAAAAGTGTATTTTCATAGACTTGAAAGCCAGATCAGATTATTATATACCTGCTCAAAATTAAATAAAGTGACACTTAAACAGAGCACGAGATGTATCAAAGTCAATCACACTTCAGTGTGAATCCAAACTGTCCCACTTAGGAAGCAACACTGATTGACAATAAATTTCAACATGCTGTTGGGCAAATGGAATAGACAAAAGTGTGGAAATTATAGGCATTAGCAAGACACCCCAAAAAAAAGGAGCGAGTCTCATGCAGGTGGAGACCCACAGACCACTTCTCAGTCCTATGCTTCCTGGCTGATGCTGTTTGCTCACTTTTGAATGCTGGCGGTGCTCTCACTCTAGTTGTAGCATGAGACGGAGTCTACAACCCACACAAGTGGCTCAGGTAGTGCAGTTCATCAGGATGGCACATCAATGCGAGCTGTTGTGGCAAAAAGGTTTGCTGTGTCTGTCAGCGTAGTGTCCAGAGCATGGAGGCGCTACCAGAGAGACAGGCCAGTACATCAGGAGACGTGGAGGAGGCCGTAGGAGGCAACACCACCAGCAGCAGGACCGCTACCTCCGCCTTTGTGCAGGAGTGTGCACTGCCAGAGCCCTGCCAAAATGACCTCCAGCAGGCCACAAATGTGTATGTGTCAGCATAATGGTCTCACAAGGGGTCTGAGGATTCTCATCTCGGATACCTAATGGCAGTCAGGCTACCCTCTGGCGAGCACATGGAGGCGCTGTGCGGGCCCCACAAAGAAATGCCGCCCACACCCATGACTGACCCATCGCCAAACCGGTCATGCTGGAGAGATGTTGCAGCAGCAGGAACGTTCCAACGGCGTCTCCAGACTCTGTCACGTCTGTCACATGTGCTTCATGTGCTCAGTGATGAACCTGCTTTCATCTGTGAAGAGCACGGGCGCCAGTGCGAATTGCCAATCTTGGTGTTCTCTGGCAAATGCCAAACGTCCTGCACGGTGTTGGCTGTAAGCCAACCCCCACCTGTGGATGTGGGCCCTCATACCACCCTCATGGAGTCTGTTTTCTGACCGTTTGAGGCAGACACATGCACATTTGTGCAAAATCGCAGTGTATCAAATACTTAGTTCTCCCCACTGTATAATATAAAAAAATATACAGTGGGGAGAAACAAGTATTGATACACTGCCGATTTTGCAAGGTTTTCCTACTTACAAAGCATGTAGAGGCTCTGTCAATTTTTATTCATAGCGTACACTTCAACTGTGAGAGACGGAATCGTAAAACAAAATCCAGAAAATCACACTGTATGATTTTAAGTAATTAATTGCATTTTATTGCATGACATAAGTATATGATCACCTACCAACCAGTAAGAATTCCGTCTCACAGACCTGTTGTTTTTTCTTTAAGAAGCCCTCTCGTTCTCCACTCATTACCTGTATTAACTGCACCTGTTTGAACTCGTACCTGTATAAAAGACACCTGTCCACACACTCAATCAAACAGACTCCAACCTCTCCACAATGGCCAAGACCAGAGAGCTGTGTAAGGACATCAGGGATAAATTGTAGACCTGTACAAGCTGGGATGGCTACAGGACAATAGGCAAGCAGCTTGGTGAGAAGGCAACAACTGTTGGCACAATTATTAGAAAATGGAGAAGTTCAAGATGACGGTCAATCACCCTCGGTCTGGGCTCCATGCAGATCTCACCTCGTGGGGCATCAATGATCATGAGGAATGTGAGGATCAGCCCAGAACTACACGGCAGGACCTGGTCAATGACCTGAAGAGAGCTGGGACCACAGTCTCAAAGAAAACCATTAGTAACACACTACGCCGTCATGGATTAAAATCCTGCAGCGCACGCAAGGTCCCCTGCTCAAGCCAGCGCATGTCCAGGCCCGTCTGAAGTTTGCCAATGACCATCTGGTGATCCAGAGGAGGAATGAGAGAAGGTCATGTGGCTGATGAGACAAAAATAGAGCTTTTTGCTCTAAACTCCACTCGCCGTGTTTGGAGGAATAGAAGGATGAGTACAACCCCAAGAACACCATCCCAACCGTGAAGCATGGAGGTGGAAACATCATTCTTTGGGGATGCTTTTCTGCAAAGGGGACAGGACGACTGCACCGTATTGAGGGAGGATGGATGGGCATGTATCGCGAGATCTTGACCAACAACCTCCTCCCTCAGTAAGAGCATTGAAGATGGGTCGTGGCTGGGTCTTCAGCATGACAACGACCCGAAACACACAGCCAGGGCAACTAAGGAGTGGCTCCGTAAGAAGCATCTCAAGGTCCTGGAGTGGCCTAGCCAGTCTCCAGACCTGAACCCAATAGAAAATCTTTGGAGGGAGCGAAAGTCCGTATTGCCCAGCGACAGCCCCGAAACCTGAAGGATCTGGAGAAGGTCTGTATGGAGGAGTGGCCAAAATCCCTGCTGCAGTGTGTGCAAACCTGGTCAAGAACTACAGGAAACGTATGATCTCTGTAATTGCAAACTAAGGTTTCTGTACCAATATTCAGTTCTGCTTTTCTGATGTATCAAATACTTATGTCATGCAATAAAATGCAAATAATTACTTAAAAATCATACAATGTGATTTTCTGATTTTTGTTTTAGATTCCTTCTCTCACAGTTGAAGTGTACCTTTATGACAAACAATATATACAGACGCTCTACATGCTTTGTAAGTAGGAAAACCTGCAAAATCGGCAGTGTATCAAATACTTGTTCTCCCCACTGTATATATATAAAAATATATATTTTTAGGCCATATCGCCAAGCGCTAACTTTAACGTACAGTATGTGAAAATGCTGCGTTTATGTTTTGTAGTCAAAAAGGAAGTTACGTTGTTGTTCCAATGGCATCATCTGGTGTGCATCATGTGATCTTAACCAATTACTAGACAATGACTATTCATAATTGGTTGAAATCACGACACACATCAGATTATGCCATTGGGGGAAAAAGTATTCCGTTTTGACTACAAAACATAGAAACGTGTATACYATGATATTGGAGATGATAATATGAAGTTGAAAAAAGGTAAAGGAACATTTCACACAACAGATGGCCTGGGACGTGGACTTGTTTCAACATGGGACCACATGTGAGGTTTGAAAGCCTCTGACAAACATTTATTTTGGAGTGACCTGCCATGGACCATTAGGTTAACATTAGGCTAAAGGCTGCAAAAATGTTTCCAAACATTTCATCCAATGAGAAAGTAATATACATTTCCGTTTAACACACTGCGAAAGCATAAAAAGGGTGATTTGAGTGAATTTCATAATACACATGACCAAAAGTATGTGGACACCTGCTTTTCGAACATCTCATTCCAAAATCATGGGCATTAATATGGAGTTGGTCCCCCCTTTGCTGCTATAACAGCCTCCACTATTCTGTGAAGGCTTTCCACAAGATGTTGGCTCATTGCTGCTGGGACTTGCTTTCATTCAGCAATAAGAGCATTAGTGAGGTCGGGCACTGATGTTGGGCGACTAGGCCTGGCTCGCATTCGGCGTTCCAATTCATCTGAAAGGTCTTCGATGGGATTGAGGTCAGTGCTCTGTGCAGGCCAGTCAAGTTCTTCCACACCGATCTCGAGAAACCATTTCTGTATGGGGGCATTGTCATGATGAAACAGGAAAGGGCCTCCCCCAAACTGTTGCCACAAAGTTGGAAGCACTGAATTGTCTACAATGTCATTGTATGCTGTAGCGTTAATATTTCCCGTCACTCGAACTAAGGGGTCTAGCCCGAACCATGAAAAACAGCCCCAGACCATTATTCCTCCTCCACCAAACTTCACAGTTGGCACTATGCATTGGAGCAGGTAGCGTTCTCCTGGCATCRGCCAAACCCAGATTCGTCCGTCGGACTGCCAGATGGTGAAGCTTGATTCATCACTCCAGAGAATGCGTTTCCACTGCTCCAGTGTCCAATGGCGGCGAGCTTTACACCACTCCAGCCGACAGTTTGCATTGCGCCTGGTGATCTTAGGCTTGTTCGGCCATGGAAACTCATTTCATGAAACTCCCTACGAACAGTTCTTGTGCTGATGTTGCTTCCAGAGGCAGTTTGGAACTCGGTAGTGAGTGTTYCAACCGAGGACAGAGGATTTTTATGCTCTACACGATTCAGCACTCGGTGGTCCCGTTCTGTGGGCTTGTGTGACCTACCACTTCGCAGCTGAGCCGTTGTTGCTCCTAGACGTTTCCACTTCAATAACAGCACTTAGCTGACCAGTGCAAATATTGCAGTGCAGAATATTTTATTTTTAATACACCTGTCAGCAATGATTTGGATGAAATAGCCAAATCTACTAATTTGAAGGGGTGTCCACATACTTTGGTATATATATAGTGTACCTACGTGACACTCACTGACAATATAGTCTACACCAAGTCAAGGCTGTTTCACATCTATAGTGTAATCTAGTTGTCCTCATTCTCCCAGTGGAACACAGGATCTATACTCACATGTTTGTGAGGCCAGCTGGAGGTGGTCGGGGCAGAGGAGGGTGTGTCGGCGCAGGTCCTGGAATGTTCCGGCGGCGGCAGCGCAGGGGAAATGGTACGAGCGGCAGCAGCCCTCCTCACAGCACTTGATGGATGCCCCAAGGCGCTTACAGTATGCACAGCACTGCAAAACAGAGAGAGCATGAGACAGCGAAAGAGAGAAAGACAATGATTAAGAAAGCTAGTTCGAATACTTAGTTTTTCCTAGTTCACTCAATAACGCCTATAAGAATACAACCTGATCATTTTCGAGAAGAAACCAGGGCTATTCAGTGATTTGAAACCTTTTGAAAAGTTAGATTGAAATGGAACAAGTAGAGCCTGACAATTGCCTTTCAAGGTAACAGACAATCATATCGGTTCTATACAATACATTCCAAATTGGAACGTTCTGAACAGACCCATGGTTGAGCTGCTCAGGTTGTCAGGCATCGTGATTGGAGGCTGGAACCATATGCTTCATATTTACTGCCAATTAACCACTGGCTCCATATTTCAGTTTCAGCACTTACTACAAGCTTTACAAAAATGTCACACTAATTCACACGTTGACGACAATCGCTAGGTATTGACATATTTCAGCTCTAACCCCCCCCAGCCTAAAAAGCATTGGTGCTTTTCCACATAAAATCTCATTCTTTTTTGTCAGGCCTCGCCAGTGAAATTAAGAAAATAAAAGCATATTGGATTCAAAACCCAGGTTCAAATTGAAGCCAACCTCTGTAATAGTAGAGAATTGCGATTATAGTAAAAAAACAGAGTGCCTAAATGAGGGGCTCTGGTCAAGGCAAGCGAACCTGGCTCTAGCACCTGAATATACATTGACATTTCCGTGGCCAGAGAAAGAGAGTTCTCCTTTGAATAATGAAAACTGTCAAGAGCCGAGAAAGAATGGGGCCTTGAAGTTAAAATGGTTCAAGTCAGCACTTATGTTGCTCACTCTCTCCTTCTCTTTTTTAGCTTTCTCTGCCTCTCCTTAGTTCTAGCAAACCCTTGTCGGGGGGGGGGGTCAAATACAAAAACCTGCAAATACCTTTTAACACCAAGTGTTAGACACCAAGTGTTAGACACATGAGCCAGTGGTTTCCTGGGGGCATCATGGGAAGGAAATCCTGTGGCATGTTGTCGTATGCAGGACCATGCCCGGTTCGGGACAACACAGACAATAACTTATTACCAAAGAAATATAATTATTAGTATTATTATTCAAGTCAATGTTCTGTAATTCTATTGATATGCTTACTATACACATCAAGTCCCTTGATATGGCATAGGGAATAATGAAGGAAAAAGTGATTCCCTTCAAAATAATGACACCACCCTCTCTTCAAACCTTAATCCTCCGTTGTTTTGTTGAAAATAATCAAGCAAGACTGCTGTAATCGCATTACAGTGTGGTCCGGGGTTCTCTTACATAATCTACACTAAAGCAGAAATATTAAAACAATGTAACTGGAGAGTCTCCATCTCGCCATACTGGCTTGAGCRCACTTCTCCCACAACGCCCCAAAGAGTAATGGTTGAGGCAAAATGATAGTGGCCCACCCCTACAAACCCTCCCTCCTCTACAAATAGCCAAAATGGCTACCGTCCAAATGGAGCAAACCAGAGAGGAGAAATGCAATGGATGGATATCTGGTCCAGTGCTACTTAGAATAGAACAACAAGTTGGACCGGCCTGGTATCATATAACCGTGGTTTCACCATTGTGCTAACCCAAACCGTACTGTGCTGGCTTGGAAATGTTCTTTTCACATTGATGATACACAAATGATGAAAGACAAGCATTGTCATTTCTAGTGTGGAAGGGGTGTAAAAAATGATTGTCTATCAATAATGACAAACCACCTGGTACTGACAACTTGGATGGAAAATGACTGAAGATGGTAGCGAACTACACTGAGTAACACCTTTATAATATTGACTTCAGAACAGCCTCAGCCTTCATTCCACTAAGCGAACATATGGAATTGTTTAAAGAGTCAAACCAAGGATCATTTAGCCATTTGATTTAGAATTTTAAGACCACTTATGGTATCCCCAAAAAATTATGTAACAAATATTTGATGAAACATTGAATATGTCATTAATGCTATTAGCCCATAGAATATCAGATTCCTAACATGGTACAGATGTTACCCTCCCAAAAATCGAAAGGAAGTTTGTTCTGATGTGTCCGTCCTATATCTGAGAGATATAAGAAAGACCAGGAAACTATATACTGTATTATTTTTGTTTTACAGGTATTGAACCCCTTATTTTCACAATCTCCAGATATACTTCCATAKATTTTTTAAACTGGTACTGGGGACTTTCAGACGAGTCTCTTTTCAACTTCTATCTCAAGGCCATTAGACTGTTAAACAACCGTCACTAGCTCATTAGAGGCTGCTGCCTATAGGCATAGACTAGAAATCACTGGTCACTTTAAGGAATGGAACACTAGTCACATAATGTTTACATATCTGGCATTACTCATCTCATATGTATATACTGTATTCTATACTATTCTACGGTATCTTAGTCCATGCCGCTCTGACYTCGCTCGTCCATATATGTATATAGTCTTCATTCATTACTACTTAGATGTGTGTGTATTGGGTTTATGTTGTGTAATTTGTTAAATATTACTGCACTGTCGGAGCTAGAAGCACAAGCATTTCGCTACACCCGCAATAACATCTGCTAATCACGTGTATGTGACCAATAAAATGTGATTTGAATCTTGTGGGCATCCAAGAGGAAAACAACCGACATGTACGTGAGCGTATCACCTTTCCACAGAGATGTGTAGCCCAAACTGTTCGGATGATACAGACAGAAGTTGGCAGAAGAGGCTGTTACGACATCAGATGATCTCTGTGATGCTGTTCTTTCTACAGAGGGGTCATAGTAGTTTGTAGGCCAAGCCATTCGGACGCTACAGACGTTTGTGAGAAGACTGATTTTCAGGATGTCTCATGGTCTGACGAACACTGCAGATACCTCTAGCTTAAACAGACGGATTTTGATGGGGATTTCCTTATGATAATTATATTTCCGTGGGGCCACGGAAATTGTAGGAAAAGGGTTAGCCTGTCTCCTCCCCTATACTGATTGAATTTAACAAGTGACACCAATAAGGGCTCATAGACTGAATCCAGGTGAAAGCTATATTTCACAGTAAACAAACTTAACATTGACTTTAAGCATGCTTACAGGGAATCAAATCAAACTTTATTTGTCACATGCTTCGAAAAAAAAAAGTGTAGACCTTACCGTGAAATGCTTACCTACAAGCCCTTAACCAACAGTGCAGTTCAAGAAGAGTTAAGAAAATATTTACCTGATAGACTAAAGTAAAAYTAATAATAAAAAGTAACACAATAAGAATAACGATGCTATATACAGCTGGTACCGGTACCGAGTCAGTGTGAGGGGGTACAAGTTAGATGAGGTAATTTGTACAAGTAGGTATGGGTGAAGTAACTATGCATAGACAATAAACAACGAGTAGCAGCAGTGTACAAAAGGAAGGGGGGAGGGTCAATGAAAATAGTCCGGTGGCGAATGTATTAACTGTTCAGCAGTCTTARGGCAGAAGCTGTTGAGAAGCCTTTTGGTCCTAGACTTGGCGCTGAAAGAAATTGATAATAAAGAGGTAGTGGGAGCTGTTCTGTTAYACTTCAGTGCAAGGTTTTGACATTATCGATCATAGTCTGCTGTTGAAAACTTGTGTTATGGCTTTACATCCTTTGCCATATTGTGGATCGATAGTTACCCATCTATCAGAAAACAGAGGGTATTCTTTATTAATGGAAGCCTATCTAACACAAAGTAAACCTCAAGGTAGCTGTCTTGGCCTCTTACTTTCTCCTATTTTTACTATTGACCTACCTACCACTAACCTTGAGTAAAGCCTTTGTGTCTATGTATGCTGATGACTCAACATTAGATACCACAGCCAGTGAAATCCCTGCAAGTTAAAGAGCTGCAGTCAGTTTTAGAATGAGTGGATAGTAATAAGCTCATCTTAAATATATTTTAAAAAACATTGTATTTGGGACAAATCATTTGCTAACCCTAAACCTCATCTAAATCTTGTAATGAATAATATGGCAATTGAACAATTGGAGGAGACTAAACTGCTTGTCTAACCCTAGATTTTAAACTGACATTTCAGCTAGCGACTGGAACGAGCTGACACAAACATTCAAACTGGACAGTTTTATCTCAATCTCTTCATTCAAAGACTCAATCATGGACACTCTTACTGACAGATGTGGCTGTTTGTGTGATGTGTTGTCTCCACCTTCTTGCCCTTTGTGCTGTTGTCTGTGCCCAATAAAGTTTGTACCATGTTGTTGTTATGTTGCTACCATGCTGTGTTGTCATGTGTTGCTGCCTTGCTATGTTGTCGTCTTAGTGTTGTCTCTACACTCAACACTATGTAGTGTTGTCTCTTTTCATGACGTGTGTTTTGTCCTATATTTATATTTTATTTATTTTTTATCCCAGCCTCTGTCCCCGCAGAAGGCCTTCTGGTAGGCCGTCATTGTAAATAAGAATGTGTTCTTAACTGACTAGCCTAGTTAAATAAAGGTGAAATAAAAATACAAAATGCAACAGTAGCTAAGATGGAGAAATCACAAACAAGTCCAACAGGCCCTAGTTTATCACACCTGGACTACTGGTCAGTTGTGCCACAAAGGACGCAGGCAAATTACAGTTCAACCAGAACTTAAATGTACATGGAGAGTCAATATCAATAAAACACATMTRAATCTCTCCTGACTCAAAGTAGAGGAGAGATTGACTGCATCACTACTCATCTTTGTGAGAGGCATTGACGTGTTTAAAGCACTGAACTGTCTGTTCAAACAGCGAACACTCATACCCTATAAGACATGCCACCAGGGGTCTCTTCACAGTCCAAGTCCAGAACAGACTCTGGGATAAACACAGTACTACATAGAGAAATGACTACATGGAACTCTTTCACATCAAGTAACTAAATCGAGCACGGCACAACGCGGACTGTGAAGAGGCACGCATACGCACACACACAAACTGTAATAATATTGAAATATATTTTATACTGTAAATTTGTAGTAATAGAGCAATGTACATKATGTACAATGTCTAGTTTGATGTACTCTTATTTATGTAGGCCTTTGTTTTACTACGAGGTATTGTTTTATTCCTGTTTGGAACCAAGGAAGAGCAGCTGCTGCCTTGTCAGCAGCTAATGGGGATCCTTAATAAATACTAGTGATACAACACCATACTCAAGTACAACTTAGAAACCCATTGATTTAACATTTTAAATATCTAGCAAAATGACAACATATCCAACTACCTATGCAAATCTAATAGAATAACCTAACACACGTTGCTAGTGAGTTCACAAAAAGCTGGCCAGTGTCGTGTTGGGCCTGTCGGCAGACATATCAATGAGTCAGTCGGGCATACAGTAATCTTTCCTCTCGAAAGCTGGCACTTCAACAGGAGATGAGGCGATGGCATCTTAAAAATCAGGGCTACATTGTAAGGGTCTGAAAGATTATCCTGATGTCCTAATGCCAGGGTTTTTTCATGGCTCACTGCCAGACCCTGTCAACTCACACTGGAGGGGCAGAATACCACCGGTGGAAAGGGAGGGAGGGAACTGCCTGGGCAACCAACCCAGCCTGCCGGCCTCTTCGGCCGAAAAACAATGGTGTTTCTGTAGTGCTATTAGCACAAGCTCTCTCACACACATTGATAGGTCTACACTATGTATAGTTAGATACACACTCATCCATAAGGTACACAGTGCCTTTAGAAAGTATTCATACCCCTTGATGTTTTTCCTCTCACCCATCTACACACAATACCCCATAATGACAGAATACACAAATATTTTGAAATATTTGCTAATTTATTGACAATGAAATACAGATTCATTTACATAAATATTCACACACTTGAGTCAATACTTTGTAAAAGCACCTTTAGCAGTGATTACAGCTGTGAATCTTTATGTAAGTCTCCAAGAGCTATGCATATCTTGATTGTACAATATTTGCCCATTATTCTTTTTAAACATCTAAAAGCTCTGTGAAGTTGATTGATGATCATTGCAAGACAGCCATTTTCAAGGGTTGGCATAGATTTTCAAGACGATTTAAGTCAAAAGTGTAACTAGGCCACTAAGGAACATTGAATGTCATCTTGGTAAGCAACTCCAGCATATATTTGACCTTGTGTTTAAGTCTATGGTGCTTTTGAAAGGTGATTTTGTCTCCCAGTGTCTGTTGAAAAGCAGACGAAAGGTTTTTCTCTAGGATTTTGCCTGTGATTATAGCTTATAGATTTTTTTATCCTAAAAAACTCCCTAGTGTTTGCCGATGACCAGCATACCCATAACATGATACAGCCACCCCCAAGCTTGAAAATATGTGGTACTGAGTGGTGCATTGTGTTTGATTTGCCCCGAACATAATGATTTGTATTCAGTACAAAAATATAATTTCTTTGCCACATTTTTTGCAGTGTTACTTTAGTGCCTTGTTGCAAACAGGGTGCATATTTTGGAATATTTGTATTCTGTACATGGTTCTTTCTTTTGACTGTCATTTAGGTTAGTATTGTGGAGTAACTACAATGTTATTCATCTATCCTCAGTTCTCACATCACAACCATTAAATGCTAATTATTTTCAAAATCACCATTGGCCTCATGGTGAAATACCTGAGCAAATTCCTTCCTCTTCGGCAAATCATTTAGGAAGGATGCCTGTAGTGACTGGATGTATTGATACACCAGACAAAGTCTAATTTATAACTTCACCATGCTCAAAGGGATATACAGTGTCTGCTTTTTTAAATGTTTACATATTTACCAATCTGTGCCCTTCTCTGCAAGGCATTGAAATACCTCCCTGGTCTTTGTGGTTGAATCTGTGCATGAAAATCACTACTCGATTGAGGGATCTTACAGATAATTGTATGTGTGGGGTACAGAGCTGGGGTAGTCATTCAAAAATCATGTCAACCACTATTATTGAACACAAGTCCAAGAAACTGATGTGATATATTAAGCACATGTTTACTCCTAAACTCATTTAGGATTGCCATAACAAAGGGGTTGAATACTTATTGCCTTAAGACATTTGAACTTTTCATTCTTTATTCATTTCTGAAATGTTCGACAAACAAAATTCCACTTTGACATTATGGACTATTGTGTGTAGAACAGTGACACAAAACGTACATTTAATCAATTTCAAATTCAGGCGGTAACAACAAAATGTAGAAAAAGTAAAGTGTGAACATTTTCTGAAGGCACTGTACATACTCATCCATAAAGACACTCACACAAAGACTCTAGTGTATGCACACACACACACACACACACACACACCAGCCTGACATTTCAGCTGACAGCTAAAGGAGCAATCTGCCGATAGTGTTGCTGATTTAGGGTGTAAATGCAATCAGGCGAACATGATATGGAGGTGAGAACGGCATGTGTGTGTGTGGGTAGTGCGTGCGTCAGCAGTGTATATGTATGAATTTCAGAACTGGGTGAGTGTATAGCAGGCTGCAGCATCTGAGTGTACAAATAAAAGTCTATGTGAGGTATATTCCAGTGTGTGTGTCAGCGTTACCATTAAGGAAATTGTGGCGCTGGACATTTGACTGGCAGCATTTTAAATTTACCAGACCCATATGATTTGGGTGCATAAGCTGATTAGTGCTCAGAATGACAGAAATCACATTTAGATTATAGTAATTCATAATTCACAGAACAAGTCGAGAGGATGCAACGATGTGCGGTGATTCTTACCAAATTCTGATGTTAGAATAACTGTCCACATTTACTTTGTCAGCCAACAAGACGAGTAAAGAACAGCAAAATCACTAGCCTACTGTATGTTAATCTACTATCCCCCATAGTAAAAAAGTTTACCTATTCTATGCCGGTCTAGCGATGGTTCTGTAATGCTGCAGCTCATTTCGTAGCAAAGTTTACAAATAACAAATAACAGACGCAAACTATATACTGTAATTACTCATATACGTACTACTTTGCAGTTGAAATATAATTGAGAAGGTTTTGGGGATAGCATTTCTTTCAACCCAAAAGAGTTAAATCATAACAACTGGAGTGATAGACAAATGTGCGCACCACACAGGCAGACAGATGCAATAACGCTGGAAATTAATTGACAGATATTGTGTTAGATTTGGCTTTTGAAGCCAATAGTGGCTAACCAGTGGTGGGATAATGTTGTGTTGATTAGATAGTAGCTGGGAGCTTGAAGTGTTTGATACTTGCGAGATTTGTTTATGACAGTTTGCGGTGGAACGCATGAACATTGCACGTACTTTCAGAAATGTTTAGCAAGCTACTCATAGGAGGGCTGCAAGCTACTGGTAGCTCACGATCAACCTGTTGAAGACCCCTGCTATAGACAGATTTGACTGGTTATGCTTATAGGTCTATCTATATATTTGCGATGGCCACTCCAATACCTTGACTTTGTTGTCCTTAAGCCATTTTGCCACAACTTTGGAAGTATGCTAGGGGTCATTGTCCATTTGGAAGACCCATTTGCAACCAAGCTTTAACTTCCTGACTGTCTTGAGATGTTGCAATATATCCAAATAATTTTCCTTCCTTATGATGCCATCTATTTTGTGAAGTGCACCAGTCTCTCCTGCAGCAAAGCACCCCCACAACATGACGCTGCCACCCCCGTGCTTCACGGTTGGGATGGTGTTCTTCGGCTTGCAAGCTTCCCCCTTTTTCCTCCAAACAAAACGATGGTCATTATGGCCAAACAGTTCTATTTTTGTTTCATCAGACCAGAGGACATTTCTCCAAAAAGTACGATCTTTGTCCCTATATGCAGTTGCAAACTGTAGTGTGGCTTTTTTTATGGCAGTTTTGGAACAGTGGCTTCTCCCTTGCTGAGCGGCCTTTCAGGTTATGTCGATATAGGGCTCGTTTTACTGTGGATATAGATACTTTTGTACCGGTTTCCTCCAGCATCTTCACACGGTCCTTTGCTGTTGTTCTGGGATTGATTTGCACTTTTCGCACCAAAGTACGTTCATCTCTAGGAGTCAGAACATGTCTCCTTCCTGAGCGGTATGACAGCTGCGTGGTCCCATGGTGTTTATACTTGCGTACTATTGTTTGTATAGATAAATGTGGTGCCTTCAGGCGTTTGGAAATTGCTCTCAAGGATGAAACAGACTTGTGGAGGTCTACAATCTTTTTTCTGAGGCACTGCGTTTGAAGGTAGGCCTTGAAATACATCCACAGGTACACCTCCAATTGACTAAAATTATGTCAATTAGCCTATCAGAAGCTTCTAAAGCCATGACATAATTTTCTGGAATTTTCCAAGCTGTTTAAAGGCACAGTCAACTTAGTGTATGTAAACTACTGAACCACTGGAATTGTGATACAGTGAATTATAAGTGAAATAATCTTGTGTCATGCACAAAGTAGATGTTCTAACCGACTTGCCAAAACTATAGTTTGTTTAAAATACATTTTTGGAGTGGTTGAAAAACGAGTTTTAATGACTCCAAACTAAGTGTATGTAAACTTCCGACTTCAACTGTATGTGTAGATAGATACATATACATATATCTATCCATCCATCCATCCATCCATATATATATATATATAGAAAAGCTGATAAAGAAATAAAGAAATATATTAATTCGTTTTTTACCGGCCAAAAGCCAGCTATAACCAGCTAACAGAAACCTACGTGTGTTAACCTCCAGAAGTGCTTTCTCCTGACCTTTTCTGCTTCACACTCCAATGAGCCTTATTATAGTGCCAAAGATGACCTTTAACAGGGCCCCATCTAGAGCTCTCACACACAAACACACAACTACAACTGCACTGCCCTCAGCACAGACAACAAACCAAAAATAGGCTGTTTTAAATGTACTGTAACTGTGCCCAGACACACACACACTTCAGTTCAATCCCAATCATACAGTCAGCAGGGTAGTACATGCCGCGTAAAAATAAACACCAGAGGAAGTCATCACATGTTGAGTCCCTCATGTAAGTAGTACTAAAAAACTGTTGTACATGTTAAGATAGTTATATTTTAACTCAGCCAGCAATCAATATCAAGTCCTCACAGCAAAAGTACAAGCTAAAATATAGTGAATTAATGACCTGTAATGTGGCCTCCCTCCCCCACTTTGCATTGTGTTGTGTTAATGGAAAGTTCCGCTGAGCTAAATTGACACGGTAGCGACACACTACTCTCAATCAATCCAATTTAAAGCCCCTTTTACATCAGCAGATGTCACAAAGTGCTTATACAGAAACCCAGCCTAAAACCCCAAACAGCAAGCAATGCAGATGTAGAAAGTCAGTGGCTAGGAAAAACTGCAGAAAAGTCAGAACCTAGGAAGAAACCTAGAGAGGAACCAGGCTTTGAGGGGTGGCCAGTCCTCTTTTAGCTGTACTCAAATACTAATAAGACCCCCCCCATCCCCAAAAAAGGGGGCGCCGGGACCTGCTGAACTACTCGGTGCCCCCTTCAACCTCACACATCTTTATTAATACCATTTATGATCAACCGTGAACATAATCAAGACAGTCCACTTACTTCCCGACGTTCCCCTTAAAATCAATTACCCGGTTCGTAATCATAAATCACACAACAAGTTGTCAGTCAAAACATTGTGGAGGCAGCGGTAGTGAAACACAGCTAACCTGAACACTAAGTAGCGTCATTGATTTCACCCTGACACCACGGTACAGTGTGTATGGTGGCCTGGAGACACGGTTCAAACACTCCTTCAACCCCTCAATTATAACGTCGTCTTTCCACAGACCACCGTCATTAGAATGACATTGTGATTGAATGCTTATGACTGAAGCTCCATGTCTTCACAGTCTTGGCTATATGCACATGAATACTGAGCTGGCAAAGACAGTGTGGTTGATTTGCTGGTCACTTGATTAAAGACATTGAGGGCAAACACACACAGGGTTGAATCCTAACAACCATACCCCAAAGTTCTTGTTCTGTAACCACTCACCTCTGTGCTCCCAGAGTCTATGGCTTTGTCCACATAGAGCAGCGAGTCCTGGGCCTCGCCGCGACATACCCCCTCGGACCAGGCGGCACAGTGCAGGTGGGCACAGCACTGGCCTGTGGGGTCAAACAGGGACTGGACGTTGATGTCGTCGGGGAGGCCGATCTGACCAAGCTCGTCCCAGAACTTGGGGGCCGGCTCCTCGCTGAATGGGTCCGTGCTGCCGGGTGCCGAGGAGGAGTGTAGACCACTGTCCGGAGAGCTGACCCTGGAGAGAGAGAGGGGAAAGATCATGTTGAAGGTCAAGTTTATTCTCACCAACATAGCAGTTAATACAAACATGGCAAATTCCTTTCTAAATACACAAGAACATAAATAAAGGGCAAAGTACCTAAACTAAGAACACCAAACATCATGTAAAGCAGCAAAGAAAAAACTGGCTAATAGAGAAAGAATCACGAGAGAGCCTGGTATCCAATTTAAAGGGAGAGCTTTGTGCATAGTCTGGGATTTACTGGATATATGCGTCTGCTTGGGATGGGGGATGGGATTGCTGTCATTAAAAATCAAATCAAAGTTTATTTGTCACATGACAGAATACAGCAGGCATAAACCACTCACTTACAAGCTCTTCCACAACCATGCAGAGTTCAATATCAGAGGTACCAAATCGAAAATTGTGGCGGTGGGTAGCCTAGTGGTTAGAGCGAGTCCCCGAGCTGACACGGTACAAATATGTCATTCTGCCCCTGAACAAGGCTGTTAAAACATTGTTCCCCGGTAAGCTGTCATTGTGAATAAGAATTTGTTCTTAACTGACTCGCCTAGTTAAATAAAAGTAAATTAAAATAAAAAAAACACTAAAAGCTGTTATCCATGTATATGATCTTTAATTCAAACAGTGCTATGACACCATATCAAGGACAAGGAGTGCTCATTGACATGGTCACCACCACCATCCTCTCCTTCTGGAAGAAAGCATCAGGGTGGAGGTTGTCCCTTGGCTAATGCACAAGGACTGGTTGTTCGAGCCCACACAAGCACAAACATACTAGCTTGCTTGACACACACACACACACACTAGCCAGCCTGAAACACACACAATCTCTCTCCATCCCTGCCGGATGCAGCCTATTCCAGCCAGTCTGGTGTTGTTGGATGAAGGCTCTCAGCCCACAGAGGAGCGGAAAAAAGTGGGAATTACCATTTAAAAAGAGAGACCCCGGTTTGAGGAAGCCCTTTGCCCAGCGCTGGGCAACAGTAGGGTGCTAGGGATGAAAGGCTACTGTATACTACACCCCCCCCCACACACACACACAAACAGCTCTACTATAGGGATGTGTTCATTAGGGCGTGAAATGGAAAATGTTTTAAAGCACTTTGCAACAGAAAAAGAAGATGAGGGTTTCATTTAATTTTCTTCCATTTGGTGCCTAATGAACACAACTTCCTACTCCCAATAAGGCCAATATGGATGGGAGGGGATGAGAAGAGGATGGAAGAGGATAGTGCACTGATGGACTATGGTCCTGTCTTTTACATGTAACCAAGTCTTTGAATCCAAAGCTTCATCTATGAATTTAGGAGTTTAAGAGCGGTGAATTTAAGAGCGGTGCCATTTCCCTCTTAGACCCATCCCTCAGCTTTATAGCAAACCAAGTGGCGGAGCTGCTATTGGGCTGAGAAACAACTGACAGATTATGCCTTAAAGGGATAGTATTTCAAATGGAGGGTTTAATGGTGAAGGATCCAATGAGGGAGCCAAAAACCCTAATACGCAATCTCCTATCCGTTTTCCTCCACTTTCTCTCCCTCTCGTGTTCGCTCTCATTTTGCTCAGCTGTGACTTGTTCGCCAGTAATTTTAACTTTGCCGTGAAAACGCTGCAGCTTTAATTATGAGCTAAATAACCTTATAGAGGTTATGGACATGTCTTCTGCAAATTATTATTTGCCTAGAACTTATGGCCCAATAGTCTTATTTGCAGAACCATATGTTATTCCATTGGGTATGCCTTTTTGCAGATGGATTGAAATGAATGATATCAGAAGTTGCTTATTCGTGTGATATCAACAGCCTTTCCATGTGTTCATTTACCATAACTAATCATAGTGTTCGATCAAAGCTGTATAAGTTGATTGAGGCCAAGCTGTCCAGGGGGAAATGTTTCAAAACATAATTTTTTGGACAAGTTCAGATAGTACCTCCCCATTTCATGCCTAGTGAACGTAACACACATTTATCCAAACCAAGCCCATATCCCACCTTGGTGAATGGTGAATGTGCTGGCTCCATGTGTGAATAGGAAGATGAAAGCGGTGTTAAGGTGTCAGCATTCTTTTGTTCGCATGGCGGTTAGCGGAAGTCGGCTAGCCGAACTGAACGGGAGTGCACACTCTCTTAAGAAACGATAAAAAAGCTGCAATAGTGTTTGTCCATTTTGAGACGCCGTAGCCAGTATACACTTCATGAAAAAAGATAACAAGAAATCTGTCATAAATMTTGACGTTTTTTCTGAGGAGATCTTTGTCGCACAATTTTACATCTGACCAAGATGTCGGTGCAATATTTCTAAATGAGAAAATGTGCATGAAAACGAGTCGAAGGGGTTTTGACTTCAGCTACCGTCATCAGCTTGCCTCAATTTTTTGGGAGCCCAAACAACAAAAATAAATAAAATAAAAACTTACTGGAGGACAAAACGTCATGAAATATGCACAAACTCTTCAGATCTTTTTAGTCTAGGAAGCATGCGGACGCCTTTACTCTCTCACTGAGAAAAAGCAGTGTTTCATTAGGCCTGTGATTACTTTGGGCCTGTCAAAGCTACTTTCAATTAGATCACCTTAATGAGAAAATAATTAGCGACTACACACACACACACACACACACACCCAATAACTATAGAATAAAGAAAGCGCGATGGACAGACACAGACCAATTCATGCATGTATACACAAATGCAGAGAGCGAGAGGTGACATGAACTCACTCATGCACATTTATCAACACATGCACTGTCATGAGGTCATGCACCCCCTTACAAACCCTTTCATCTTATTACCAGACAAAACAACTTGCATGGAGAGTGACAGTTCATCGAGTCCATGAAGTAAGTAGAGGGACTTACACTTGAGTTAAAGTACATTTCAAATCAAACAGGCAAAAGTCAATTCAAGAGTTAGGCTACTTTCTCCACCGTCTCCTCTGATATATCCCTAAACGGTGATTCATCGCGTTGCTATTCAGGCCAAAACAGAATTGGGTCACTAGGGCTCAGTTCATGTGAACTATCCCCGGTCCACCTTAACACTTCTCTGACACGGTCCACCTTAAAACTTCTCTCTCTCTCGCTTGTTATTGTTTTCATTCCTAGCTCCCTCTGTCTAGAACTGGCACAGCGCCAGCACTGGACTGACCGACCAATCACAGGGCTCCAACGCGACAATGCACTGCGCCGCGTTGGCCCCCTGCCAGGAACCTCGCTGGGTGAGAGCATTACGTCACCGCCCCCTCGGATTGGTTCAAAAGAGCTGAGCAAATTAGGAGGCCGGCCAATGGGCCCTGGGGTGTCTTCTGACGGTAGGTCTTTGTCAACAGTGGATCACGTGGAGCTGAAGTGACAGGGGGGAGGGAGAGAGAACAGACAGAGAAAGAAAGAGAAAGAAAGAGCAAAAACAAGCAAGAGAAATAGTGACAGAAAAATTAAGCGGTGAGGAGAGAGAAAGAGACACACAGACAACTGGGGAGAGAGCGAGAGACCAAGATAGACAGGCAGAGAGAGACAGGCAGGGAGAGGGAGAAAGAAGGAACAGCACATCAGAAATCAGCTCAACGTAACTGTAGAAACCAGAGAATCAAACCACRTCTGGGAAAATTGTAACACACTAAAACAACAAAGAGTTATCTATCCAAGACAGAGATGTATGGATAAACCACTTCTCCAATCTTTTTGGCTCTATAACAAACAGCAAAAAAATATACATGATCAAATACAAATCTTAGAAACAACTATTAAAAGACTAGCAGAACCCACTGGATTCTCCAATTACAATGAATGAACTACAGGACAAAACACAAACCCTCCAACAAAAAAGTCCTGTGGTGTTGATGGTATCCTAAATGAAATGATAAAATATAGACCAAAGTCCTATTGGCTATACATAAACTTTTGAACCTCATCCTCAGCTCTGGCATCTTCCCCAATATTTGGAACCAAGGACTGATCACCCCAATCCACAAAAGAGGAGACAAATTTGACCCCAATAAATACAGAGTGATATGCATCAACAGAAACCTTGGGGAAATCCTCTGCATTATCATTAATAGCGTACTCGTACATTTCCTCAGCGAAAACAATGTACTGAGCAAATGTCAAATTGGCTTATTACCAATAGGGATGCACGATATAGTCGGTGAACATATCTGAATAGGGCCAATATTAGCTAAAAATGCCAACGTTGGTATCGGCCAGATGTTGGGCCGTGCATACCTATATAACGTAGGTACAGGACGTAATGACGCCACGTAAAATGTTGCGCTACACGTGCATCACAGCATTCCTAACCTAGCCCACAATGTCTACTGTGTGGATCGACAAGTCAACAAGTCGAGCAGGCATTTGAAAGAGTAAGAAAATGTAAGCCACTCAAAGGCGAAATCCATTAATGGAATTCATTGCCCTTGACAATCAACCTTCTTCTGTCTTGGGTGATGTTGGCTTTCGCCGACTGGTCGAGCACCGGTACACACTACCGAGCGCTCTATTTTTCAGATGTTGCCCTACCGGAGTTACACAGTAATAGTGTCACTGCTATTAGCTTCATGAAATACACACTATGGATCGCCGTTTGGGTCTTTGCGTGTCAAAAAAGATACAGTAGCACTGTCAAAGCTGTACAAAAACGTCTGCAAACAAGCAAACACCGGCCACGAACGATGTGTTTTCAATACCGCATTGGCAATAAAGCATAATTTGTTAGACCTCAACGTCTGGGGTAGCTAGCTAGCACCAATACAACCAGCCTGAAAACAATAGAAACTGCAGTAATTTTCATTATTCGTAGTAATGATTTAGGAATCCTTGTGAATAAGTATTAGCTAGGTTGCCACTTGTTGTTCGCCTGTTGATATTGCCAACTACTTAACCCTGTTGCCCAAAGCTAACATTATAAGTAGCCACCTAGCTTCATATGGTTAGCGATGCTCGACCAGACGGTTATTTTGAAGGCTAACTGCAAAGTCCGCTGTTGGGGCTAATCCTTATTGTGGCTAGCTTCACATAGATGGGTCCGACCACCATTAATCAAATAAGAACTGTCTTATAAATTAGGGTTATTTTAGATGACACCTAGCTATATAGTTAGCTAGTTAACTATAGCTACTGAAACAGATGTCGTTTTGCAATGTTTTTGGGGAAGACTACATTGATTGCACCCATGAGCTAGCTAGCTTTTTTTTTTAATGACCAGCACTGTAGGTGTGGAGACAACTTTACCAGCATCATAGCATACGTATCGATGAATCGTCGTGACACATGAAATACAAGTGATGGTGTAATCAATGTGTAATAACAATGTAAAAAAATTATGAACGTGTATAAATGATTATTTGATGTGCAGTCATATTCAGGTAATGATTGGTCAAATAGTGTTGTTTGACACGCAACGACCCAAACGGCGTTCCATAGAAATCCTGGTTGAGAATTAAACAACTGAACAACGAAACAGCACGTAAGTGAAAGAAATAGGTTTTGATCATGTTTTACTGGTAATGGGGACATACGTAAATGCCAACAAAATAACTTTTTGGTCAGTGTGGTGTTTGTGTAACCTTTATTTAACAAGGCAAGTCAGTTAAGAACAAATTCTTATTTACAATGACGGCCCGGACGACACTGGGCCAATTGTGCGCCGCCCTATGGGACTCCCAATCACGGCCGGATGTGATACAGCCTGGATTCGAACCAGGGACTGTAGTGACGCCTCTTGCACGGAGATGCAGTGCCTTAGACCGCTGTGTCCATGTGTGTGTGTTAACTATTTAACTGTYCTAGAATGCTTAAAAGGCCGTGAATTTTAAATATCGATATCGMTTTTTTTGGCAGGGAAAATATCGGATATCGGCCAAAAATGTCATATTGGTGCATCACAAATTACCAAATTACCGTACAACAGATCACTTATTCACCCTGCACACCCTAATTAACAAAAAAACAAAAAACAAAGGCAAAGTCTTCTCATGCTTTGTTGATTTCAAAAAAGCTTGCGATTCAACTTGGCATGAGGGTCTGCTATACAAATTCATGGAAAGCGGTGTTGGCGGAAAAACATACAAAATTATAGAATCCATGTACACAAACAACAAGTGTGCAGTTAAAATTTGCAAAATACTTATCTTTCCACAGGGCCGTGGGGTGAGACAGGGATGCAACGTGAGCCCCACCCTCTTCAACATATATATCAACAAATTGGCGAGGGCACAAGAACAGTCAGCAGCACCCAGCCTCACCCTACTAGAATCTGAAGTCAAATGTCTACAGTTTGCTGACGATCTGGTGCTTCTGTCCCCAACAAATGAGGCCCTACAGCAGCACCAAGATCTTCTGCACAGATACTGTCAGACCTGGGCCATAACAGTAAACCTCAGTAAGACAAAAATAATGCTGTTCCAAAAAAGGTCCAGTTGCCAGGACCACAAATACAAATTCCATCTAGACATTGGTGCCCTAGAGCACACAAAAAACTATACGTACCTCGGCCTAAACATCAGCACCACAGGTAACTTCCACAAAGCTGTGGACGAGCTGAGAGACAAGGCAAGAAGGGCCTTCTATGCCTTCAAAAGGAACATAAAAGTTGACATACCAATTAGGATCTGGCAAAAAAATATTTGAATCGGTTATAGAACCCATTTCCCTTTATGGTTGTGAGGTCTGGGGTCCGCTCACCAACCAAGAACACACAAAATGGAACAAACACCAAATTGTGACTGCATGCAGAACTCCGTAAAAATATCCTCTGTGTACAACGTAAAATACCAAATAATGCATGCAGAGCAGAATTAGGCCGATAGCTGCTAATTATAAAAATCCAGAAACAAATAAATAAATATACATAGAGTTGAAGTCGGAAATTTACATGGGTCATGGTTCACCTTCCAGCAGGATATCTGTCCTAGTCTCAAATCTCTGGAAGACAAACAGGTTTCCCTCAAGAATTTCCCTGTATTTAGCGCCATCCATCATTCCTTAAATTCTGACCAGTTTCCCAGTCCCTTCTGACCAGTTTCCCAGTCCCTCCCTAATTTTTTCTTTAAGCAACGGCCTTTTCTGGCCCCTCTTCCGTAAAGCCCAGTTCTGTGGTGCATGGGATGTTCAAAGTTGATATCTTTTTTATAAATAAACCCTGATCTGTACTTCTCCACAACCTTGTCCCTGGCCTGTTTGGAGAGCTCCTTGGTCTTCATGGTGACGCTTGCTTGGTGGTGCCCTTTGCTGAGTGGTGTTGCAGACTCTGGGGCCTTTCAGAACAGGTGTGTATATATACTGAGATCATGTGACACTTAAATAAAGTCCACCTGTGTGCAATCTATTTAACTAATTATGTGACTTCTGAAGGTAATTGGTTGCACCAGATCTTATTTTGTGGCTTCATAGCAAAGGGGGTGAATGCATACAGTTGAAGTCGGAAGTTTACATACACTTAGGTTGGAGTCATTAAAACTCGCTTTTCAACCACTCCACAAATTTCTTGTTAACAAACTATAGTTTTGGCAAGTCGGGTAGGACATCTACAAATTATTTCACTTATAATTCACTGTATCACAATTCCAGTGGTTCAGTAGTTTACATACACTAAGTTGACTGTGCCTTTAAACAGCTTGGGAAATTCCAGAAAATTATGTCATGGCTTTAGAAGCTTCTGATAAATAATGTCAATTAGCCTGAGTCAATTGGAGGTGTTACTGTGAATGTATTTCAAGGCCTACCTTCAAATTCAGTGCCTCTTTGCTTGACAACATGGGAAAATAAAATAAATCAGCCAAGACCTCAGAAAAAAAATTGGAGACCTCCACAAGTCTGGTTCATCCTTGGGAACAATTTCCAAATGCCAGAAGGTATCACGTTCATCTGTACAAACAATAGTACGCAAGCAAAAACACCATGGGACCACACAGCCGCCATACCGCTCAGGAAGGAGACGCGTTCTTTTGTGCAAAAAGTGCAAATCAATCCCAGAACAACATGAAACAGGTACAAAAGTATCTATATCCACTAAAGCGAGTCCTATATCGACATAACCTGAAAGGCCGCTCAGCAAGGAAGAAGCTACTGCTCCAAAACCGCCATAAAAAAGCCAGACTACGGTTTGCAACTGCACATAAGGACAAAGTTCGTACTTTTGGAGAAATGTCCTCTGGTCTGATGAAACAAAAATAGAACTGTTTGGCCATAATGACCATTGTTATGTTTGGAGATAAAAGGGGGACGCTTGCAAGCCGAAGAACACCATCCCAAACGTGAAGTACGGGGGTGGAGCATCATGTTGTGGGGGTGCTTTGCTGCAGGAGGGACTGGTGCACTTCACAAAATAAATGGAATCATGAGGTAGGAAAATTCTGTGGATATATTGCAACATCTCAAGACATCAGTCAGGAAGTTAAAGCTTGGTCGCAAATGGGTCTTCCAAATGGACAATGACCCCAAGCATACTTCCAAAGTTGTGGCAAAATGGCTTAAGGACAACAAAGTCAAGGTATTGGAGTGGCCATCACAAAGCCCTGACCTCAATCCTACAGAAGATTTGTAGGTAGAACTGAAAAAGCGTGTGCGATCAAGGAGGCCTACAAACCAGACTCAGTTACACCAGCTCTGTCAGGAGGAATGGGCCAAAATTCACCCAACTTATCGTGGGAAGCTTTTGGAAGGCTACCCGAAACATTTGACCTTTGTTAAACAATTTAAAGGCAATGCTACCAAATACTAATTTAGTGTATGTAGTAAACTTCTAACCCAATGGGAACGTGATGAAAGAAATAAAAGCTGAAATAAATCATTCTCTCTACTATTATTCTGACATTTCACATTCTTAAAGTAAAGTGGTGATCCTAACTGACGAGAGAGGGACTATTAACTTGAATTAAATGTCAGGAATTGTCAAAAACTGAGTTTAAATGTGTTTGGCTGAGGTGTATGTAAACTTCTGACTTCAACTGTATGCACGCATAACATATTTTTGATTTTTTTTCGAAATAAGTCATTTTTTTCATTTCACAACCTTTTCTCAATAGGGGGGCGCTGTTCTCACTTTGTAAAAAATCGTTCCCAAATMAAACTGCCTCGTACTCAATTCTTGCTCGTACAATATGCATATTATTATTACTATTGGATAGAAAACACTCTCTAGGTTCTAAAACTGTTTGAATTATATCTGTGAGTAAAACAGAACTCATTTTGCAGCAAACTTCCTGTCAGGAAGTGAGAAATCTGAAATCGAGGGCTCTGTTCCAGGGTCAGTTTATTAATTTGCATGGAATCTATGGGTCTACATGCACTGCATACGCCTTCCCCTAGATGTCAGTAGGCAGTGAGAATTGGAATGGGGTGTATAGCTCTATCTGAGGCCGAATAAGACCTGTTGGAATGACGCGACCACTCTTTCATTTCTTCACCATGGCGCAAATCGGTCACCTGGATTGCGTTCTGAAAAGCTGTCGTTATAGGCCTTAGATATATTCGGCTCTGATTTTATGTGATATATGTGTTAAAAACATCATCAACTAGTTATATTAAACCGACTTATATCAGTTTATATAAGTTTATACTGATTTTCAGTATTTTCTTTGTGATGCGTTCTGGGGATTTGGACACTTCTGTGCCGCATGGCTAYCGTTGGCTAGCGTTCTACAGATGAAGACGACATTCTACAACCGAACAACGATTATTCTGGACAAAGGACAACTTGTACAATATTCTGATGGAAGCTCCTCAAATAGTAGGAACGATTTATGATGTTTTTTCGTATTTCTGTCGAAAATGTTTAGACGTAATTTGGGCGCTGATTTMGGGTGCTGTATCGCTATAACATAAGCTGTAAGTCGTACTAAAGTTCATTTTAAAAATCTAACACAGCGGTTGCATTAAGAACTAGTGTATCTTTAATTTGCTGTCCAACATGTATTTTTTAGTAAAGCTTATGATTAGTTATTTGATTAGAATAGGTGCCTCTCCAAGATTTCTCCGGACAATATTTCTGCATTTTCACTACGTATTCACATTGTTCAACCACGATTTGTGCCGCAAATAGGCACATTTCTCGAACAAAACCATATATGTATTGTGTAATATGATGTTATAGGACTGTCATCTGATGAAGTTTGAGAAGGTTAGTGAAAAAAGTTAATATCTTTTGCTGGTTTATTCGCTATCGCTAACGTGTCTTGAATGAATGCGGCTGTGTGGTAGGCTATTGTAGTAAGCTAATATAATGCCTATATTGTGTTTTCGCTGTAAAACACTTAAAAAATTATAATATTGGCTGGATTCACAAGATGTTTGTCTTTCATTTGCTGTACACCGTGTATTTTTCATAAATGTTTATCATGAGTATTTAGGTATTTCACATTGTTTCTGTAGTTATTCTAGCTGCTTTGGTGAGGACTACTGCAATGTAAAACTATGATTTATACCTGAAATATGCACATTTTTCGAACAAAACATATGCTATACAATAAATCTGTTATCAGACTGTCATCTGATGAAGTTGTTTCTTGGTTAGTGACAATTTATATCTTTATTGGTCGAATTTGTGATAGCTACCTATGCAGTAAAAAAATGGTGAAAATATGCGGTTGGGTCTTTTGCTATCGTGGTTAGCTAATAGAAATACATAGTGTTTTCCCTGTAAAACATTTTAAAAATCGGAAATTATGGCTGGATTCACAAGATGTGTATCTTTCATCTGGTGTCCTGGACTTGTGATTTCATGATATTTAGATGCTAGTATTTACTTGTGGCGCTATGCTAGGCTATGCTAGTCAGCTTTTTTACTMWTGAGGGTGCTCCCGGATCCGGGATTGTGACCAAGTAGAAGACTATTTTGTGTATATTACATGAAATCCAAATAAAAATRAATTTAAATGACAGGTTGTAATGCAACAAAACAGGAAAAACGCCAAGGGTGCTCGAATACCTTTGCAAGGCACTGTATCTATATATTAGGTYAAATAACACAGTGTTCCACCACCGCAGACAGATTTGTGACCGTTGCCATAAGAAAAGGGCAACTAGTGGTGGTCAAACACCATTGTAAATTAGGGCTGGGCGGTATACCGTATTTCATGATATACCTATATTGATGCAGGGACCGGTTTGGGTTTTTATTTTACKTACTATAACGGTATTTGAATGTTTGGTTTGTTAAATGTGATACGCCATGTGTAATGTCAATTACCTGAGTCATCTCTCTCTCTCTCCACTCTTTCTCAGACCGTAGCCACGCCCCCGTCACTCAAGAAGCGCATTTGATGTMCCTCAACCACGTAACACTTACGTTCAGTCTGCCTGGTCAATGCAGCACATGCAACATTGTTGATGACAACAATGCTGTTTTCATTTTGCTTCTTAATATAAATCCACTAGCCTTCTATAATGACACTATTAGTTTGTTTCTTACATCAGGAAACAGGTCGTTTGTCTTTTTTTTAGCCAGTTGGCCTAAATCTTGTGAGATGCTAATTGTTAGGCGCTAATAGCTAGCTAGCTAATAAATGTACTGAGTAAGAGCAAACGTAGCTAGCCAATACAGCTGGATAACATCACTGATGGTATAGACCTAAATCAGCATGTTATTTGTGCAACAGTATCTTCTAAATCAAAGACGAATATGCAAAGCAAGAATATGTTAGCTACATGAAGTTGCCAAGAGAAAACATGCTATGTAGCCAAAGCTAATAGGCTCCCATAGGAAACACTTTAGTTCCTACGCTGTTACAATAACTCCTCCCTGGCATTTTAATTAATTGTCATCTCAAACAACACTGTATTCAAAGTGCCCATATATTCTAACTATAGAATTAGAATAGTCATTCTATTTCCATGACTCCAACAGTTCTGCTCTAATTCGCAAGTCAAATGGCAATTGCAACATTTGGTTGAAAATAAGTGCTAGATTATTTGCCCATATCATGCAGCCCTACGTGGCAGTGTGGGAATTATCTCAATTGAGCAGTGGTGTAAAGTACTTAAGTAAAAATACTTTCAAGTACTACTTAAGTATTTTTGGGGGTATCTGTACTTTAATATTTTTGACAACTGTTACTTTTARTTCACTACATTCCTAAAGAAATGCATGCACTTTTTACTCCATACATTTTCCCTGACACCTAAAAGTACTCGTTACATTTTGAATGCTTAGCAGGACAGGAAAATGGTCCAATTCACGCACTTGTCAAGAGAACATCCCTGGTCATCTACTGCCTCTGATCTGGAGGACTCACTAAAACACTAGACTCACTAAAAGCTTTTTTCGATCTACGTAACATTGCAAAAATCAGACATTTTCTGCCCAAAAATGATGCAGAAAAATTWATCCATGCTTTTGTTACTTCTACGTTAGACTACTGCAATGCTCTACTTTCCGGCTACCCGGATAAAGCACTAAATAAACTTCAGTTAGTGCTAAACACGGCTGCTAGAATCCTGACAAGAACCCAAAAATGTGATCATATTACTATTGCTAGCCTCTCTACACTGGCTTCATGTTAAGGCAAGGGCTGATTTCAAGGTTTTACTGCTAACTTACAAAGCATTACATGGGCTTGCTCCTACCCATCTTTCCGATTTGGTCCTGCCGTACATACCTACACGTACGCTACGGTCACAAGACGCAGGCCTCCTAATTGTCCCTKGAATTTCTAAGCAAACAGCTGGAGGCAGGGCTTCTTCCTATATATAGAGCTCCATTTTTATGGGATGGTCTTGCCTACCCATGTGAGAGACGCAGACTCGGTCTCAACCTTTAAGTCTTTATAGAAGACTCATCTCTTCAGTAGGTCCTATGATTGAGTGTAGTCTGGCCCAGGAGTGTGAAGGTGAACGGAAAGGCACTGGAGCAACGAACTGCCCTTGCTGTTTCTGCCTGGCCGGTTCCCCTCTCTCCACTGGGATTCTCTGCCTCTAACCCTATTACAGGGGCTGAGTCACTGGCTTACTGGTGCTTTTCCATGCCGTCCCTAAGAGGGGTGCGTCACTTGAGTGGGTTGAGTCGCTAAAATGGTCTTCCTGTCTGGGTTGGCGCACCCCCCCCCCCCTTGGGTTGTGCCGTGGCGGAGATCTTTGTGGGCTATACTCGGCCTTGTCTCAGGATGGTAAGGTTGGGTGGTTGAAGATATCTCTCTAGTGGTGTGGGGGCTGTGCTTCGGCAAAGTGGGTGGGGTTATATCCTGCCTGTTTGGCCCTGTCCGGGGTATCATCGGATGGGGCCACAGTGTCTCCTGACCCCTCCTGTCTCAGCCTCCAGTATTTATGCTGCAGTAGTTTATGTGTCGGGGGGCTAGGGTCAGTCTGTTATATCTGGAGTATTTCTCCTGTCTTATCTGGTGTCCTGTGTGAATTTAAGTATGCTCTCTCTAATTCTCTCTTTCTTTCTTTTTCTCGGAGGACCTGGGCCCTAGGACCATGCCACAGAACTACCTGGCATGATGACTCCTTGCTGTCCGCAGTCCACCTGGCCGTGCTGCTGCTCCAGTTTCAACTGTTCTGCCTGCGGCTATGAACCCTGACCTGTTCACCGGACGTGCTACCTGTCCCAGACCTTCTGTTTTCAAATCTCTAGAGACAGCAGTAGCGGTAGAGATACTCTCAATGATCGACTATGAAAAGCCATTGACATTTACTCCTGAGGTGCTGACCTGTTGCACCCTCGACAACTACTGTGATTATTATTATTTGACCATGCTGGTCATTTATGAACATTTGAACATCTTGCCATGTTCTGTTATAATCTCCACCCGGCACATCCAGAAGAGGACTGACCACCCCTCATAGCCTGGTTCCTCTCTAGGTTTCTTCCTAGGTTTTGGCCTTTCTAGGGTTGTTTCCTAGCCACCTTGCTTCCACACCTGCATTGCTTGCTGTTTGGGGTTTTAGGCTGGGTTTCTGTACAGCACTTTGAATATCAGCTGATCTTAGAAGGGCTATATAAATAAATGTGATTTTATTTGAAATGTTCTATATTTTTTTACTTTTGTGAGTGTAATTTGATTGTTTATTTTCCCTTTTGTTTCTTGTCAATTTCACTTGCTTTGGCAATGTAAACATATGTTTGCCATGCCAATAAAGCCCACTGAATTTCGAGACAGAGGGGCAGCAACAGAGAACGAGAACAGAGAGCGAGAAATAAACATGGAAAGAAAGAAAAACATGGGAAAAGAGCAAAACTAGCAAGGAAATAGCGACAGCATGAGTGAGCGGAGAGGTGACAGAGAGAAGAGAACTTGACAGGGAAGAGGACGAAGCGCGACAGAGAGACGAGAACTTGACAGGGAGAGAGGACGAAGCGCGACAGAGAGACGGAACTTGACAGGGAGAGAGGACGAAGCGCGACAGAGAGAAGAGACTTACAGGGAGAGAGGACGAAGCGCGACAGAGAGAAGAAACTTGACAGGAGAGAGGACGAAAGCGCGACAGAGAGAAGAGAACTTGACAGGGAGAGAGGACGAAGCGCCGACAGAGAGAAGAGAACTTGACAGGGAGAGAGGACGAAGCGCGACAGGAGAGAGAAGAACTTGACAGGGAGAGAGGACGAAGCGCGACAGAGAGACGAAGAACTTGACAGGGAGAGAGGACGAAGCGCGACAAGAGAGAAGAGAACTTGACAGGGAGAGAGGACGCAAGCGCGACAGAGAGAAGAGAACTTGACAGGGAGAGAGGACGAAGCGCGACAGAGAGAAGAGAACTTGACAGGGAGAGAGGACGAAGCGCACAGAGAGAAGAGAAATTGACAGGGAGAACGAGGACGAAGCGCGACAGAGAGAGAAGAGAACTTGACAGGGAGAGAGTCGAAGCGCGACAGAGAGAAGAGAACTTGACAGGGAGAGAAGGTCGAAGCCGACAGAGAGAAGAGAACTTGACAAGGAGACAGGACGAAGCCGCGACAGAGAGAGAGAACTTGACAAGGAGACAGGACGAAGCGCGGACAGAAGAGAAGAAAAACAAAAAACCCCTTGAAACCCCAAACCCCCCCCCCAAGGAGACAGGACGAAGCGCGACAGAGAGAAGAGAACTTGACAAGGAGAGATGACGAAGCGCGACAGAGAGAAGAGAACTTGACAGGGAGAGATGACAAAGCGCGACAYAGAGAAGGGCGACAGAGAGAGATCAGAAAGACATACATTGAATTGAAATTGAATTGAGACAACAGCGACAAAGAGAACAGAGAGAACATAGACAGAACAAACATAGGCCAGGGCTGGAGAAGCTGGTAGGGCCTGCCAGTGAAATCCTCGCTTTTCCTTCATGGATTTCTCTCCTCTACCCCTKCATCAAGTGACTAATCATTGGGCACCACATTAATTGACCCAAATTGAATTCTAGTGCCTGGGTTCATTAGCATGCGCTTATTTATTTGGGTCACGGTACTCTAGCTCTCTTCCTCCCTCTCTTTCCCTCGCTCTCCATGCCTCAAACAATGCATAATAGGGGAGAACACTCATTTTGTTTGATGGAGAAACTTGGACACAGGGGTTAATCTGTTTCCAGCCAGTGAGCGACAAAGCCCTGGGTAATATTCATTAGAGTACACCGTGGCAAAAGGTTTTGCAAGGCAAACAATTGCACTTCTTATTGGACTAGTTCAAATAATCCCTCACTGTTTAAGTCAGTTTTCTTCTGTTTGGTGCCTAATAAATATGACCCTGAAGAATATTTGAGTAATTATTTCACTTATTTAGGTCCAGCAGCTTCTCTGGTGGGAGTCTGGGAGAAGTATTCAATCTTTAAACCTAACAAATATGCTTACTATTTATTTACCATTTACAAATCACATTCCATCACCAAGAGGTAGGTAGTGCCTTGCAAAAGTATTCAGACCTCTGATTTCATCACCTTTTATTGTGTTACAGGGTGGGATTCATATTGATTTAATAACTTTTTGTCAACAAATCTACACAAAATACTCTGTCAAAGTGGAAGAGGAATTAACATTATTTTAAGTTTAATAGAAGTTAACTAAAATAGTCATTGCATAAGTATTCAGCTCCCCAAATCAATAAAAAAAAAATTCAAACTTATGGGCGATCCATGATATATATCTACATTTTTTAAATGTTCTCTCTAAATAAGCTTTGTTGTACAATTAAAAGGTCAAATACACTGTATTTAAAAAACAGTCAGCAATAAGCTAATGAATTCAAAGCTTGTGAAATTATACCTTGGCTGAATATACGCCTTCCACAACCATAAGACCCACTAATAATWGAATTATTTTATCAAAATAGTTGTACGTGATTTWTTTGCAATAATCACTGATCTGGCTTTCAGGTCAGTCTATAAAAATTGCCTTTTTGTTAAATTTAACCAGAACCATGCACATTCACTAATAATGTAGCTGGCACTATAGAAAATGAACATTGGTCTCATGAACAATCTCACATGCCCAAGTGCTAGTGAGTAGCCAGCTAATATTTTTATTTCAAGTTTAGCCAACTTGGATCTAGGTCAAATTTCACAAGCTCCGAATTCAGCTAACAAGGCAAAACACTTGAATTGTTCTGTCCGCCTCCAACTGTTTGAACAGCATGCAAGCCTGTCAACTTTGTTCAGATGTTGAAATCAAGCGGCCTACCTTATTTCTCAGAATGAAAATGTGTCGTAAATTCCTTAAAGGTTTTATGCAAATTGCATGTTTATAAAACACAGAATAAACAGCTAGTATAACAATCTTTATTTGACAAAAATGCTTCTAGCGACACGTGGACAGTAAAGCTCACGCGACAAACTGAGTATTACTTTTCCAGAATGAAAGTTCATTGGTGCAGTCATTTTAGTAGTGTCTGGTCTGCTCAACATTTGAAGAGTTTAAACATATACGGGGGTATGGTTCAAAGGTTAACTTCTCTATTACAGTAAAATAATGGTCCCCATGTGTTACGTTGTCCACATGACCCATTCAGTTGGGCCAAACCTCAAATAGTGTGTTGAAACCGGATGTCAGAGAGGAAGAAGTGATGTCTCATCTTTAAGGTTGTGAGTGGGAGGGGCATGGGAGAAAGAGGCGAAACGAGAGGTTTCACTCTCGCCAAAATAAGCCCAATGCGTTTCTCTGCACTTATTTTTAACCTAAACTTGTCGCATTTGGAATATGGCGCAAAAACAAATTAATCAACTTAATTTGATATATCGCCCAACCCTAGTTTGCACACCTGGATCGTGCAATATTTGCCCATTATTCTTTTAAAACTGTTCAAGCTCTGTCAAGATGTTGGGGATAAGGGCTAGACAGCAATTCAAGTCTTGCCATAGATATTCAATCAGATATAACTAACTTCGCCACTCAGGAACATTCACTGTCTTCTTGGTTAGCAACTCCAGTGTAGATTTGTCCCTATGTTGTAGGTTATTGTCCTGCTGAAAAGTGAATTCCTCTACCAGTCTCTGGTGTAAAGCAGACTGAAGCAGGTTTTCCTCTAGGATTTTGCCTGTGCTTAGCTGCATCCCATTTATTTTTATCCTGAAAAACTAGCCCCAGTTTGGCTAATGTCAAGCACACCCATACCATGATGCAGCCACCACTATGCTTGAAAATCAGGAGGCAGTTACTCAATGATGTGTTGGATTTGCCCCAAACATTGTATTTAAGCCAAAATTGCTGTGTCTGTTGTGTTGTTGCAGTATTACTTTAGTGCCTTGTTGCATACAAGATGCATGTTTTCGAATATTTGATATTTTGTAAAATTGTTCTCTTCTTTTCACTCTGTCATTTAGGTCATTTTTGTGGAGTCACTACAATGTTGATCCAACCTCAGTTTTCTACCATCACAGACATTGAACTCTATAGCCGTTTTAAAATCACCAATGGCCTCGCCGTAACATCCCTGAGCAATTTCATTCCTGTCCTGCAGCTCAGAAGAACAACTATGTTTGATGTGTGTGGGTGATTGAATACATAATCCACAGCATAATTATTAACTTGACCATGCTTAAAGAGATATTCAATGTCTGATTTGTTGTAAAAAAAAATAATGTACCTCATTACTTTTCTCATTACATGATTTGTTAAACAAAATTTTACTCCTGAACGAATTTAGAACCTAAAAGGGGCTGAATACTTAKATTTTAGTTATACCTTTTAATTTACAGTATCAACAAACAAAAAAATATATATATATACATAATCAAATCAAATTTTGTTTGTCACATACACACATGGTTAGCAGATGTTAATGCGAGTGTAGCGAAATGCTTGTGCTTCTAGTTCCGACAATGCAGTAGTAACCAACGAGTAATCTAACCTAACAATTCCACAACTACTACCTTATACACACAAGTGTAAAGGGATAAAGAATATGTACATAAAGATATATGAATGAGTGATGGTACAGAACGGCATAGGCAAGATGCAGTAGATGGTATCAAGTACAGTATATACATGAGATGAGTAATGTAGGGTATGTAAACATAAAAGTGGCATAGTTTAAAGTGGCTAGTGATACATGTATTATATAAAGATGGCAAGATGCAGTAGATGGTATAGAGTACAGTATATACATATGAGATGAGTAATGTAGGGTATGTAAACATTATATTAAGTGGCATTGTTTACAGTGGCTAGTGGACTACTTGTTTTACATGGCAATTCCCATTATTTAAAGTGGCTGGAGTTGAGCAGTATGTTGGCACAGCCAGCTCAATTAGTGGTGCTGTTAACAGTCTGATGGCCTTGAGATAGAAGCTGTTTTTTCAGTCTCTCGGCGTCCCTGCTTTGATTGCACCTGTACTGACCCGCCTTCTGGAGATATACGGGTGTAGAACAGGCAGTCTCGGTTGGTTTGATCTCCTTGATGATCTTTATGGCTTCCTGTGATATCGGGTGGTGTAGGTGTCCTGGAGGGCAGTAGTTTGCCCCCGGTGATGCGTTTGTGCAGACCACTACTACCCTCTGGAAGCCTTACGGTTGTGGGCGGAGAAGTTGCCGTACCAGGCGGTGAACAGCCCGACAGATGCTTCTGATTGTTGCATCTGTAAAAGTTGTTAGGTGCTTCTGGTGACAAGCCGAATTTCTTCAGCCTCCTGAGGTTGAAGAGGCGCTTCTGCGCCTTCTCACCATGGCTGTCGTGTGGGTGGACCAATTCAGGTGTCCGTGATGTGTACGCCGAGGACCTTAAAACGTACTCCCCTCTCCACTACTTGTGTCCCGTCGATTGTGTGATAGGGTGCTCCCTCTGCTGTTTCCTGAAGGCCCTCGCGAGGGCCCTCCCTCCTCCCTGTAGCTGTCTCGTCGTTTTGTGGAATCAAGCCTACCACTGTAGTGTCCGCCGAACTTGATGATTGAGTTGGAGCGGTGCATGGCACCGCAGTCGTGGGTGAACAGGGAGTACAGGAGAGGGCTCAGAACGCACGCCTTGTGAGCCCCAGTGTGAGGGATCAGCGGTGGAAATGTGTGTTACCTACTCTCACCACCTGGGGCGCCCGTCAGGAAGTCCCAGTACAGTGGCACGAGGCCGGGTCGAGACCCAGGGTCGAGCTTGATGACGAGTTTGGAGGTACTATGGTGTTAAATGCTGAGCTGTAGTCGATGAACAGCTTCTCACGTAGGTATTCCTCTTGTCCAGATGGGTTAGGGCAGTGTGCAGTGTGGTTGCGATTATGTTGTTCTGTGGACCTATTGGGCGATAAGCAAATTGGAGTAGGTCTAGGGTGTCTAGTAGGGTGAGAGGTGATAGTCCTTGACTAGTCTCTCAAGCACTTCATGATGACAGAAGTGTGCTACGGGGCGGTAGTCGTTTAGCTCAGTTACCTTTGATTTCATGGAACAGGAACAATGGTGGCCCTCTTGAAGCATGTGGGGACAGCAGACTGGGATAAGGCTGGATTGAATATGTCCGTAAACACACCAGCCAGCTGGTCTGCGCATGCTCTGAGGACGCGGCTGGGATGCCGTCTGGGCCTGCAGCCTTGCGAGGGTTAACACGTTTAAATGTTTTACTCACGTCGGCTGCAGTGAAGGAGAGTCTGCAGGTTTTGTGTAGCGGGGCGTCAGTGCACTGTATTGTCCTCAAAGCGAGCAAAGAAGTTATTTGTCTGTCTGGGAGCAAGACATCCTGTGTCGCGACGGGGCTGGTTTTCTTTTTTTTAATCCGTGATTGACTGTGACCCTGCACATACCTCGTGTCTGTGCCGTTGAATTGTAACTCTACTTTGTCTCTATACATACATACACACACACAATGACAAACTACCAGTCAAAAGTTGACACCTACTCATTCGTGATTTTTGTTTATTTTACTATTTTCTACACTGTAGAATAATAGTGAAGACATCAAAACTATGAATAACACAAATGGAATCATATAGTACTCAAAAAAGTGAAAATCTAATATATTTGAGATTCTTCAAGTAGCCATCCTTTGCATTGATGACATCTTTGCACATTTGGCAACTCTCAACCAGCTTCACCTGGAACGCTGCAGAATGCTGTGGTAGCCATGCTGGTTAAGTGTGCCTTGAATTCTAATACAATCACCAACAGGTCACCAGCAAAGCACCACCACACACCTCCTTCACGCGTCACGGTGGGAACCACACATGCGGAGATTACCGTTACCTACTTGGAAAGCAAAAATCTCAAATTTGGACTCATCAGACCAAAGGTCAGATTTCCACCGGTCTAATGTCCATTGCTCATGTTTCTTGGCCCAAGCAAGTCTCTTCTTCTTATTGGTGTCCTTTAGTAGTGTATTCTTTGCAGCAATTTGACCACGAAGGCCTGATTCACGCAGTTTTGATGTTGAGAGATGTCTGTTATTTGAATTCAAGCATTTATTTGGGCTGTAATTTCCGAGGCTGGTAACTCTAATGAACTTCTCCTCTGCATCAGAGGTAGCTCTGGGTCTTCCTTTCCTGTGGCGGTCCTCATGAGAGTCAGTTTCATCATAGCGAATGTTGTTTTTTGCAACTGCACTTGAAGAAACTTTCTAAGTTCTTGAAATGTTCCGTATTGACTGACCTTCATGTCTTAAAGTAATGGACTGTCGTTTCGCTTTGCTTATTTGAGCCATTCTTGCCATATGGACATGGTCTTTTACCAAATAAGGCCATCTTCTGTATACCACACATCACAACTGATTGGCTCAAAAGCATTAAGGAAAGAAATTCCAACAAGGCACACCTGTTAATTGAAATGCACTCCAGGTGACTACCTCATGAAGCTGGTTGAGAGAATGCCAAGAGTGCGCAAAGCTGTCATCAAGGCAAAGGGTGGTTACTTTATAGAATCTCAAATCTAAAATATATTTGGTTTGTTTCACACTTTTGGTTACTACATATGCGTTATTTCATAGTTGATGTCTTCACTATTATTCTACAATGTAGAAAATAAMAAAAATTAAGGAAACCCTTGAATGAGAAAGTGTCCAAACTTTTGACTGGTACTGTATATTCTTCCACTTTGACAGAGTATTTTGTGTAGATTGTTGACAAAAATCCATTTTAATCCCACTTTGCAACAATAAAATGTGAAATCCAAGTGCTCAGAATACTTTTGCAAGGTACACGTGCATGCTCACGTGTGACATGCTCACAAGAGTGATGCTTCTACCATATAATCATGATGAAATCAACATCTCCATGATGCATGGAAAAAAAACAACCACATCAACGAACACACACTGACAAGTCTGTATGGGACAGCGTGCGAAGGAACCCAGCAAGGGGGTCGACGCGAAACTCAGTCCCCCTATGTAGCAATGCCAGCGTTTGACCATCCAAATCGATTACACTGCATCGCATATACAGTACCTTCGGAAAGTACTCAGACCTCTTGACTCAGACCTCTTGACCTTATTCTAAAATGTATTAAATTAAAATAATTCCTCAGCAATCTACACACAATATTATATATACAAACGTGTGTGTGTGTGTGTGTGATATATATGTATATACACACACACACACACACACACACACACACACACACACACACACATACATACATACATACACATTTGCAAACATTTTGAAAAACCTGTTCTCACTTTGTAATTATGGGGTAGTGTGTGTAGATTGCTGAGGAATTATTTTAATAATAAAAAAGATAGCTTATTTACATAAGTATTCAGGCATTTTGCTATGAGACTCGAAATTGAGCTCAGGTGCATCCTGTTTCCATTGAACATCCTTGAGATGTTTCTACAACTTGGAGTCCACCTTTGGTAAATTCAATTGATTGGACATCATTTGGAAAGGCACATACATCTATATAAAAAATGTCCCACAGTTGACAGTGCATGTCAGAGCAAAAACCAAGCCATGAGTTCAAAGGAATTGTCCGTAGAACTCCGAGACAGGATTGTGTCGAGGCACAGATCTGGGGAAGTGTACAAAAACATTTCCGCAGCATTGAAGGCCCCCAAGTGGCCTCCATCATTCTTAAATGGAAGAAGTTTGTCATCAAGACTCTTCCTAGAGCTGGCCGCCTGGGCAAACTGAGCAATCGGGGGAGAAGGGCCTTCGTCAGGGAGGTGACCAAGTGTAACGGTGTGCGCTGAGACTCGGGAAGCAAGTTCAGGGAGTGAGTGTTTTAATAAATAAACGTAACATAATACAAAACAAGAAAACACGAACAACACACAGACATGACACAGAAACAATGACCCCTGGGGAAGTAACCAAATGGAGTGACATATATAGGGAAGGTAATCAGGGAAGTGATAGAGTCCAGGTGAGCGTAACGATGGTGACAGGTGTGCACCATAACGAGCAGCCTGGTGACCTAGAGGCCGGAGAGGGAGCACACGTGACACAAAGAACCTGATGGGAGAACCTTCCAGAAGGACAACCATCTCTGCAGCACTCCACCAACTCAGGCCTTTATTGAAGAGTGGCCAGACGAAAGCAACTCCTCAGTAAAAAAGGCACGACAGGCCGATGGAGTTTGCCAAAAGGCACCTAAATACTCAGACCATGAGAAACAAGATTCTCTGGACTGATGACACCAAGATTTAACTCTTTGGCCTGAAAACGAATCACCTTTGTCCGCTTTGAGGATAACACAGTGCCACCGACSCGGCCCGCTACCAAGGACTCTCCTTCTCCATGGCCCACGTGAGTAAGACATTTAAGCGTTTTAACCCTTTGCAAGGCTGCCGGCCCAGACGGCATCCCTAGCCGCGTCCTCAGAGCATGCGCAAACCAGCTGGCTGGCGTGTTTACGGACATATTCAATCTCTCCCTATCCCAGACTGCTGTCCCCACTTGCTTCAAGATGTCCATCATTGTTCCTGTACCCAAGAAAGCAAACTGAACTCAATGACTATCGCCCCGTAGCACTCACTTCTGTCATCATGAAGTGCTTTGAGAGACCTCTACCTTTCCCGGACACCCTAGACACACTTCAATTTGCTTACCGCTCCAATAGATCAACAGACGTTGCAATCGCACTCCACYCTGCCCTATCCCATCTGGAGGTATACCCAAGTAAGAATGCTGTTCATTGACTATAGCTCAGCAACACCATAGTACCATCCAAGCTCATCATTAAGCTCGGGGCCCTGGGTCTGAACCCTGCCATGTGCAACTGGGTCCTGAAGGGCCGCCCCCAGGTGGTGAAGGTAGGAAACACCACTTCACTGATCCTCAACACAGGGGCCCCACAAGGGTGCGTGCTCAGCCTCCGCCTGTACTCCCTGTTCACCCATGACTGCGTGGCCACGCTCACCTCCAACTTAATCATCAAGTCTGCAGGCGACAACAGTAGTAGGCCTGATTACCAACAATGACAAGACAGCCTACAGGGAGGATGGGAGGGCCCTGGGACAGTGGTGCCACAAAAATAACCTCTCACTCAAAGTCAACAAAACAAAGGAGATGATCGTGGACTTCAGGAAACAGCAGAGGGAGCACGCCCTTAGCCACATCGATGGGACCGCAGTGGAGAAGGTGTAACGCTTCAAGTTCCTCTGTGTACACATCACTGACGATCTGAAATGGTCCACCCAGAGACTGTGGTGAAAAAGGTGCAACAGCACCTCTTCAACCTCAGGAGGCTGAATAAATGTCTTGGCCGCTAAAACTTTTACAGATGCACAATTGAGAGCATCCTGTCTGGCTGTGTGACCACCTGGTACGGCACCTGTGCCGCACGCAACCACAGGGTTCTCCAGAGGGTGGTGCGGTCTGCCCAACGTATTACAGGGGGTAAACTACCTGCCCTCCAGGACACCTACAGCACCCGATGTCACAGGAAAATCATCAAGGACATCGACCACCCAAGCCATGGCCTGTTCATCCAGAAGGGAAGGTCAGTACTGGTGCATCAAAGCTGGGACCGAGAGACTGAAAAACAGCTTCTTTCTCAAGGCCATCAGACTGTTAAATAGCCATCAGTAACCAGCTTCCACCCGGTTACGCAACCCTGCACCTTGGAGGCTGCTGCCCTATATACATTGACTTGGAATCACTGGCCACTTTAATAATGTTTACATACTGCTTTACTCATCTCATATGTATATACTATATTCTAATCAATGCCACTACGACATTGCTCGATCTAATTTATATATTTCTTAATTCCATTATTTTAGATTTGTGTGTATTGTTGTGCATTGTTAGATACTACTGCACCGTTGGAGCTAGGAACACAAGCATTTCGCTACACCCGTAATAACATCTGCTAAATATGTGACCAATAAAATTTGAGAGGATCTGCAGAGAAGCATGGGAGAAACTCCCCAAATACAGGTGTGGCAAGCTTGTAGCGTCATACGCAAGAAGACTCAATGCCGTAATCGCTGCCAAAAGATGCTTCAAAGTACTGAGTAAAGGGTCTGAATACTTATGTGAATGTCTAATTTCAGTTTTTTTTTTGTAATAAATTAAATAACATTTCTGAAAACCTGTTTTTGCTTTGTCATTATGGGGTATTGTGTATAGATAGAACAAATACATTATAGCCTTATTCTAAAATTGATTAAATGTAACAAAATGTGGAAAAGGTCAAGGGATCTGAATACTTTCCGAAGGCACTGTAATTAGACGTCTACTAGTTTAGTTTTGACCACTTACCAGGGTTCAAAGGTCATCAAGGTTATTACACAGCACATCCTGGTAACATTGGACAGCAGCCAACGTGTGTGCGTCCACCCCCCACCCATCCCACTCAATTCTGGAGAAAAGTAGACCCACTTTCCCAGGTATAATTTCAGCTGTCATTTTCTCTCCAGTAAAATCAATGCCAATGTTGAAATCAAAGAGTCTCAGTAGCCCAAAAACGGTCATTAGGTCTACAGAGTCAAGCAGCCATTTCTGTTCCCCTCCCAGCTCAAAATTAAGACGTGTCTAGGGCCCAATGACATCCTAGACTAGATAGAACGTACTGACACCATTTCCCCAAAAAACTTGCTACTCTTGGGTCAATACTGGTGAATGGGAACTTGAGAGATTCAACATGGATTCAAGAGACTCAATATCGCTAAAATAATCGACATTGCCAGGTTAAGATAGCATAAACACCACCATCACAACGAAATCACAAGTGTGAAATTGCCACTGCTAGCTGAAAGGCCATTGTAAACCAACCCAACAACTCTGAGTTACCCAAGATGTCATAAACCCAACAACTACGTTCCGTCAATATTTAAGGCAACTTACTTTTTAAGTCCCCTCCCGCTGTCGCGCTGCCCCGGGCTCTTGGTGTCGTGGTCGTCATCTTGGAAGTCGTCCTCGTGGTAGTCGTCGTCTTTCTCCGAGCTTCCGCGGCGGTTGCGGATGTGCAGCGGCACGTAGCCGGGCGTGGGGCCGAACACCATCAGGTCGCCCTGGCCCAGGAAACTCTTCTCCCCACTGTAGCAGAAGGCACACAGCTTTTCACTGGGGAAACATGGGAGAAACAGGGGTTAGGAAACAGGTAGTGTGCTGTATATAAAAGTACCATGTACATAAAATGGATATGTAAAATGGATATATGTAGCAGAAAGGCTGTAAAAAAAAAAAACTAAAAAGATATGTCCTCCGAAGAGGGGGGGTGGTGGATAGGTTAATAATAATAATACAAATGTAAAAAACTCAGGGTGGGGGGGTCTACATACCAACATTGGTTTAGAACACCTATAAGACAGTATCGTTTGACAACATCCATACAGAGACCTGCGCAGCCATATTGCTTTCAATCTGATACACTCCCAACATGAGGTAAATGCTGACAGCTACAACAACAAAAATAATCAAAAAAGGTATCAGAGATACAGTAAATATTTCAGATATTTGTTTTGGAAAAACCAGGTTGGTAATGATGTCCCCTGAGAATGCTGCATGTTATTCCAAATCCAAGAAGCCGTCTAACAGAATCCACAAAGCCGTCTAACCGATTGATCGACAGCAACATTTTTGAGTCGGGTATTAAGGGATTGGCTGCTTGTGCATAGTGCTGAACACACACACACACACACTCAGACACTCAGACACTGACAAAGACATGGCCCTAGTAGGCAGTTAGAATAAAAGGGTCATCTCAGATGGATTTCATTTATACTGAACAAATATATAAACGCAACACAATTTCAACGATTTTACAGCTCATATAAGGAAATCAGTCAACTGAAATAAATAAATTATACCGTAATCTATGGATTTCACTGAGAGGGCATAGGCCCACCCACTTGGGAGCCAAGCCCACCCACTTGGGAGCCAGGCCCAGCCAATCAGAATACGTTTTCCCGACAAAAGTGCTTAATTAAAGACAGAAATACTCTTGAGTTTTAATCAGCTGTCTGGTCTCAGACGATGCTGCAGGTGAAGAAGCCAGATGTGGAGGTCATGGGCTGGAGTGGTTACACGTGGTCTGCGGTTGTGAGGCCGTTTGGACGTACGGCCTAATTATCTAAAACGATGTTGGAGATGGCTTATGGTAGAGAAATGAACATTCAATTATCTGGCAACAGCTCTGGTGGACATTCCTGCAGTCAGCATGCCAATTGCACACTCCCTCAAAGCTTGAGACATCTGTGGCGTTGTATTGTATGACAAAACTACACATTTTAGAGTGGTCTTATATTGTCCACAGCTGTTTAATCAGCTTCTTGATATGCCACACCTGTCAGGTGGATGGATTATCTTGGCAAAGGAGAAATGCTCACTAACAGGGATGTAAACACATTTGTGCACAACATTTTTGACTAATAAGCTTTTTATGCGTATGGAACATCTCTGGGATCTTTAATTCCAGCTCATGAAACGAACACTTTACATGTTGCGTTTATATTTTTGTCAGTATAGGTTAACTGTTTAACAGTGTAGAATTCAGTCTTCATTACAGTCACCTATTTATTTATTTTCAGCACCACCATGCAGTTTAATAGTATACCCATCTGAAGTGCTCAGGTACCAAACACACCCAGAGCCTTTTTTTGTCAGCAACTGAAAAGTATGCATGTGAGTACATGCGTGTGTGACTTCCTGCCTCCCTCCACATGTTGCCGGGGCCTCTGTGCTGTACATTAGCGAGAGCACAATCTCTGCTAATTGGGACTAGAAAGAAAAAGCCCACCCCTTTTCCCATTTCTCCCTAACCCCCTCCCTTTACTAATTACAGTAGCAGCCCTGCAGTCTGCAAGCTGCCAGGTTACCGCCGAGGGCCCTGAGACCTCTTTACCCAGCCTGCTTTTCCCCGCTACCCACAATCCCCGGCACTCAATTATTTTTGCTGCTCGTTCCCCTCCCCCCCCACCCGCCTCTCTACCTCCCTCGCTTACCTTCCCTGCACGCTTCCCCCTTCCACGTCCTCTCTCCTCACCGCGGTGGCTCACTCGAGCATACAAGCACACACATCCTCCTCCCTCCCCACCTCCCACCCTCTCCCTGAAAAATACCCTATTTTCTTTGCTTGTTTCTCTCAACACACACACACCCACACGCTACCTCCCTCTCCACTCAGACTCGTTTTATAGGGTGCACAAACACCCATACACACACGCCTTGCAACCCAGCCACTGTTAACCACACACACAGTTCTCACTCGCCGCCGCCTCACACACACCATGTCTGAAACAGTCATTTTCTCGCTCTCTAATGGCTTCTATTTGATAGTCTCTCCTTCTCTGTAGTGTGACCCTCTCCCTCTGTCACACTCTCTGAGAATGGCTAGAATTTCAATCTTACTCTCTCTGTCTCTTATTGGAATCTAATTTTCCTTTTTTCTACCCTGCTCTACCTTATTCTGTCCATCTTGCATCCAGACACCTCTATATCACTTTGTACCCCCCTCTACTCCAACCACACTGCCCCTCCTTACCGGATTTTGGCGTGCTCCAAGGCCGAGGCAGAGGATCCTGCTGAGTCCTCCGACACAGAGCGCTGGAATAGTGGAGAAAGGGGTCTGTCGTCCCTAGGGCTGGGCACAGGGCTGGACAACAGGGGCACGATYACCTCCTCAACATCCAGGACCAGCTCCTTAACTTCTGTGGGTAAAGAGGGGGTAGAGGTTACAATGTTATTCATTGATACACTCCAAGACAGAATGTTTATTGAATTGAACAGACCATTTAGCCAATGGACGGCAGTAGTGTTCACTCCCAAATTATCATAATCCAGTTCAAACTAGCATAATGTTTCTCTTTGGTTACCCCGTTGACGTGTTTCTCTTTGGTAACACCGTTGACATGGGCCACAACACATTCAAAAGAAACCTGGTTTAGTGTCACTTAGGGCTCTTTTAGTCACTGGATGTAAAGGACCACGATGCCTGATCTTTTTGTTGTGACATGAATTGCCAGACTATGCAAACAGAGTTCTTTCAATTAAAACCCATTGTCTATGCAAAACTAACCGCTCACCTGCCAGTCATCGTTCAGCACAACTGGCACCCTGGGTTATTCATTAGGCACCAAACAGAGGAAAACCAGCTAAGAAATGCTTATTTTTGTTCGGTTGCAAAACGTTTTAAAAAATGTTCCATTGCAAGACCTAATGAACACGACCTTGTTTTCTCCAGCAAACAAACAATATAAACTTTCTTCGCGCAAATGTTACTAAAAGCAACAGTGAGATTGTATGGTTTTAGTGAATGCTTTGAGCTCCGGCAACCCTTTCAGGATGAGAAAGACTGAAATCCAGTCAATTCATCTCAAAATCACCGCCTGAAATAGTCACAACAACATGTCTGGGCAAAAGGAGATGACGTGACCTTTAAAGCGACAAAAAAATAAAAAATTCTCGCTCGCTGAAGAGTTGCCCACACAGCAGTTCAGAGACAATGTCAGACCAAAATGGTTAGAATTGTGTTTTTTCGAAACTATCGTTTCGAAACTTTACGTCAATGGGACAGACAGGCAAATAACATTWATCAACAATGCCTACCACTGTTGGCGTGTATGGTCAGCATATTTGCTTGCTTTCTGCCTGGCAACATTCAATACCTTAGCTATAGTAAGTACACTTCCATTTTGATTATTCATTTTCAATAGGGTAAGATGGGGCTGAAGCCCTGAAAAAATTGTCAGGGCTCGACATTCAGGGCTGCCTGCCAGCCAGGGGAGTTTCTGGAAACCCTCCGGGCCAGTCAATCATTCAAATCAGTGGCCCACTTTAGGCTAGAGAAAAAAAATATTGTAGCAATGCTATTAATCTAGGTTATATGGCTGTGATAAAAATCTAAAAAACTGACGAATTGCCCAAGTTATTACTTCGATGTGTAGATTATTTATCACATGCCTGCCGTAGACGTAAATAGTTTGAGCGGAAATATCACCTACCGGGCAGCAAGAGTGTGCAGCTCTCAAACAGCTGGTTGTTACATGGATTGGCTCATATAAGAATGACAATGGTTGGGGTAGGAAAGCGGTATGAAATATGTTCCAAGTCATGATATCTACCAGTAAATGCTAAGACAAGAATGGGTATGCAAACCAAGTATATAAAAAATTAGGTCCGATGTCTTAGTTGAATATTTGTGATGCGCAATTCAGTCCTCATGCGCTAGCATGATGAAACAGTTATTTCCAAAGGCTTTCACAAAAAATATATGCTAAGTACTAAGATGGCACCGAAGGGCTAGCTGCCGTTTTATGGGCTCATAACCAACTGTGCTATTTTGTTAGTTTTTTCGCATTATTTTGTAACTTATTTTGTACATAATGTTGCTCCTACCGTCTCTAAAGACCGAAAAGAGCTTCTGGACATCAAAACTGCGATTACTCACCTTTAACTGGACAAATAATTTTTCTTTAATGAGTCGGACAAGAGGGATATACTCCAGACACCCGAACAGGCACTCATCGCCGTCATTAGCAGGACAAAGAGACGGAGGTTTCGCGCAAGGAGATCGGGGTGCCTTGTGAGGATCCAGTAACAAGCGGCTAATCTGCCTTTGCCATCGGTACTATTGGCCAACATATAATCGCTGGAAAATAAAGTGGACGAACTACAAGCACGTATATCCTACCAACGGGACATTAAGAACTYTAATATCTTATGTTTCACCAAGTCGAGGCTGAACGACAACATGAAAAACATACAGCTGGAGAGTTAAACAGTATAGGCAGGATAGAACAGCAGCCTCTGTTAAGACAAGGGGTGGCGGTCTATGTATATTTGTAAACAACTGGTGCACGGTATCTAAGGAAGTCTTGAGGTTTTGCTCACCTAAYGTAGAGTATCTCATGATAAGGTGTAGACCACACTATCTACAGTAGCTTGCGAAAGTATTCATCCCCCTTGGCATTTTTCCTATTTTATTGCCTTACAACCCGGAATTAAAATGTAATTTTTGGGAGTTTGTATCATTGGATTTACACAACATGCCTACCACTTTGAAGATGAAAAATATTTTCTCTTGTGAAACAAACAAGAAATGACAAAAAAACTGAAAACTTGAGCGTGCAAAACTATTCACCCCCCAAAGTCAATACTTTGTAGAGCCACCTTTTGCAGCATTTACAGCTGCATGTCTCTTGGGGTATGTCTCTATAAGCTTGGCACATCTAGCCACTGGGATTGTTGCCCATTCGTCAAGGCAAAAACTGCTCCAGCTCCTTCAAGTTGGATGGGTTCGGCAGGTGTACAGCAATCTTAAAGTCATACCAAAGATTCTCAATTMGATTGAGGTCCGGGCTTTGACTAGGCCATTCCAAGACATTTAAATGTTTCCCCTTAAATCACTCGAGTGTTGCTTTTGTAGCATGCTTAGGGTCATTGTCCTGCTGGAAGGTGAACCTCAGTCCCAGTCTCAAATCTCTAGAAGACTAAAACAGGTTTCCCTCAAGAATGTCCCTGTATTTAGCGTCATCCTTCAATTCTGACCAGTTTCCCAGTCCCTGCCGAAGAAAAACATCCCCACAGCATGATGCTGCCACCACCATGCTTCACTGTGGGGATGGTGTTTGCTTATTTCTTTCTTTTAGCAATGGCTTTTTTCTGGTAACTCTCCCGTAAAGCCCAGCTCTGTGGAGTGTACAGCTTAAAGTGGTCCTATGGACAGATACTCCAATCTCCGCTGTGGAGCTTTGCAGTTCCTCCAGGGTTATCTTTGGTCTCTGTGTTGCCTCTCCAGTTAATGCCCTCCTTGCCTGGTCCGTGAGTTTTAGTGGGTGGCCCTCTCTTGGCAGGTTCGTTGTGGTGCCATATTCTTTCAATTTTTTATAGATTTAAATGAGGCTCCGTGGGATGTTCAAAGTTTTATATTTTTTATAACTCAACCCTGATCTGTACTTCTCCACAACTTTGTCCCTGGCCTGTTTGGAGAGCTCCTTGGTCTTCATGGAGCCACTTGCTTAGTGGTGTTGCAGACTCTGGTGCCTTTCGGGAACTGGTATATTCAGTCGTGGCCGGTCTTGAGAATGACACAAATATTAATTTCCACAAAGTTTGCTGCTTCAGTGTCTTTAGATATTTTTGTTAGATGTTACTATGGAATACTGAAGTATAATTACAAGCATTCCATAAGTGTCAAAGGCTTTTATTGACCATTACATGAAGTTGATGCAAAGAGTCAATATTTGCAGTGTTGACCCTTCTTTTTCAAGATCTCTGCAATCCACCCTGGCATGCTGTCAATTCACTTCTGGGCCACATCCTGACTGATGGCAGCCCATTCTTGCATAATCAATGCTTGGAGTTTGTCAGAATTTGTGGGTTTTTGTTTGTCCACCCACCTCTTGAGGATTGACCACAAGTTCTCAATGGGATTAAGGTCTGGGGAGTTCCGTGGCCATGGACCCAAAATATACATGTTTTGTTCCCCGAGCCACTTAGTTATCACTTTTGCCTTATGGCAAGGTGCTCCATCATGCTGGAAAAGGCATTGTTCGTCACCAAACTTCCTGGATGGCTGGGAGGAGTTGCTCTCGGAGGATGTGTTGGTACCATTCTTTATTCATGGCTGTGTTCTTAGGCAAAAGTGTGAGTGAGCCCACTCCCTTGGCTGAGAAYCAACCCCACACATGAATGGTCTCAGGATGCTTTACTGTTGGCATGACACAGGACTGATGGTAGCGCTCACCTTGTCTTCTCCGGACAAGCTTTTTTCCGGATGTCCCAAACAATCGGAAAGGGGATTCATCAGAGAAAATGACTTTACCCCAGTCCTCAGCAGTCCAATCCCTGTACCTTTTGCAGAATATCAGCCTTGTCCTGATGTTTTTCCTGGAGAGAAGTGGCTTCTTTGCTGCCCTTCTTGACACCAGGCCATCCTCCAAAAGTCTTCGCCTCACTGTGCGTACAGATGCACTCACACCTACCTGCTGCTAATCCTGAGCAAGCTCTGTACTGGTGGTGCCCCGACCCCACAGCTGAATCAACTTTAGGACACGGTCCTGGTTCTTGCTGGACRTTCTTGGGCGCCCTGAAGCCTTCTTCACAACAATTGAACCGCTCTCCTTGAAGTTCTTGATGATCCGATAAATGGTTGATTTAGGTGCAATCTTACTGGCAGCAATATCCTTGCCTGTGAAACCATTTTTGTGCAAAGCAATGATGACGGCACAGGTTTCCTTGCAGGTAACCATGGTTGACAGAGGAAGAACAATGATTCCAAGCAACAACCTCCTTTTGAAGCTTTCAGTCTGTTATTCGAACTCAATCAGCATGACAGAGTGATCTCCAGCCTTGTCCTCATCAACACTCACACCTGTGTTAATGAGCGAATCACTGACATGATGTCAGCTGGTCCTTTTGTGGCAGGGCTAAAATACAGTGGAAAGGTTTTTTGTGGATTCAGTTCATTTGCATGGAAAAGAGGGACTTTGCAATTAATTGCAATTCATCTGATCACTCTTCATAACATTCTGGAGTATATGCAAATTGCCATCATACAAACTGAGGTAGCAGACTTTGTGAACATTTATTTTTGTGTCATTCAAAACTTTTGGCCACGACTGTATTGTTGAAGTCGGAAGTTTACATACACTTAGGTTGGAGTCATTAAAATTCATTTTTCAACCACTCCACAAATTTCTTGTTAAACTATGGTTTTGGCAAGTCGGTTCYGACATCTACTTGGTGCATGACAAGTAATTTTTCCAACAATTGTTTACAGATTATTTCAGTGTATCGCAATTCCAGTGGGTCAGAAGTTTACATACACTAAGTTAACAGTGCCTTCAACCTCTCTTGGGCACGTGAGACGTTAGCGTCCCACCTCTTCAACAGCCAGTGAAACTGCTGGGCTCCAAATTCAAATACAGAAATACTCAATATAAAAATTCAGAAAACAAAACATATTTTACATAGGTTTAAAGATGAACTTCTTGTGAATCCAACCACGGTATCAGATTTTAAAAATGCTTTACGGCGAAAGCATACCTTACGATTATTTGAGAACATAGCCCAGCAGACAAATCATTACAAACAGCAACCAGCCAAGTAGAACAGTTACACAAGTCAGAAATAGAGATAAAATTAATCCCTTACCTTTGATGATCTTCATATGGTTGCACTCAGCAGACATTCATTTACTCATTAATTCATTTACTCCAAATTGTATCCGTAAAGTTCATAGAAACATGTCAAACGATGTTRATATTCAATCCTCAGGTTGTTTTTAGCCTAAATAATCGATAATATTTCAACCGGACAATAACGTCGTCAATATAAAAGGTAAACAAGAAAGGCACTCTCTCGGTCTCGCGCATGAAAAAGCTCTGTGACACTTTAGGGTCCACTCATTCAGACTGCTATTACTTCCTCATTTTTCAGAATACAAGCCTGAAACAATTTCTAAAGACTGTTGACATCTAGTGGAAGGCATCGGAACTGCAATTTGAGTCCTAAGTCAATGGATACTGTAATGGCATTGAATGGAAAACTACAAAACCTTTGACCCAAGTTAAACAATTTAAAAGGCAATGCTACCAAATACTAATTGAGTGTATGTAACCTTCTGACCCACTGGGAATGTGATGAAAGAAATAAAAGCTGAAATAAAATCACTTCACTATTATTCTGACATTTCACATTCTTAAAATAAAGTGGTGATCCTAACGGACCTAAGACAGGGAATTTTTATTAGGATTAAATGTCAAGAATTGTGAAAAACTGAGTTTAAATGTATTTGGCTAAGGTGTATGTAATCTTCGGACATCAACTGTATATACTGAGAACATGTGACAGATCATGTGACACTTAAATTAAGTCCACCTGGGTGCAATCTAACTAATTATATGACTTCTGAAGGTAATTGGTTGCACCAAATCTTATTTAGGGGCTTCATAGCAAAGGGGGTGAGTACATATGCACGCACTACTTTTCAGTTTTTTACATTTTTTGAAAATCTCTCTTCACCAATTTGGAATATTTTGTCCATTACATGAATTTCAATTAAAAATCAATTTAAATTACAGGTTGTAATGCAACAAAATAGGAAGAACACCAAGGGGGATGAATACTTTTGCAAGGCACTGTACCTAGAGAGTTTGCATCTATATTCTTTGTAGCTGTCTATTTACCTACACATACCGATGTTGGCACAAAGACCGTACTCAATGAGCTGTATACGGCCATAAGCAAAGAGGAAAATGCTCAAAGAGGCGGCGCACCTAGTGGCCGGGGACTTTAATTCAGGGAAACTTAAATCCAGCAAGATAAATGTGCAAACAGAGGGGAGAAGAAAAAAAATATTTAAACTCTAGGGCACCTTTACTCCACACACAGAGGCGCGTACAAAGCTCTCCCTCACCCTCCATTTGGCAAATCTGACCATAACTCTATCCTCCTGATTCCTGCTTACAAGCAAAAATTAAAGCACAAAGCACCAGTGACCCTGTCAACAACACAAAAAAAAAAAAGTGGTGAGATGAAGCAGATGCTAAGCTACAGGACTGTTTTGCTAGCACAGAATGGAACATGTTCAGGGATTATTCTGATGGAATTGAGGAATACACCCTTTTAAGCTGCTGCTACTCTGCTATTATCCATGCATAGTCACTTTACTTCTACCTACATGTACATATTACTTCAATTACCTCGACTAAACGTTTCCCCCGCACCGGTACCCCCTGTATATAGCCTCACTATTGTTATTTTACCACTGCTCCATTATTTGTTTTATTTCTTTTAGTTTTTTTTCTTAAAACTGCATTATTGGTTAAGGGCTTGTAAGTAAGCATTTCACTGTAAGGTCTACACCGGTAGTATTCGGCGCATGTGACAAATACAATTTGATTTGAAAGTAGGCCGCCCTGGTAGAATGATGAATGGTATCCATTGACTGGGCATATGTTTGGCAAACAACAACAAAAACGCTAGCCAACTGTACCTTGCTAGTTGCCCAATTGAATTACATTTATTTTTGACCTCTAACGTAATCTCCTGATGTGGTGTAAAAATTGTTGTGGACTTAGAATATCTAATTTAAAGAATTATGATTTGGGGTGAAAACCTAAAAAACAAAAACAAAAGAACGGAATTTGGCCCCCAAAAAAGACAGATTTTATAGGGCCCGATAACTGTAACCTGCTAATTGTAAAAACAATCCCTTACAATATCACCCTTTTTACATTGATTGTTTGAACCTTTGTGCAATGTAAATATGATATTGTCAAGGTACAATGTAATAATTTGTGGATGGAGGGTAAATTATTATTATAGACTACTTGCTCAGTGAAAGAAATATTCCGCTATTGAAATTTTGCACATCATCTGCTTTCCTGTGAGATCTTGGCCCAGGCCAATATTTTTTTCCCCATTTGGGCCAGTAGATTTCAGTTGGCAGTGGCCCGGTGTGCCAGTGGCAAATTTACTGTAATATCAAGCTCTGGTACGGTATCCACAACCCTCAGTCAGGAATTCACAAAACATTCATAAATCACTCGCTCCACCTTTTGCTCCGCTGTGACACTTGAAAAAACACACACACCAGTCTAAAGTTTGGACAGACCTACTCATTCAAGGGTATTGTATTTGTACAATTTCCTACATTGTAGGATAATAGTGAAGACATCAAAACTATGAAATAACACATATGGAATCATGTAGTAACTGAAAAATTGTTAAACTAATCAAAATAGATTTTAGATTCTTCAAAGTAGCCACCCCTTGCCTTGATGACAGCTTTGCACACTCTTGGCATTCTCTCATCCAGCTTCATGAGGTAGTCACGTGGAATGCATTTCAATTAACAGGTGTGCCTTGTTCAAAGTTACATTTGTGGAATTATTTCCTTTTTTAAGTTGTGTTGTGACAAGGTAGGGGTGGTATACAGAAGATAGCCCTATTTGGTAAATAGGTAGCATTCTGCATAAATAAGACGGAATAAAAACAAGACAGCATTAAAATATAMGCCTAAACATACAGGCCAATATTGTGGGAAAGGGAGACAACTCAGTGTGGTACAAGTAGAACAGGGACCTCATGCCCTTTTGACACGGCCTCAGCCTAAATTACTTTCAGTTTAAGTCTTTGTGGGGGCAGGGGGGGCTAGGAAAATCCCACGACAAAAGCCCGGAGAGGCCTCGAAGTGTAATTAATAGCCAGGAAATTAATCTTCGGCAAGCAGCTTTTGTGGAGGGGGAGGATAAAAAGCTGTCACGTGTCTCGTGGACATGATTGAGTCGTTCAAAGACTGGGTGCCTTGAACCTTAAGCCACCCTTGTTGGAAGGGGGTAGGGGTGTGTGTGTGTGTGTGTGTGTGTGTGTGTGTGTGTGTGTGTGGTGTGTGTGTGTGTGTGTGTGTGTGTGTGTGTGTTGGGGGAGAAGGGCACGTTAGGTCACTTTTTGGAAGTGGAACAGATCAAGTGATGCTAATGATGTTTGCTGGTGTGATCGTCTTCGAGGGCCCTAGGGAACAAGTACAATGAGGGCGGGACAGGCCACAGAGCCTTGGGTGGCCCAAGATTAGGTAAGCGGTTGGCTAAATTTAGCCCCAGGCTTTGACATGATCTCATTCTGCATTGGGGAAAACTAGGTGAATCTCATTGAATAGTAGTGATTGTGGAAAAATATATACAGTTACATATCGGGATATTATTTGACGATATATCGTATTGACAATATCGCAATATTTTTGCGCTAGTTGGCTGTATTTTTCCTTCATAGCTTGTTCTCCATCATCTTTTTAAATAGTGAGCCAATTTGTTTTCAGCACTTTAATTTCCATGACCGATCAAAACTTCTCATGGCTCTGTCTCTCTGCAGCAGAAATATGGTGACGTCAAATCAAAATAAAATCACAGTAACGAATCGCAATACATATTGTATTGTCATAATATCATGAGGTCCCGGGAAATTCACCAGCCCTAATGACTAGGCATGGGTCTCAATACCAATTCATTTCTTCCTCCCCTATCAATCCTTACCATAAACYACTGTCTAGAAGTGGTCTGAGTGGAGAGGGGGAAACTGAAAACTAGCTGTTATAGGCAGAGAGGTTTGGAAGTGTATATTATTGCTCTATTAATGCATTTACCGCCTGGTGATCTTACCAGGCAAGCTGAAACTCCACCATGCAAAACCTGCTGATTAGAAGGTCCTCAGTAAAATGTATTTTCAACCAGCAACTATCAGGAAATGACACTGATCAAATGTTTTCACACTTTTAAAAAGTGTTAGTTTCATCAACTGTTGTACAATACGATACAAAACAGAAATGTGACTGCCCTGGGCATTTAAACCTAATGATCATGGAGGAGAGGACCTAAGGAAAGGAAACCGCTTTACACTTTTGAGAGGCCCCCTGTGACAGCAGCACAAATGCAGTTAAAATTACTTGGACTTCATTTCTCTTTCTGTTGCATTTGCCAAGCTTGTGAAGCCATTTTTACAGGTCATCAAAATGCCAGCAGCGAAAAGCAAAGCCTCACTACACAGCTAACAATATTAGACCATCCTCTGGCACTCGATTTGCATAATGCATTATTCGAATGGCAGCTTGTTTTCCAAGGACCATCTACCTTAATGAAGCCGCATCCACAGACATATCGGGTCAGAAATGTTTGGGGATGTGCACGGTGGGCAGGCGGGGCCCCCGTGGACAGCAGCTGCAGATGGCTTTGTAAACATCCCATAACAAACCAGAAACTAAGCCTACATTTTGGATCTGCAGACATACAAGTATGAACTTGCCTTTAGTGATCTACCTTTTAGCAAAGGATACCTCATGGGGGGGAAATGGTAGATACCCTTGAAGTAGTCTGTATTGAGAGCTCGCGATCACGCAACAGCTCTAAAGAACTAAGGCTTATTGATAAAAGAAGCATTTGATAAAAGGATAAAATCTCCCCCCGAATACCAACACCCGACTATCAGCGATGGCAGCCTAAACAACCACAAAAATATGAAAACAACGGCATGCAAATATTTAGAAAGAGGAACACGCATGAAGGCACACACACACAAATAAAAACAAACACACACAAACTCATATAGTAAACTATGAAAGCGCACATTGATATAGGCATGTACAGGTAGCTGCCTAAATAAAGGAAACACCAACATAAAGTGTCTTAATAGGGTGTTGGGCACCACGAGCCAGAACAGCTTCAATGCACCTTGACATAGATTCTACAAGTGTCCTCTACTGGGGGAGTGGATGCGAAACCATTTTTTCACGAGAAATTCCATTATTTGGTGTTTTGCTGATGGTGGAGGAAAATGCTGTCTTAGGCGTCACTTCATAAATCTCACGCAAGTGTTTAATTGGGTTCAAATATGGCGATTGAGACGGCCATGGCATATGGTTTACAACGTTTTCATTCTCATCAAACCATTTAGTAACGGGGCCTCCAGAGTGGCACAGCGGTCTAAGGCACAGCATCGCAGTGCTTGAGGCGTCACTAGAGATCCGGGTTCAATCCCGGGCTGACTAGTCTCCCTGTTCCTGCCACTGAAAAACATCCCCACAGCATGATGCTGCAACCACCATGCTTCACTGTAGGGATGGTGCCAGGTTTCCTCCAGACATGATGCTTAGCATTCAGGCCAAAGGTGTCAATCTTGGTTTCATCACACCAGAGAATCTTGTTCCTCATGGTCAGAGTCCTTCAGGTGCCTTATGGCAAACTCCAAGCGGGCTGTCATGTGCCTTTTACTGAGGAGTGGCTTCCGTCTGGCCATTACCATAAAGGCCTGATTGGTGGAGAGGGTTGTCCTTCTGGAAGGTTCTCCCATCTACACAGAGGAACTCTGACCAACGCCCTTCTCCCCTAATTGCTCAGTTTGGCCGGGAYYCCAGCTCTAGGAGTCTTGGTTGTTCTAAACTTCTTCCATTTAAGAATGATGGAGGCCACTGTGTTCTTGGGGACCTTCAATCCTGCAGCCATTTTTTGGTACCCTTCCTCAGATCTGTGCCTCAATCCTGTCTCGGAGCTCTACAGACAATTCCGGCAACCTCAATGCTTGGTGTTTGCTCTGACTTGCACGGTCAACTGTGGGAACTTATATAAACAGATGAGTGATTGAATGGCACCATAGGAGATGGCTGCCCTTTTACAGACTCCCAACCAATTGCGCTAAAATCCCAGTCATTTGCTAGAAGAGACAGAGATATCAGGGATGTAGGTCGGGGTGTCTTGTAAGAATCCGACGGAGAGTGGCTTACCCGCCTCTACCATCAGTCCTATTCGACAATGTGCAATCATTGGATAATAAAATGGATGAGCTCCGATCAAGACCAACCTACCAACGGGACATTAAAAACTAATATCTTATGTTTCACGAGTCGTGGCTGAACGAAGACATGGAAAACATACAGCTGGCTGGGTTTTCCGTGCATTGGCAAGATAGAACAGCTGCCTTCTGTAACACAAGGGGTGGCGGTCAGTGTCTACATTTGTAAAAAACAGCTGGTGCATGAAATCTAAGGAAGTCTCAAGGTTTTGATTGTCTGATGTGAGTAAGACCTTTAAAACAGGTCAACATTCACAAGGCCGCAGGGCCAGTATCTCATGATAAGCTGTAGACCACACTATTTACCAAGAGAGCTTATCTATATTTTTTTCATAGCTGTCAATTTACCAGCACTAAGACGGCACTCAATGAGCTGTATAAAGCCATAAGAAAAAAGGTAAATGCTCATGCAGAGGCGGCGCTCCTAGTTTCCCGGGGACTTTAATGCAGGGAAACTTTGATCCACTTTATCTAATTTGTTACATGTGCAACCAGAGGGGAAAATAACTCGACCACCTTCACTCCACACAGAGACGAGTACYAAAGCTCTCCCTCCAATTGGCAAATCTGACCATAACTCTATCCTCCCGATTCCTGCTTACAAGCACAAACTAAAACAGGAAGTACCAGTGACTCGCTCAATAAGAAAGTGGTCAGATGACGCAGATGCTAAGCTACAGGACTGTTTTGCTAGCATAGACTGGAGAATGTTCTGGGATTCTTTTCGATGGAATTGAGGAGTACACCACATCAGTCACCGGGTTCATCAATAAGTGCTTTGATGACGTCGTCCCCACAGTGACCGTACGTACATACCCCAACCAGAAGCAATGGATTACAGGCAACATCCGCACTGAGCTAAAGGCTAGAGCTGTCACTTTCAAGAAGCATGACTCTAACCCGGACGCAAATAAGAAATCCCGCTATGCCCCCAGACAAACCATCAAACAGGCAAAGCATCAATAAAGGACTAAGATCGAATTGTACTACACCAGCTCCAACGCTCCTCGGATGTGGCAGGGCTTGCAAACTATTACAGACTAAAGGGAAGAACAGCCAAGAGCTGCCCAGTGACACAAGCCTACCAGACGAGCTAAATTACTTCTATTCTCGCTTCGAGGCAAGCAACACTGAAGCATGCATGAGAGCAGCAGCTGTTCCAGATGACTGTGTGATCACGCTCTCCGTAGCCGATGTGAGTTAGACCTTTAAAAACAGGTCAACATTCACAAGGCCGCAGAGCCAGATGGATTACCAAGACGTGTACTCCAAGCATGCGCTGACCAACTGGCAACTGTCTTCACTGACATTTTCAACCTCTCCCTGACCAAGTTTGTAATACCAACATGTTTCAAGCAGACCAGCATAGTCCCTGTGCCCAAGAACACCAAGGTAACCTGCCATAATGACAATCGACCCGTATCACTCACGTCTGTAGCCATGAAGTGCTTTGAAAGGCTGGTCATGGCTCACAACACCATTTTCCCAGAAACTCTACTCACACTCCAATTTGCATACCGCACCCAACAGATCCACAGATGAAGCAATCTCTATTGCACTCCACACTGCCCTTTCCCACCTGGACAAAAGGAACATCTATGTGAGAACGCTATTGATTGACTACAGCTCAGCATTCAACACCATAGTGCCCTCAAAGCTCATCACTAAGCTAAGGATCCTGGGACTAAACACCTCCCTCTGCAACTGGATCCTGGACTTCCTGACGGGCCGCCCCCCAGGTGGTAAGGGTAGGTAACAACACATCTGTTAAACTGATAATCAACACTGGGGCCCCTCAAGAGTGCGTGCCCAGTCCCCTCCTGTTCACTCATGACTGCATGGCCAAGCACGACTCCAACACCATCATTAAGTTTGCCAATGACAACAGTGGTAGGCCTGATCACCGACAGGACAGCCTATAGGGAGGTCAGAGACCTGGCAGTGTGGTGCCAGAATAACAACCTGTCCCTCAAAGTGATCAAGACAAAGGAGCTGAACTTTGGACTACAGGAAAAGGAGGCCCGAGCACGCCCCCATTCTCATCAACGGGGCTGTAGTGGAGCATGTTGAGAGCTTCAAGTTCCTTGGTGTCAACATCACCAACAAACTTTCATCAACCAAACACACCAAGACAATCATAAAGAGTGCACGACAACACCTATTCCCCCTCAGGTGGACTGAAAAGATATGGCATGGGTCCTCAGATCCTCAAAAAGGTTCTACAGCTGCACCATTGAGAGCATCCTGACTGGTTGCATCACTGCCTGGTATGGTAACTGCTCAGCCTCCAACCACAAGGCGCTACAGAGGGTAGTGCATACGGCCAGTACATCACTGGGGTTAAGCTGCCTGCTACCACACGGTAAGCGGTACCGGAGCACCAAGTCTAGTTCCAAAAGGCTTCTTAACCTCTCTTGGGCACGTGAGACGTTAGCGTCCCACCTCTTCAACAGCCAGTGAAACTGCTGGGCGCCAAATTCAAATACAGAAATATTCATTATAAAAATTCAGAAAACAAAACATATTTTACATAGGTTTAAAGATTAACTTTTTGTGAATCCAACCACGGTGTCAGATTTWAAAAAAATGCTTTACGGCGAAAGCATACATTACGATTATTTGAGAACATAGCCCACTAGACAAATCATTACAAACAGTAACCAGCCAAGTAGAACTCAATAAATGTTCCTTTTGTTCGATAAAGTCTCTTTATACCCAAAAAACCTCCGTTTTGTTTGCGCGTTTTCTTCAGTAATCCACAGGCTCAAACGCAGTCAAAACAGGAAGACAAAAAATCCAAATTGTATCCGTAAAGTTCATAGAAACATTGGATACCAACAGTCAATGGATACTGTAATGGCATTGAATAGAAAACTACAAAACCAACAACAAAAAAACWACTTCCTGAATGGATTTCTCACAGGTTTTCAGTTTTGTTATACTCAGACACTATTTTAACAGTTTTGTAAACTTTAGAGTGTTTTCTATCCAAATCTACCAGTTATATGCATATCATATCTTCTGGGCCCGAGAAGCAGGCAGTTTAATTTGGGCATGCATTTCATCCAAAATTCTGAATGCTGCCCCCTACCCTAGAGAAGTTAACAGCTTCAGACCCCCAAGCCATACTCCTGAACAGCTAATCAAATACACCCCCCCCCCCCATTTTTACACTGCTGCTACTCTGTGTATTATCTATGCATAGTCACTTTATTTCTCCCTTCATGTACATAATACCTCAATTACCTCGACTAACTGGCGACCACGCACATTGACTCTGTACCGGTACCCCTTGTATATAGCCTCGCAACTGTTATTTTATTGTTGCTCTTTAATTATGTTATGTTTTTACTTCAGATTATTTTAGTAAATACTTTAACACTTATTTTTCTTAAACCTGCATTGTTGGTTAACTTATTATGGCTGCAGGGGCAGTATTGAGTAGCTTGGATGAAAGGTGCCCAGAGTAAACGGCCTGCTCCTCAGTCATAGTGGCTAATATATGCATAGTATTATTAGTATTGGATAGAAAACACTCTGAAGTTTCTAAAACTGTTTGAATTATGTCTGAGTATAACAGAACTCATATGGCTGGCAAAAACCTGAGAAGTTCCACTTCCTGTTTGGATTTTTTCTGAGGTTGCTAGATTTTCAACCAAGCTCCCAATGAAATTACAGTGAGATATGGAGGAGTTTTCACTTTCTACGGCTTCCACTGGATGCCAACAGTCAATAGAACTTTGTCTGATGACTCTAATGTGAAGGGGGGCCGAAGGAGACAGGAATGATTCACCACTGCCATGAGGTGACCACGCATTGAACACGCGCGTTCACGTGAAAGGCAGCTCCGTTCCATCGCTCAACTGAAGTCAATGTAATTCTCCGGTTGGAACGTTATTCAAGATGTATGTTAACAACATTCTAAAGATTGATTCAATACATCTTTTGACATGTTTCTACTGACTGTTACGGAACTTTTGGACATTTTGTCACGTTTTAGTGAACGCGCTTTGTGACTTTGGAATTGTTTACCAAACGTGCTAACCAAAGTAGCTAATTGGACATAAATAACGGACATTATCGAACAAATCAAGCATTTATTGTGATCCTGGGATTCCTGGGAGTGCATTCTGATGAAGATCCTCATAGGTAAGGAAACATTTATCATGTATTTTCTGGTTTCTGTTGACCCCAACATGGCGGCTAATTTGGCTATTGTTCTGAGCTCCGTCTCAGATTATTGCATGGTTTGCTTTCTCCGTAAAGTTTTTGGGAAATCTGACACAGCGGTTGCATTAAGGAGAGGTATATCTATAATTCCATGTGTATAACTTGTATTATCATCTACATTTATGATGAGTATTTCTGTTGAAACGATGTGGCTACGCACTATCACTGGATGTTTTTGGAACTAGTGAATGTAACGCGCCAATGTAAACTCCGATTTTTTTATATAAATATTAACTTTATCAAACAAAACATGCATGTATTGTGTAACATGAAGTCCTATGAGTGTCATCTGATGAAGATCATAGTGATTAATTTTAGCTCTATTTCTGCTTTTTGTGACTGCTATCTTTCGCTGGAAAAATGGCTGTGCTTATTGTGGTTTGGTGTGACCTAACAATCGTTTGTAGTGCTTTCGCTGAAAAGCATATTTGAAATCGGACACTTGGTGGGATTAACAACAAGATTACCTTTAAAATGGTATAAGACAAATCTATGTCTGAGGAATTTTAATTATGAGATTTCTGTTGTTTTGAATTTGGCGCCCTGCACTTTCAATGGCTGTTGTCATATCATCCCGTTACCGGGATTGCAACCATAAGAAGTTATTAAGGGCTTGTAAGTTAGCATTTCACTGTAAAGTAGGTCTACACCTGTTGTATTCGGCGCATGTGACAAATAAAAAATGTATTTGGTGTGCCTTTCCAAAATATGTCCAATCAATTGAACTTACCACAGGTGGACTCCAATCAAGTTGTAGAAACATCTCAAGGATGGTCAATGGAAACAGAATGCACTGGAGCTCAATTTCGAGTCTCATAGCAAGGGGTCTGACTACTTATGTCAATAAGGTATATTTTATAAATGTGCAAAAATGTCTTAAAACCTGTTTTCACTTTGCCATCGTGGGGTATTGTGTGTATACTGATAAGGGGAAGAAAGTATTTTATCCATTTTAAAATAAAGCTGTAACGTAACTAAATGTGGGAAAAGTCAAGGGATCTGAATACTTTCCGAATTCATTGTATACACAAACAAACACATTTCCATAACGACCAAGACAGTCAGCTCACCCATCTCCTGCATGTTCTGGGCTTCAGTGGTCTCCGTCCCGTCCATGCTGTCCTCATCCTCAGCCTGGGACTGGCCTCTGCTACGACCCCTGAAAACACACAGGGAAAGAAAAGCTGTCATTGATCTGATCTGCCTTTCAGGCTCTGCTCAAGGTAGTCCTGCATCAGGTTGGATACTCACAGTACCCACCGGGTGAGCAGCAATACATTTTTTTAAATAAAATTCAACCTGTGGGCCGGCTCGCAGTTCAGAACAATTCCATTGCGGGTCGGAAACATTTAAATTCAAGATAATACACTTTTTAAAAACCCAGGAGCTTGTTGTGATGCAAATTCTACTCTGTGAGTGGCGATGCAGACATAAGGCTACCAACCATGCACAAAGTGAAAATAAAAAMATTTCATTCTTAATTTATGGCATGGTTTTCTTCTATCCAAATGTTGAATAGACATGCAGACAAATTCATGAATGCACGACAGGGAAGTAGTAATAATAGATGTGTTTTGATGTCGGGTATCGGGTGGGGCTCGGTATTACTGTTGCTGGTGTGGCTCCAGAAAAACAGACCCATGCAGAACTTTAGCTCAAGGAGGAACAGCATTGTCATTCAGGTCTGTAGGATGAACAGTAAGAACAGCCTGCTGCTCTGTGGTGTGAGGAACAGTGACAGAGAATAACTGCCTGTAAGGTCAGTGGTGTGAGGAACAGTGACAGAGAAAAACTGCCTGTAAGGTCAGTGANGTGGTGTGAGGAACAGTGACAGAGAAAAACTGCCTGTAAGGTCAGTGATGTGAGGAACAGTGACAGAGAAAAACTGCCTGTAAGGTCTGTGGTGTGAGGAACAGTGACAGAGAANAACTGCCTGTAAGGTCTGTGATGTGAGGAACAGTGACAGAGAAGAACTGCCTGTAAGGTCAGTGATGCAGAGGAAGTGCCTAAGGAGCAACCCAACTGTCCATTAATTTATCCTTTATTTAACTAGGCAAGTCAGTCAAGAACAAATTCTTATTTACAATGACGGCCTACCCCGGCCAAACCCGGCAGACGCTGGGCCAATTATGCGCCGCCCTATGAGACTCCCAATCAGGGACGTTTGTTATACAGCCTGGAATTGAACTAAGGTCTGTAGTGACGCCTCTAGTACTGAGATGCAGTGCCTTAGACCGCTGCTCCACTCGGTAGCCATTAAACAGACACTTGTTGACAAATGTATCTCAAAATTGGACTTGAGCGAAAGCTACCATTCCAGTAACATTGGTTAGTGTGACGGACCAAGATCAGTTTCTCTTCACTTCTCTCTGGAGGTCTGAGCAGTGCAGTCCACAGCTCATCACTTCCCCTCTGTATTAACCAACGCTGTCAACACCGGTGTTGTAGACTCACACAAAGCAGTCAATGGGACCCACCGCTCCACCCGCAGTTACAGCTCAGCTGCTCATCACCATGGTGACGGTCACATTTCTTACCATCGAAGCCCGAGCTGCAAGTCCAGCAAAAACTGTATTTATAAAAAAGCTTAAGAAAAAAAAGCTTAAAAAACAGTGAATATAAGCAAATACTAGCAATAACAGGGAATATTGGCAGTGTTTGAATTACAACTGAGTACGTAGACACGCCACAGGTGACTTGCCTGTGTAAAATATAAAGATAGAAATGTAAATTACTCCAGTAGCAGTGACAATAACATTTCCAGCAACTATTACAATTACTTTTGACAGAATTATCCACGCACAAATTACCACAAGACAGACACACAGAGAGAGAGAGAGACACAGAGACAGAGACAGAGACAGAGACAGAGACAGAGAAAACAGAGACAGAGACAAGACAGCAGAGAGGCAGAAGAACAGAGAAGAAGAGAGAGAGAGACGGAGAGAGAGAGAGAGAGACAACAAGAGAGAGAGAGAGAGAGAGACGAAGAAGAGACAGAGAGCAGAGAGAGAACAGGACGAGAGACAGAGAGGAAACAAAAAGAGAGAAGAGACAACCACTTACGAGAGAGAGGAGCCACACAGAGAGAGAGCACACACAAGAGAGAGAGAGACCAACCAGACGAGAAGAGACAGAGCAGAGAGAGAGAAGAACACACACAGAGAGAAGAAGACACAGAAGAGAAGAGAGGCACAGAGAGAAGAACCCGGAAAAAGAGAGACACACCAGTTCCAACGACAGAGAAAGAGCACACACGACAGAGAATGAGAGACCAAGAGAGAGACACAACAGAGAAGAGAAGACAGCAACACAAGTGAGAGAGAGACACAACACAGCAGAGAGAGGAGAAACTCACACAGAAGAGAAGAGAGACACACACGACAGAGGAGAGAGAAACACACAACAGAGAGAAGAGAGACAACACACAGAAGAGAGAGACACACATCAGAGAGAGAGAGACACAACAGAGAGAAGAGAGACAAACAAAGAGAAGCACAGAGAGGAACACAGAGAGAGAGAACAACCACACACAGAGAGAGGCACACACAACACACAGAGAGAGGACAACACACACACCAGAGATGAGACACACACAGAGAGACGAGAGACACACCACCAGCACGAGCGAGGAGAGAGAGAGACAACACAGAGAAGAGACCACACCAGCAGAGAGAGAGAGACACACCACAAGCAGAGAGAGAGAAGACACTCAAAGGAGAGAGAGAGAACACACAAACAAGAGAAGAAAACACAAACAGAGGAGAGAGAGACACAACACACAGAGAGAAGAGAGAGACACACACACAAAAGAAGAGACACACACACAGCCACACACCCCACCACGGCACACAGAGGAGAAGACACAACACAACACAGAGAGAGAGAGACACACACAATGGTCAGGACACACACAGAGAAGAGAGACAACACACACACAAGTAGAGACGACAGAGACCACACAACACCAGCAGAGAGAGAGACCACAACAAACACACACCGAGAGAGAACACACACACGAGAGAGAGAGAGAGGAGAGAGAGAGAGAGTAGAGAAGAGCGGAGAGAGGAGAACAGCGCACAGACACACACAGTTGAGCTGGTGTCATGGTAGAGGAGGAGAGAGCCAAGGTGCAAAGCGCTCTCTCAGCGCTGGACACACACCGAGAAGAACACACAGAGGAGAAGAGATATCCACACAGAGAAGACAGACACACACCGTTTCGATACGAAACACACGCGAGGGTACACAACAACACACCACACAGCACAGAGATGGAGAGAGCCCTCACACACACAGGCATGACGATACACACACACAGAGGAGACACACACAGAGGAAAAACACACGAGCTAGGACAGCTAGATGGCACATACACATGTATCAGAGAGAGACACACACACACAGAGAGACACACACACACACACACAGAGAGAGACAGAGTTTGGTGACCGTATCAGTTCCCTTTACCAAGCAAGCCTTTACAGACCAAACCTGCAATGGATACCAGGGCACCAAACCAACGCATCCAAAACAAGCCCCTGGAGTGGAGAGAGGGATAGGACTGCACACATTGGGACGACCAGGGCGAGAGGGAGAGAGAAGCTGGGGAGAACACACTCCTCTGTCTAGCTCCGAACACTTGGCTGGACCATCCAGAACAGCTCATGCATCGTGGGTCTGTGCAAATGTAGCCTCTAAAAAGCTCTGGCACATTCTGGCTCTCGCTCGCTTTCTCTTTCTCTCTGTGTTGCACAAGAACAAAGAGGTGCTATTCAGAGTACTTACCAGTGTGGCTCACTAAACTCAAAGCCTGCCACCCGGGCCAAAAGGGCCTGCTCCTTCAGATGGACTAGTCTAGATGTAGACCGGTTCAGAACACAAGGACTAAGCCTCAGCTGGTCCAAATAACATAGCAGAAATCAGAAACAGGGATACTTCACGTCAACAGAAGACATTTCCTGCTTTGTGCTCTGTGGGAAAAACACCCCAGAAATGTAATAAGCCTTTTTTCAGGACAAAAGCAACAACTAGAGGCCACAAAAGTAAACACAAGGTTTGTGGTTGGAAATATTTGGTTTCCACTGCAAACAATGAGGCTTTGTGGCCCATTCTCACAATGTGGCAGGTTGCCGTTTATTGTCATGAGTTTTGTCCTGGAGGCAAAACTGAGCGATATCCCCTTAGATAGCCAATTTTGAATTTAAAATTGGCCTATATTGTAAAAATGTATGAAAACAAAAACGCATTTTGGTCTTAATTTAAGGCTAGGGTTAGGCATTAAGGTTAGCAGTGTGGTTAGGGTGAAAGTTAGGTTTAAAATGTGTCAGCTAGTGACCACTCTGCAGAGCTGCCTCCAGAACAAGATTCATGACGAAAATAGCTAACCAGCCACAATGCGGTGGCGAGGTCCAGGGCCGAGGCATCGGGTGACCAGGGTTGGGTTTCTAGGATGAGAAGGACACCGCTACTGATGCTGCCGGCGGCAACTGACTCCCAGCGCTCTGATCAATGACCTACATCATTGAAAATGCAAGGCCATTGTCGCGGCCTGGAACAGGTTTAATCCAGGTTAAGAGGCCTGGCCAGACCCCTCCTCTCCCTTCCACACCAAGCATAGTAAACTATGTGCCGATATTACAGAACTAGCAGTCTAACTCACTGTTGAGCTTTTTATTTTATACCGCCTTCATTCTGCATGGTATTGGTTTTACTTGTCAGAAATTCATGCCAACCACAACCACCATTTCTATAAATTCTCTAAATGGCTCTAGTTTTGACCATCACTTGCTATGGTCACCATAGCCACCGCAGTGTTGTAATGGTCACCATGGCCACCGCAGCGTTGCTATGGTCGCCGTAGCATTGCTATGGTCGACATGGTCACTTTAGTGTTGATATGCTTGACTGCACAATGTATTCTCAGTTATACTCTGGAAAGTTGGCTCCCAAACAACTAAAGTAAAAGGACTTGACAGGTGAAAGTGGAGTGGTGGAAGCCAGACCAGAAAGGTTATGATGAAGAGAAGGTTTTCTAGGGTACTGGGGAACCTGAAAACACTTCAAAACAGTGGCTTAGTTTAACACCATGTTGGGCATGAATGTCAGTTTAGGTGGTGGTGGAGCTACCCCTAGAATAGATCAGAATTTCCAATTGACAGTTTATGTTAACGGTCACTGTGTTGTTTTTCCAACGGTGTTGGAAGAGAAGTCCATTATCACCCCTGGATAGAACAACAACTATGTCAAGTAAGCCTGGTTTTCAAAAAGAATGCAAGGACTAATCTTAAGTCACAAGACAAACATATCAGTCAATGTATGCAACCTTGACGTTTACAATAAGATAAAAAAACAGAGCCTCTCAAAGTCCTCGTAGGGATTCGTTGAGTAATCCATGCATGAAGCCAAACAATGTGAACCCCGTGAGACCTCGGAACAAACTAGAAGAAAACCAGATGTACAGTGATGCTCTCACTGTGAGACAGGCACTGCATAATACATGCGTCATGCCCATCTGACTACCCACAATCCTCGGGTTTTGCCAAGCCGGGGCAACGAAATGGATTTTACGTGTACCCGTCGTAACTACTGTGCAGCACAGAGGTTAACAAGTGATGAAATGTGGGCTAATGAGTAACCCGAAGGCAGATAAACACCCGCTAGCCAAAGCCAGAGTGACAAGAGCAGACCACTGGGACCTGTGTAGCTTCCCTCTCTCTCTCCCTGTGATGACTATTATTCCAGGGCTGTCATCTGGAACTCTTGGGAAACTCTCGTGTACAGTCTCACAGGAGTAGGCTGGTAATAATCACAAGCCACCTCTGGTACAATGTAAGGTTCATAACGTAAGAGTCTATGACAAGTTATGAGCCCAAGTTCCAAGTTTAGGCTACCGTTAGACTTKAAATTCGAAACAATATACTACTGGTTCACATAAAAAGTTTCTCGGCACCAAACACCAAGCAAAATGCTGGATCTAGTCCTGATGATTCCAATTCTATGCATGATCTTTCACTTTTGAACCACAAAAATCATGTGGTACTGAACACAACCAGTCACAAAAAACCCTATATCTAAAAMGACTTTACACACATCCAGTGAGTTGGTCTCTACTACAGTGAGACACAGTGGTAGTGGGGGAGTGAAAAAAAATAAGCTGCTGTTGCAAGTAGTTCCACCTCCCAAGGCAGTGACGAAATCCTGGAATGGGTACACTGGCTGGGCTGAGCACACCGCCTTCTCTGTGGCTCTGCTGTTTCCCAGCATGCCATTTAACCATTACCTCTCCGGTTTTACATTTCCAGRTTACAGAGCAAGCTTCTACAAGCAATTGGTTAACAGCTTCAAAAACAATCCCAATGTTAGAGGCTAGAAACCTCTGAAATGCTGACTCAACACAGGACCTTCCCTCCAACCAAAAGCAAACAAGGGTCAATGAAATGAACCGTTAACCCATACAGAACATGCAAGAGACCCATTAGAAATACGTAGACCTAGGACTTTAGTTGAAACTCCTCCACAGAAAACAATGGTAGGGTTATTACTGTCCTAGGTTGGGCTTTGGGGGGGTGAGAACTGGCAACCAAAAAAAATACTATAATGCACTACTGCGACACAGAGGCACAAAGCTCACGTGGGTCAGTGGGAGTTTGTCAGACCGATAAAGTACAACACCGAGGAGGATGTCTGTGTTTGTGAGAGAGTACGGGGGTTATTTTAGGCCAAATCAATAGGAACTAGTCTGACCACTAAAAAAAAGGGACACCCATTTCACTGATGACATCAATAACAATAACATTTCACGAAACATCCTGCACTGCTATAGCTTAATAAGGATCCATATTACATTTAGAAACATCTCATAAGAATTTGTAAAACACCCTCATGATTGACAGCTGTTTCGAACGAACCAGGCCGGCCATTTAGATGGTCAGGTAACAGTCAGTGATTCATTGCCCTGACCCCTTGGGCATAGCCTACACAGGAGACATTTCCACATGCAGCAGCCATTGGGTTTATGCAAGCCCTCTCAGAAGAGGTACTCCAAGCTTTTGCACTCTTTGTAAACAAATAAATAAAATAAAAACAGCCTGGCTTGCTGCTGGCAGAGACACACTTCAGTGACAGAGTGGGTGTAGGGACAAGCTTGCCTTCAGAAAAAGATGAGGGACAGGAGGAAAAGGGAACAGTACCCTTGACAGCAAATGGTGCAATATCCTTCATTTTTTAGGAGGTTGATCAGCTTTAATATTGCAGATAGATTGTGGCTTCAATGTTACTGTCTGCATCATTTACAAAAAAATAAATAGACAGACGTTTCTCAAACTAGACACTAATGTACTTGTCCTCCTGCTCAGTTGTGCAACGGGGCCTCCCACTCCTCTTTCTATTCTGGTTAGAGCCAGTTTGCGCTGTTCTGTGAAGGGAGTAGTACACAGCGTTGTATGAGATCTTCAGTTTCTTGGCAATTTCTCGCATAGAATAGCCTTCTTTTCTCAGAACAAGAATAGACTAACGAGTTTCAGAAGAAAGTTATTTGTATCTGGCCATTTTGAGCCTGTAATCTAACCCACAAATGCTGATGCTCCAGATACTCAACTAGTCTAAAGAAGGCCAGTTTATTGCTTCTTTAAATCAGTACAACAGTTTTCAGCTGTGCTAACATAATTGCAAAAGGGTTTCTAATGATCAATTAGCCTTTTCAAATGGTAAACTTGGATTAGCTAACGCAACYTGTCATTGGAACACAGGAGTGATGGTTGCTGATAATGGGCCTTTGTACGCCTAAAAAATATCTGCCTTTCCAGCTAAAATAGTCATTTACAACGTCTACACTATTTCTGATCAATTTGATGTTATTTTAATTGACCACATTATTTTTGCTTTTCTCTCGAAAACGAGGACATTTCTAAGTGACCCCAAACTTTTGAACGGTGTGTATATATAGTATGTGTATTTAAACTCAGCAAAAGAAGAAATTTCCCTTTTTCAGGACCCTGTCTTTCAAAGATCATTCGTAAAAATCCAAATAACTTCACAGATCATTGTAATGGGTTTAAACACTGTTCCCATGCTTGTTCAATGAACTATAAACAATTAATGAACATGCACCTGTGGAACGGTCGTTAAGACACTAACTGCTTACAGATGGTAGGCAATTAAGGTCACAGTTATGAAAGGACACCAAAGAGGCCACTAAAGAAAGGACACTAAAGAGGCCTTTCTACTGACTCAAAAACACCAAAAGAAAGATGCCCAAGGTCCCTGCTCATCTGCGTGAACGTGCCGTAGGCATGTGGCAAGGAGGCATGAGGACTGCAGATGTGGCCAGGGCAATAAATTGCAATGTCCGTGCTGTGAGACGCCGAAGACAGCGCTACAGGGAGACAGGACGGACAGCTGATCGTCCTCGCAGTGGCAGACCACGTGTAAAAACACCGGCACAGGATCGGTACATCCGAACATCACACCTGCGGGACAGGTACAGGATGGCAACACCTGCCTGAGTTACACCAGAAACGCCCAATCCCTCCATCAGTGCTCAGAATGTGCGCAATAGGCTGAGAGAGGCTGGACTGAGGGCTTGTAGGCCTGTTGTAAGGCAGGTCCTCACCAGACATCACTGGCAACAACGTCGCCTATGGGCACAAACCCACCGTCGCTTGACCAGACAGGACTGACAAAAAGTGCTCTTCACTGAAGAGTCGCGGTTTTGTCTCACCAGCGGTGGTCGGATTTACGTTTATCGTCGAAGGAATGAGCGTTACACCAAGGCCTGTACTCTGGAGCGGGATCGATTTGGAGGTGGAGGGTCCGTCATGGTCTGGGGCGGTGAGTCACAGCGTCATCGGACTGAGCTTGTTGTCATTGCAGGCAATCTCAAAGCTGTGCATTACAGGGAAGACATCCTCCTCCCTCATGTGGTACCCTTCCTGCAGGCTCATCCTGACATGACCCTCCAGCATGACAATGCCACCAGCCATACTGCTCGTTCTGTGAGTGATTTCCTGCAAGACAGGAWTGTCAGTGTTCTGCCATGGCCAGCAAAGAGCCCGGATCTCAATCCCATTGAGCACGTCTGGGACCTGTTGGATCGGAGGGTGAGGGCTAGGGCCATTCCAGCTGAAGAGTTCCATCAGCCACTCCTGGGCTACAATCACCTATTCGGACCCGTTTTACTGCCGATGCGGAGCCCCACCGGGCCTTCACGACTGGACTACCGACATTATCTGCCCGCTGGAGTTATCCAACTGGCCCCTCCGTCGCGACGTWASCTGAACGCCCCATCTGCGGCCCGCTAATCGTTAGCTGTCTTATCGGCTTCTATCTGAATAGGTCTATCGGACAATTTTTCTTGGGTCACTATAACTATATCTATTTTGCCAATTGGATTGATCCCCTCTACCACACGGAACCCTACTAATCTACCGACGGAAACGCACGAGTTGGCTAAAAACAGACCTCCATCCTATGCTAGCTTGCTACTGAATCGCCGTTACCCCAACCAACCTCACTACTCACTGGACCCTTATGATCACTCGACTAAGCATGCCTCTCCTTAATGTCAATATGCCTTGTCCATTGCTGTTCTGGTTAGTGTTTATTGGCTTATTTCKCTGTAGAGCCTCTAGCCKTGCTCARTATACCTTATCCAACCTTTCAGTTCCACCACCAACACATGCGATGACATCACCTGGTTTCAATGATGTTTCTAGAGACAATATCTCTCTCATCATCACTCAATACCTAGGTTTACCTCCACTGTATTCACATCCTACCATATCTTTGTCTGTACATTATACCTTGAAGCTATTTTAAATCGCCCCCAAACCTCCTTTTACTCTCTGTTCCGGACGTTCTAAACGACCAATTCTCATAGCTTTTAGCCGTACCCTTATCCTACTCCTCCTCTGTACCTCTGGTGATGTAGAGGTGAATCCAGGTCCTGCAGTGCCTAGCTCCACTCCTATTCCCCAGGCGCTCTCTTTTGATGACTTCTGTAACCGTAATAGCCTTGGTTTCATGCATGTTAACATTAGAAGCTTCCTCCCTAAGTTTGTTTTATTCACTGCTTTAGCACACTCTGCCAAACCGGATGTTCTAGCCGTGTCTGAATACTGGCTTAGGAAGACCACCAAAAATTCTGAAATCTCCATCCCTAATTACAACATTTTCCGACAAGATAGAACTGCCAAAGGGGGCGGAGTTGCAATCTACTGCAAAGATAGCCTGCAGAGTTCTGTCCTACTATCCAGGTCTGTACCCAAACAATTTGAACTTCTACTTTTAAAAATCCACCTCTCTAAAAACAATTATCTCCCCGTTACCGCCTGCTATAGACCACCCTCTGCCCCCAGCTGTGCTCTGGACACCATATGTGAACTGATTGCCCCTCATCTATCTTCAGAGCTCGTGCTGCTAGGCGACCTAAACTGGAACATGCTTAACACCCCAGCCATCCTACAATCTAAGCTTGATGCCCTCTGGTACCAGGTACCACCCCAAAGCCGTAAACACGGGCACCCTAATAGATATCATCCTAACCAACTTGCCCTCTAAATACACCTCTGCTGTTTTCAACCAAGATCTCAGCGATCACTGCATCATTGCCTGCATCCGTAATGGGTCAGCGGTCAAACGACCTCCACTCATCACTGTCAAACGCTCCCTGAAACACATCTCACAGCAAGAACTGGCAACTCTGGTGCAGTCCATGAGGAGGAGATGCACTGCGGTACCTAACTTCTCTAGGATATGTGGGACGCTACTTGGCCAATAGCCAGGGAAAATGTAGAGCGCCAAATAAAATAAAAAAATGATATAAAATCAAACTTTCATTAAATCACACATGTAAGATACCAAATTAAAGCTACACTCGTTGTGAATCCAGCCACCATGTCAGATTTCAAAAAGGCTTTTCGGCGAAAGCATAAGATGCTATTATCTGATGATAGCACAACAGTAAACAAAGAGAGTGTAGCATATTTCAACACTGCAGGCACGACACAAAACACAGAAATAAAATATAAACCATGCCTTACCTTTGACGAGATTKTTTTGTTGGCACTCCAATATGTTCCATAAACATCACAAATGGTCCTTTTGTTCGATTAATTCCGTCCATATATATCCAAATTGTCCATTTATTTGGCYCGGTTGATCCAGAAAAAAAACAGCTTCCAATTTGRGCAAAGTCACTACAAAATATCTCAAAKATTACCTCTAAACTTTGCCAAAACATTTCAAACTACTTTTGTAATACAACTTAAGGTATTTGTAAACGTTAATAATCGATCAAATTGAAGACGGGTCTATCTGTTTTCAATACAGGAGATCAACAAACTAACGCTACTTTTCTAGTCTTGCGCAATTCTCAAACAGTACACATGACGTTACACTGTTTCCAGGTGTCCTTACTTCTTCATTGCACAAAGGAATAACCTCAACCTATTTCCAAAGAGTGGTGACATCCAGTGGAAGCAGTAGGAACTGAAAACAGGGTGATTAGAAATCCAGTATTCCAATGAAAACTCATTGAACAGACAGTGACTTAAAAAATAATAATAATAATAATGGTTAGTCCTCGGGGTTTTGCCTGCTACATAAGTTCTGTTATACTTGCAGACATGATTCAAACTGTTTTAGAAACTTCAGAGTGTTTTCTATCCAAATCTACTAATAATATGCATATCTTATATTCTGGGGATGAGTAGAAGGAAGTTGAAATTGGGCACGATATTTATCCAATAGTGAATTTGCTGCCCCCTATCCTAGAGAAGTTAATGCAGCTGGTGGCCACACCAGATACTTACTGACTTTTGATTTTGACCCCCCCCTTTGTTCAGGGACATTTTATTCAATTTCTGTTCGTCACATGTCTGTGGAACTTGTTCAGTTTATGTTCATACAAATATTTACACAAGTTTACACACACACCCCAGAAGAATACTAATAGACAAACAGACCAGGAGCACACAGCATCACCCATGCACACATTTTCATAGGAAGTCAGTGTTGACATCATTTTAACACCAGTCATGTGTTTATGGCCCATAATCAGCCCAGGTGACATTTTGTCTAGGCCAGCCAAGCTGTTACGAGTTTTAAACACCACTAAGTAGCGCCCAGTAGTTTTAAGACACAATCTGGGACATTTTGGAATGTCCAATGGCCTTTTGAAATAATAATAATAATAATAATAATAATAATAATAATAATAATATAGGCCTACATAAATACCTTATACAGTGCATTCCGAAATTATTCAGACCTTGACTTTCCCACTTTGTTACTTTAGACTTATTAAAAAATATATATTCTTCATTTTTCTCTTCAATCTTAACACAATACCCAATATTTAAAATAAAAAACAGAAATAGCTTATTTACATACGTTTTCAGACCCTTTGCTATGAGACAAAATGTAGCTCAGGTGCATCCTGTTTCCATTGATTATCCTTGAGCTGTTGCTTCAACTTGATTGGAGTCCACCTGTGGTAAATTCAATTGATTGGACATGATTTGGGAAGGCACACATCTGTCTATATAAAGGTCCCACAATAGACAGAAATATCTGTAGAGCTCCGAGACAGGATTGAGTCGAGGCACAGATCTTGGGAAGGGTACCAAAAAATATCTGCAGCACTGACGGAGCTCTAGAGTTCCTCTGTGGAGATGGGAGAAACTTCCAMAAGGACAACCATCTCTGCAGCACTCCAAGAACCAGGCCTTTATGGTCGAGTGGCCAGATGGAAGCCACTCCTCGGTAAAAAGGCACATGACAGTCCGCTTGGAGTTTGCCAAAAGGCACCTGAAGGACTCTCAGACCATGAGAAAAAATATTCTCTGGTCTGATGAAACCAAGATTGAACTCTTTGGCCTGAATGCCAAGTGTCATGTCTGGAGTAAACCTGGCACCATCCCTACAGTGAAGCATGGTGGTGGCAGCATCATGCTGTGGGGATGTTTTCAGCGGTAGGGACTGGGAGACTAGTCAGGATCGAGGGAAATACGAACGGAGCTAAGTACAGAGAGATTCTTGATGAAAACCTGCTCCAGAGCGCTCAGGACCTCAGACTGGGGCGAATGTTCACCTTCCAACAGGACAACGACTCTAAGCACACAGCCAAGACAACGCAGGAGTGGATTCGGGACAAGTTTCTGAATATCCTTGAGTGGCCCAGCCAGAACCCGGAATTTAATCCGAGCTAACATCTCTGGAGAGACCTGAAAGACAGGTGTGCCAAGCTTGTAGCGTCATACCCAATAAGACTCGAGGCTGTAATCGCTGCCAAAAGGTGCTTATACAAAGTACTGAGTAAAGGGTCTGAATACTTATGTAAATGTATGTTTGGCAAATTTATAAAAACTATCTAAAAACCTGMTTTTACTTTGTCATTATGGGGTATTGTGTGTAGATTGATGAGGACAAAAAAAACTATCAATTTTAGAATAAGGTTGTAACATAACAAAATGTGGAAAAGTCAAGAAGACTGAATACTTCCCGAATGCACTGTACATACGCGTGCACACACACACACACACCTCGTTAGCTTAGTACAGCTGTCGTAGCCAATTATATGACTGTTGGTTGCATCCATAGCGCATGAATTTGAGTGGTTACATTTCTCTAGCCCCATCCCTTTATACCAAACCAAGTGGCAGGGCTGTCAAAAAGAACCTCAGGATTATGGGTTCTCAGTTGGCATTTCTATCCAATACTATGTATATGAAGGGCAACAAACTGGAAATACACTAAGGCCGCTTGTTAGGCAGTCGCCCCCAAGGCAGAGTACATACGGTACCGTGACAGTGTTAGCATGCAAAGCGCCATCAGCTATTCGGCCCCATGGCGTTTCTACCTGCAGTGTCAGGTGCCATGCTAATCAAACTCAAATCAAATGTTATGTCACATGCGCCGAATACAACTTACCGTGAAATGCTAACTTACAAGAACCTTAACTCTAGTTCTTGAACTGCGTTGTTGGTTAAGAAAATATTTACTAAATAAACTAACGCATAAAATAACAATAACGAGGCTATATACAGGGGYTAGCAGTACCGAGTCAAGGTTCGGGGGTACAGGTTAGTCGAGGTAATATGTACATGTAGGTAGGGGTAAAGTGACTATGCATAAATAATAAACAGTGAGTAGCAGCGGTGTAAAAACCACCTAGCATTTAGGTCCAGGATGGCAGGAAGCTAGGCCCCAGTGATGTACTGTGCTGTACGCACTACCCTCTGTAGAGCCTTACGGTCGGATGCCTAGCAGTTGCCATACCAGGCAGTGATGCAACTGGTCAGGATGCTCTCGATGGTGCAGCTGTAGAACTTTGAGTATCTGGGGACACATGCAAAATCTTTTCAGTCTCCTGAGGGGGAATAGGTGTTGTCGTGCTCTCTTCACGACTGTCTTGTGTTTGGACCATGATAGTTTGTAGGTGATGTGGACACCAAGGAACTTGAAACTCTCGACCCGCTCCACTTCAGTCCCGTCGACGCTAATGGGGGCCTGTTTGGCCTGCCTTTTCCTATAATCCACGATCATCTCCTTTGTCTTGATCACATTGAAAGAGAGGTTGTTGTCTACACTGCCAGATCTCTGACCTCCCTATAGGCTGTCTTATCATTGTTGGTGATCAGGCCTACCACTGTTGTGTCGTCAGCAAACTTAATGATGGTGTTGGAGTCAGGAAGTCCAGGATCCAGTTGGATCCAGTTGCAGAGGGAGGTGTTTAGTCCCACAGTCCTTAGCTTAGTGATGAGCTTAATGGGCACTATAGTGTTGAACGCTGAGCTGTAGTCAATGAACAGCATTCTCACATAGGTGTTAGTTTTGTCCAGGTGGGAATGTGGCCGATATCAGCGTTGTGCGTATGAGGAACATTACTCTATCTATAAAGAGGAGGCCCCAATGTTCCCCTGTGCAAGGCAGCTAGCTTAGCTAACAAAGGCTTGTTACACGCCACTCAGTGGATGTCACATTAGTAGGAAGTAACCAAGCACACCCTCCATCTGAAGATCAAACCCCCTCCCCACAAAATTACAGTGTACTCCTTCTCCATGTCATTTGAGCAGTCCATCTCCTACAGTTCTTCCGGGTTGGTTTTGTTGTACACTGATAGAAGGTAGCTACATAGGAATGACATTAGACCAATAAGACACCAGGATGAAAGCAATACTTTCTCTCCTTTATGAGTCTTGCCACGTGAAAAGATGAAAGTGGGGATATCTCGGAGACAAAAATGTAACAACCAAAAGAGAAAAACATTAATAGCCGCGTACATTGTTTGTTTCTAGGCAGCATCTCCTTGTGTGCCTCGCGGGCGCTCAGCTTCCTCAGTGCTAATGCACCTCAAAACACTTGAGTGGCTCCTCGAGGTGGAATCTGTGCATAGCTTAGATCCACGTCACGCTTCGTGATTCTGCTTCCCTCTCCAAACACACACACAAATCCCCATCCCCACGTATAATGTTTGGGGTTAACTTGGGTTATCCCTGCAGACACATCAGCTCACATGCCCTTCCTTGCACTCGTATGATTCATTTGGGAGGCCTAGTAGTGAGTAGTGAGTAGCAGATTTAATAATTCATGGTACTTAATAAATTGATTTAGTGGACCTATGGGGTTGTGGGGATGAGGTAGGGTGATTATTACCAATTGGGGAAAAAGCTGCTATGAAAGAAATGGCAAGATTGAGCTTGAACCAGCCACAGAGAGATCAGTCGGTAGACTTAATGGTGTTTTTATCCTCTACAATATGAATTTAACCTTTACATCTCACTACCACCAAAAACAAAGACCCCCTCCAGAACAACTAAACTGCTTAGTAAAATACACCAAAAAGGATAACATAAGACTGGCCAAATGCCACACGGCCCAGTGAAACCATGGAGGGCAACACCATCAGCAAAGCAGTCAAACCCAAGCACAGGCACCCCCCACTAAGCGTCACACCAAGGTTAGAGTGAATGAGACCTACTTCTTTTGAGGTGTGGGTACTCGCTTGGGAGCGCCTGCATCCTTACGAGGCCGGCCACGGGGGCGCCTGTCTGTGGAGGCAGGGGAGGGGCTGTCTGAGGGGGAGCCCCCCCCAGTGCTGCTCAGGGGAGGAGACGGTCCGTGGTCAGAGGGATCCAGACTCTTGTACTCTGATGACATTCTGTGGACCAGGATGGAGAGCATAGAGAAGAGGAGAGAAAGAGAGAGAGATTATTTATTAAACCATGGACATTGGATACACAAAAAATATGCAAAATATGTCTTGCTAGTTAAGATGACGAACTGTATTGTAAATGTGACCTGTTTGAGTATACTATGAGACAGTGGACTTCTGAAATCCCAACAACCACCAATGTCTGTCATCTCTCTGTGTCCACCAGTTAGACCAATGGCAATGAATGCCAATATTTTATACCATAGGGATCTTTCAATGCAACATATTCCATTTCCAAACCTGCTTGGACCAGTGCCCAGGCTAGTTCAGCAAATCAACATTTGTTACATTCCCCCACCAGCCAATCTGATTTAACTAATCAAGAGCTTGATGATTAGTTCACTAGGTGAATCAGGCGTACTGGTTCAAAAGTTAGAGAAGTTTTTCAGTTGACGTATGTTAACTTCACATGCCTCAAGATAAGAAGCATGCAAAAACACACAAATAAAAAGGGGCCAGGATGTAAGTCACTGTCACATCACTCCTACTCAACTTTGACTAGCAAATTTGCTGAGGTTACCACCACCTAGCTAGCCGACTAACAACTAGTTTCAAGTTCATGTCACATGCACAAGTAGAGTGAAATTATTTTTTTTGCAAGCTCTAACTCCAACAATGAAGTAATCCATAACAATATATACAGAGTTAAAGTTCATAGAAATAAATCAGCCAATTGAAATAAATAAGTGAGGCCCAAATCAATAGATTTCACAACTGGGAATAGAGATGTGATGGTCACAGAATGCTTTATTTATTTTTTCTTATATATGGGCCTCACAATGTGTCTCAAATTGCCATTAATAAAATGCAATTGTGTTCATTGTCAGTAGCTTATGCCTGCCCATACCACAACCCCATCATGGGGCACTTTGTTCACTTTGACATCAGCAAACCACTGGCCCACACGACGCTATACATATAGTCTGCGGTTGGGAGGCCGGTTGGACGAACTGCCAAATTCTCTACAACGACATTGGAGGCAGCTTATGATAAAGAAATAAACATTAAATTCAGCCCTCATTTACCTGTAGTCCACAATCATCTCCTTTGTCTTGCTCACCTCAAAATTTGAGACATCTATGTCATGTGACAAAACTGCACATTTTAGTGGCCTTTATAGTCCCCGGCAAAAGGTGCACCTGTGTAATGATCATGCTGTTTAATCAACTTCTTGATATGCCCCACCTGTCAGGTAGATGGATAATCTTGGTAAAGGATAAATGCTCACTAACAGGGATGTAAACACATTTCAGCAAAAAACTGGGATCTTTTAATTCAGCTCATGAAACATGGGACCAAACTTTTCATGTTGCGTTTATATTTTTGTTGAGTATATACACATTGCATTCAGAAAGTATTCGGACGGCTTGACTTTTTCCACATTTTTACAGCCTTATTCTAAAACGGATTAAATTGTATTTTTTCCCATCCTCAATCTACACACAATTCCCAATAATGACAAGTAAAAACAGGTTTCGAAATTTTTGCAAATGTATTAAAAATACAAAAACTGAAATATGACATTTACATAAGTATTCAAACGCTTTACTCAGTACTTTGTTGAAGCACCTTCGGCAGCGATTACAGCCTCGAGTCTTTTTGGGTATGATGCTACAAGCTTGGCAAACCTCCATTTCGGGAGTTTCTCCTTTATTTTCTGTAGACCCTCTCAAGCTCTGTCAGGTTGGATGGGGAGCGTCGCTGCACAGCTATTTTCAGGTCTCTCCAGATGTTCGATCGGGTTCAAGTACGAGCTCTGGCTGGGCTACTCAAGGATATTCAGAGTAAAGGTCGACCGATTATGATTTTTCAACGCAGATACCGATTATTGGAGGACCAAAAAAAGCCGATACCGATTAAATCGGACAATTTTTATTTATTTATAATAAATGTATATATATATATAATAAATGTATATATATATATATATATATAATAAATGTATATATATATAATAAATTTATATATATATATATATATATATATATATATATATAAATATATATTCTTGCGTACTGCTTGCACTGTACGCAAGAGAAGTGACAATTTTCCTAGTTAATATTGCCTGCTAACATGAATTTATTTTAACTAAATATGCAGTTTTTTTTTTAAATATCCACTTCTGTGCATTGATTTTAAAATCATCCCCGTTTGGCGAAATAGCCTGTGATTCGATGATAAATTAACAAGCACCGCATTGATTATATGCAACACAGGACAAGCTAGTTAACCTGGTAATATCATCAACCATGTGTAGTTAACTAGTGATTGTGTTAAGATTGATTGTTTTTTGATAACGATAAGTATATATATATATATATATATAATAATAGTTCCCGGAACTATATATACAGTGGGGAGAACAAGTATTTGATACACTGCCGATTTTGCAGGTTTTACTACTTACAAAGCATGTAGAGGTCTGTAATTTTTATCATAGGTACACTTCAACTGTGAGAGACGGAATCTAAAACAAAAATCCAGAAAATCACATTGTATGATTTTTAAGTAATTACGCAGTCTCCTCGTGGATTGCAATGTAATCAGCGTCCAAAAAGGCTGATTACCGATTGCTATGGAAACTTGAAATAGGCCCATAATTAGATGGGCACCCCATGCATTATTCTCCATCTTATACGTTCCGTCTCTGCAGAACAAAGTCAATTACCAGACCTGATGAGGTGTACGATCTGTCATGCTTGCGCTAAAACATACTACACTTTAATACGTGTGTCTCCACTCGAAGACCAACTAACTTGCACTGCTGAGCAAGAGTTTGAATCGAAGGGGGCAACCGTCATTGCTGTGCTAACTGCAGCTCGACATCTCAGTAGATGTTGTTAATACACAACTCAACCTTGAGAGACTAGGCGGTACTGTCGATGCTTGGCTTAGCTACATTATAGTGTTTCAACTAAATCAAGCGCTATTTTTAACTCGCAGATGTATCTGAAGACTGCTGGTCATGCTGCTTAATAACAGTTATAGTTGTGCAAGTCCCAGCTCTCCTTCCACCAACAGACCCTGAGGAGTAGTCTACTATGATCCATGACGCTGTTACACTAACATCATTATGGTCGTGTTCAGCATACCATAGAACCTGAGTATGTAGGGGCTGAGTCCTGGCTTTCGACTTAATATACACTTTCACCTTAGTGCATAAGAAATCAACCCTCATAGAGAGTTACAGCCTGTCATGCTGCTTGATACACCTTATGTGTTCCTACAACCAACGCAGCGCTGGGAGTGACAGGGCCTTGTCATGTCCGCTGCCTTAAATAACATGGCATGACAGCTCAGGTACCAGACCACGAGAACGCTTGAATTGGTAAGTGACTGTCACTTGTCGAACTTGCCTTTACTAAACCACATTATAAGTGTTTCACACTACTCACCACCCACTGTTTAGATGAGTCCTGTAATAGTCTGCTATATAATTATACATTCAAGTTACGCCTAGATGGATCAATCAAGTCTCGCTCACGCAACAACCTGAGAGACAGTCTCCACCAACGCTTGCCTATTGTCCTGTACTGTCATGGCTGCTTCACATTACACACCATCTATAGCTGTATCGAACAACCCTAGTGACTAAGGATGTACAGAATGTCATGCTGCTGTTATAACACCTTTAATACAATGTTGTTAACAACATATTCTAAGCACCAGCTTGTCATGCCCTTCATACACATTATTAGGTTGTGTTACATAACTCATAACCTGAGAAGTACCAGCTATGTATCATGCTGTCTTACTAACACTTTTGAGTCATTGTGTTGCAACAAATTTAGATCCGAGAGGTGAGATGTTACTGGCTGGAGCATTGCTGCAAATCATACACATTGAGTTGTGGTTTAAAGAACAAACTACATTGAGAGTACAGCCTTGGTCATGTGTGGACAGCTGCGTTTGACAACGCTTACAGTTAGTTCAACAATATAACTGTTAAGAGTACAGCACAGGGCTGTCATGCGCCTATTAACACATTATAAGTGTTCAACAACCATAACTGAGAGTACAGGTGTCATGTCCATAGATTAATGAAGCCATTATATGCAGTGTAAGTTTACAACAACCACAACCAGGAGGAGTAAATAGGAGCGTGTCATGCTGCGCCGTAATAACACAATTAAGTAGTACTTACAAGGCAACCAAATGAGGCCTGAGAGTTACTAATGCTGTCATTTTTGATGTCTTAATCACACATATAGAGTAGTATCAAACACCTCAGACACAAACCTGGGAGAGTTATCATGTGTCCTCATGCTGGCTTGAGTATGTAACAAACATTAAATACCGTGTACAATTCTCAATCAAACTTTACAACCTGGAGAGTACACGCTGTCATGCTGCTCTTAATAACACATTATAGTGTTCAATCGGTACTCGTGATAGAGGAGACGCCTGTCATGCTGCTTAATAACACATTGTAGGAGTTCAACAACATATAACTTGATGAGTACACTAGGTCTGCTCATGATCTGCTTAGTACAATTACTAGTTGTTCAACAACATCATAACCTGAAGGAATACAGTACCTGCTTCAATGTCTGGTCTCAAATTTAAATAATACTACATTATGTGTTTAAACAAATCTATACAATCCTGAACACGCTAGTATGCTGTATGCCTGCTTTTACTACCTACATTTTAATTATAATTCATATTGTGTTTCCAAACACTTTTATTACAATGTGA